>NC_133344.1:35558320-35891653 GCF_030506205.2 Paramisgurnus dabryanus
CGCCCCGCTGACCACCGCCCTCTCTGGGCTACATCTCTGACAGAGATACCCTGGCTCTCATGTTGGCCTTGTTTGTTTATGATCGTCAAAATGAGATCAAATCAGCAGTATGTGGTGTCATGATCAAACGATTACTTGTTTTTTTATTCATATTTAGTGTCTTTTGTGTTGTTATTGTTTTGGCGCGAGGTAAAAGTTAATAAAACTATACTTGTATAACGTTACTATTGCTTTCTCATTTATTCTTAACGTGATACGAGCACTCGATTATTATTATTAAACTTTGTTCTTGTCAGTACTATACAAAATGGTTTTTTATAAGTGTTAGATGTTTTTGCATGCTGCTTATAAATATACCAGTGGCGATATCTCATAACATGTTTTAATAGTCACATCACGATAAAGTAAATGATCAATGTCCACATTTAAAAGCTGCGGTGCTTACCTGCATTTCCACGGTGTTTTCGCATTCTGATAAAAGATATAGCTCCAGAAAAAAACGAGTGTTTATATTCCTCTTTCCAAGTGTTAATCGTCCACACGATGTGACAAGACATTTCTCCCATTAACTTTAACGTAACATCCAAGAGCGCTGATCTTTGACAGAATAATTACTTCCGATTGGGGATTCACAGACTGATTTATGAGCTAGTAAACTAATGAGACACACGGAGAGTGATTCAAAACAGCGCGTCTGTGTTTTTCCATTCAGAGATGAGCCTGCTTAGGACCTCCATTCACTAGGTGGCGGAATGATACGAAAGGTGATGCGGTTACAGTGCCGTTATCAGCACAATATCGCATAGCTCTTAGCCAATCAGATTCGAGAACCAGAAAGAACTGTTGTATAATAGTATATATATACAGTATTAGTGCAACCAAACGCATTTTGATGCTGGGAAACCGTTTTGATAAACGTTAGAACCACTGGGGAACAACACTTCGGTGATTTGATCACGTGGGCTGTAAAAGGGTCTATGCTAACATTCAAAATTTTATTTTTGTACATATATTTTCTCTTTGTTTTTTGGCCATATTGTATAATACTGCACACATCGCAATCTCTGTTTGAAACCTAATTTTGCATGTTACATTTCTGTACTTTAACTCATTTCCCGCCAGCCTTTTTTTTTAAGTTGTCCCCAGCTTTTTTTTTTCCACAAAAGTTTTACAAAATGCCTTCCATGAAAATGTTCTTATGAATATATAAACATACAAATGTATCAAATGAAAGAACAGACCCTCTGCTTTCAAACAAACAAAACGGGGAAAAAGTTTAATCTTATCATCATTTGTTCTCTTTTTATAACCTCTCAAATAGGTAAATATCAAATTTTGAGCAAAAAGCTGAAATTATTGCATTTTTGTAAAGGAGTTTTGTTAGAGATAAGATTCAGAATGGTTATCAAAACATACACGGAATTTAAAATGTTGAAAATGTGTTTTTATAAATTGGGTATGAACACCATCTAGTGGATAATAGCTGTATACCGATACACACAACAACTTAAATTACAAATAATTATTATTATCATTACAAATAAATCCTTATGCGCTCACTGTTCAGGGAAAGATAAGACCTTGTTTGGCACATATTATTAGGTACTTGCTCAATAACAGATATTTTTTAGTTTAACCAAAAAAGTATACTTGGAACCCCTTGGTTTTGACCTGATTTGGTAAGTGAAACAAAATTTGCCACCTTTAAAAAAATAGCTATCATCTTTGTAAAACTAAACATATAGGGGAATCTAAAGTCTAACTCACCCATGTTTAACTTTTTTTAATGGTCGTTCCCACTTTAGGCCCTCAGTTCCATTGTGCAGGCAGAGAGGTCCAAGAGCCAAACCAGTGCCACTGACCATGAAACAAAACCCGGCTGCCACCAGAGCCAAGCATGTGTACCCAAACTTACACAACATCTAAACAAATAACAACACATAAGATCTGCACTAAAGTTGACAACATAATAATATCACATGAGTATATGAAATGTTCACTGTTATGCTTGATCAATTTTTGGTAATAATTTTAAACACATTGCAGTGCTCTTACCTGAGTCCTAAAGTAACAGCATCCCTTCTGATCAGAGTGTGATGCAAATCCTCGAACAGCCACAAGCACCTGACACAAAACACATAACATACACATAAGCATAAGTGGAGACACTTACTGTGGAAAATCCACATGACAGCTATATCATGTGCAACTAAACCCTGCAGATGACTCTTTGTGGTGTATATAACACTGACAAATGACATAACATCTTAATTTATTTAAAGAACAATAAAAACAATGGCATTGTGCTGAACAATATCTATTAAAACTAAAACAAAAGAAAACATTTACCCATGCAGTCTTTATTAGGTAACAGATTAACCTGTCTGTTGAATAATGAGAAACTTTATTAGCTGTAGCTAGCTCATATTATGTTTAAAAAAAAATCTAAAAATTGTATAAACTGTCCGTTAGAATATCCTAATTTGTAACGTTTAGGTAAAGATATGTATACATTTGGTATCAATGTGTACTTTTGAGGTACTAATATGAACTATGAAGTATTAAAGTGATTCCACAGTTACAGTGTGAGCTTGCGAATTAATTAAATTAAACTCAAAGTTTAAAAACTAAATTGAAAGAAATTATTAAGTTAAATAGATGGAAACAAAGATGTTGTTATTATGAAGAAAATACATTTTTAACCGTGTACAAATAGTGATAGCTTGATATTAATTAATAACTTTGTAATAATAAATCCTAATTGTTAATTACATAGTTAATTCATATAGTTAATTTAATTATTTTGTTTTATTTAGAATCAATTAGTAATATGTTGTTGCACTTTATCACCCAATCACCATCACTTTACAAACAGCTTGTGTGAGAACTCACCAAAAAACCAGATGCCCATATACCAGAACTCAACACAGCCTCGTTGGTTACATGATGCTCTTTCACGTATTGAAACTTCAGGTCAGGAAATAACAGCAGCACATTTGCCACCATGCACACGACTGCCATGGGAATTAGAGCTATTCCCACACATCTGGAGCATTGTGCGATACACATCTCACATACAAACCCTGTTTATATGAACACAAGACATATAAGATCAGATCATATTTGACACATTCTAATTATATATTTAGGGCTGGGTGCCTTTTCTCAATAAATGAATTTGAATGAATTACTGTAAAATGCACCACATACAAAAGCTCTCATGCAGAAACTCCATTTGTGCCGCAGAAGAAGTGCCATTACAAACGCTATTCCAGAAAATGTCAATAACCATATTTATCTGGATTTTCTTCAAATTGTTTCAGGTATTTTCATGACAATAAAAAATATGTTGAATGATTGTGTTTGACGAGTGTGGCTTTTTTCAGTGCACCTCTTAAACAACAAAATTGTAGAATGATAAGGGCTTCCTACTGATCAAAGAGCTGTATACACGTACAAGCTGTGCATGAAACACAGAATCAGAACTTTGCGATTCAGAATTGATTACAGACAAATAAGAGACATATAGACAGACAAAGACATAAATTCATGGGAAACACAATGCATCTTATATATAAAACTGTATGTTGTTGGTATACAGTACTGTGCAAAAGTCTTAGGGCACCATACTACCATCAGGTTTGTTGTATTTGCAATTGTATAGTGATCAAATATAATTATTTCTCAGTCTCTTTATTACAATACAACCAGAAAATACAGGAAATGTGTATGTAGTAATAAAAACTGTATAAGCTGAAGTGTCAAGTTTTTATGGTAAACTCCCCTTCATCTTAAACAATAGCAGGCAGCTGCAGGATCTCTTAAACCTAAATCAAATTAAATCCTAATTTCTAAATCTAATCGAAAGACTTCAGGACTTCAGTCTGCTCAAAAAATCTTTCAAAAAAAGATGTGTTTCGTGCTAACAGAGGTCACACACTAAAGACTGACTGATGTCTGAAGAAGACATTTAGTTCTGAAAATTGTTTTGTTTTTAATTTTGTGTACATATTTCCTTTACTGTTTGTTTATATCTTAAAAAAAGAGTGAAAAATAAATTTGGATGGACATTAAAACTTTGCTAAACAACAAAGCTGGTGATGGTAGCCTAAGACTTTTGCACAGTATTGTTGCAATTCTTGTCTGCAAAATAAATGTTTTCTTTTCTCCCACACTTAAAGAAAGGATGTGTTAACACATTGTTTTGTGTTAAACTATTTAACACATTATGTGTCATTTCATGTTGATTTTGATTTCAAATAAATGAAATAGACAACACAAGATGTGTTAAAACAACACAACGCATGTTATTCCAAAAATAACACAAAGATGTGTTAAGTTAAGGACAACACATTAGATGTGTAAATTTAACACATTAATTTTAAGAGTGTAGGAAATAGAAGCAGCATTTTAAATGTTTAAAAAAACCTGTTCACTTAAAATACAGTGGCGACAAAAAGCATTTTTATAATTACTCTAAACTTAGAAATATATCTTAAACAACTTTGAATACATAATTGTATTACATTTTTGGAAATAAGAAAACACCAAACTATCTGCCAACTAATAACGCTTGAAGTACTTAATGCATATTCATGTAACACAAACACTCACCTGTGCAAAGAGTGTAGAATAAAACAGATTGGCGGCAATATATCTGAAGGAGAAAACTGATGTTTTGTTCACTTAAGTGTAGTTTTTGGAAATCAGAGTACCCAGCATATTCCAAGATAAGGAACTTCAGCTGGTCACGACTTAAATAATCATTGCCTACCCACGTTTTTATGACACATGCAAAAAACAAGGATGTGGAAACTAAAGTTCTTGTATTCTTTCAAAGAGAATACAATCTGTGAAATAATATACATGACGCCAGTCTACAGTGACGGAAATGATTACAAATAACAGATCAATGACAGAGATGAACATGTAAATCTCAATAACGTATCTATATCAAATAACTTTGGAATTGCAATAGTTTAACCTGTTAAACTGTCTCAAAAACTGTGCCTTCAGAAATGATTTTACAATTGAAAATGTGAATAGTGTTCAACATGGACACTACTCTGTAAAAAGATTCTGTAGAAATTACAGTATTACTGGCAGCTGGATGCCAGTAACTTACTGTAAATTTAAATTTATGTTATTTACTGACAACAGTTTCTTCAAAGTTAAATGAACATTAAACATTAACAAGTCTTTGTCTTACAGAATACAAATTTTAAACAACAGCCTCATGCAAAGCATTCTGGGAACCAAAAATCCTCATTAACCTTTTTCATTTTTTTCCTTCAGATTTTGTTTCCCAGAATGCTTTGCTTGAGGCTGTTATTGTAGTTTTATTCTGTAAAGATAAAGACTTGCTAATATTTAATTTTCATTTAACTTTGAACAAACTGTTGCAGGTAATTAACATAAATTTTAATCTACAGTAAGTTACTAGCATCCAGCTGCCAGTAATACTGTAATTTCTACGGAATCTTATTACAGTGTAGCTGATACAATTGCTTCCGCTTAAAATTGATGCCTTGGTTATATTTTTATATACTTTAGAGGAACTGAGATCCAGCTATATTCATAAACAAGGTTAAAGGGTGAACAAAAGCTTTTCACATGCCTTATACTGTACAGTTAAGCAAAAATGTTAATTCAAGTAAGAGAGTCATGATTTTGGATCTGAATGAAATGAAATATTTATATTGATAAATTAGTTTATGAAGACATATTTATATATTCACTGGGAGCAAACTTTTTTTAGCTTAACTAACCTATATTAATCATACAACATATGCAATAGATTAGAAGCTCAATCATGCTCAGAGACAAAATCCTACATCTATACCAAAACTAAATCTTTCAAATAAACATTTTATTTTTTATCGGTTTTAAGCCAATCGTCTCGCTCCTCTTTGCTAATGATAAACAAATGCTATTAATTCTATAAATAAATTCAAAATCTACCAGAACATCCACTATTTTATTAGAGATGGTCGCTCACTCATTGAGTGTTTGGGTTGCAGATGTGGCCCCTAACAAGGCATTTAATTTGCACCACAATATACAGTAGGTAATCAAGATTGTGTAAAATGTAAAGACTGTATGCGACAGCCTACACAGCCTCACAAAAAACGCAGAAATTTGTGATAATATCTCAATAAAAGAATCAAAAATGTGTGTGACTATATAACGAAATTTCGTGAGACGGAGTTGCGACAGCTGACATCTTACACTGGCAGCATGGGTGACATAAATTCAGATATCGAGGTCCTTTCCTGCCTATATAAAACTGTCCTGGGCCGGGTTTCCCAAAAGCATCGTAAGGCTAAGTTGATCGTAAAAACGATCGTACGAATCATCTTAAAATTACAGGCTGTTTCCCAAAAGCTTTGTAACTTAAGTAGCACTTGAAAATCATCGTAGATCTACGAGTGCTCTGGAGTAATCGTTCATACATAAGTGCATCGTAAGACAACAGAGTTACAAGGTCACCTGCAGGACAACCAGCAAATTGCACTCCTGCAATGACGATAATGTAATGTTTATTTATTGGGTTCTTCTTTGTTTATTTGTTTAAATTACTTTAATATAATATATTTAAAATTAAAATGAGAAATCAAAATTAAATAGCAATTAAATTATAATTTTGGTAATAGTTGGTACTATTAAATTGATAAATGGTTCCTACCAATTGCTTCTATAATTAATCTACAGTAAAAAAAAAAATTGTTTTGAAGTGAAATGGCATCTGATTAAGGAAACCAAATAAATATGTATGTTACAATGCAATAATCACTAATAATAAATAAACATAGATAATAAAAAACTAATAATAATAATAATATAAACTATTACATAAAATGCAGAAGGAATTTCGCAGTGGGACGATTCCTAACTAAATACGGAAAATAATATTTCATTATGCACAAATTATTAAAACATTAAAATAATTTTAAACAAATAATTGTTTAATGACTAAATTTTATAATATTTAGTCATTAAACAATAATGAAAAATATTATAAAAAAAACATTAGTGCACATCAGCTGAAAATCATTAGCCTAAACAAGCTTCTGCTACAAATTCGAGTCATTCTATAGGTGACATTTAAGCACTTGACAAACGGATAGCGACTCGTAAGTAGCACTTAAAACCCAGCTGCGAGCGATCGTTTAACGTGCATCTTTGGGAAACGCACGTAAATGAACAACGAATGTTCGTTAAGTAGCTCGTAGAAAGCGCTCTTAAGAGCTAAGTTCAATCGTTATCGGGAAACCCGGCCCGGTTTAATAACTGCTCCAAATCATAATATTAAAAAACTAAAAGACTATGCACTCCTTGTTAGATATAGACACCACTGTGGCAATCATGCAATGAGTGGAGTTACATGAGTAAGTGATGATGCGGCTCTGAACCAGAACCAGAAGTCAAATGACCAGACCACCATTAGTCAGCAAACTCACAACTTCTGCAGGGGGATTTTAAATGTCAAAATGCAGAAAGAGGAGAAAAATACATTGTGAGCTGAATCACTGACATCCATGACTTATATGGCTATAAATACAGGTTTTTAGAAAGACTGAGATATGTTCAGCGAAATGATCAAAAGCTTTGTTATTATAACCCCGCTTTCACAGACAACCCTTAAAGGAACAGTAGTAGGATTGTGGCCAAAACTGGTATTGCAATCACAAAACTTGTGGCTAAAACTGGTATTGCAATCACACAACTGGTGGCCAATACACAAAATGCCAACATAAACATCAGTTGAGGGCTGCAACTCCACTTTTGAAATGACAATATCCTGGCCAGACCACTGTTGTCAGTGATATAAGTATTTGACATGAAAATGTTTTCTTAATGTCTAGTGACATATCAGGGCCATTTTATGATTAATTGATATAAATTTCTTACATACTGTTCCTTTAAGGTACGACCTAGAACCATTTCAATACAGCAAAAAAAATAAATTTCTCTGGCCAAAAATATGTTTGAAATATTTGCTAAATACATTTTGTAGAAAGTAAAGCTTAAATAAATATATTTTGATTTTGTAAAAATTATCATTTCAAAATGTAATTCAGGGGCAACAAATTCATTTCTAATTTTACAACCCATACATCAAAAAATATATTTTTCTTGGCCAAAATATTGAGGTTTGTATAAAATGCATAAAGTATACTTTTTAAATGTATAAGTAAAATAAAAAAATTAAGTATATTTTCAAACTTATACTTTATACAAATCTTGATATTTTAAATGTATATATATTTATTTAGTTAGTTATATAATATACAATATACAAACAATGGCCAAAACATATATTGGTAAGAATAAATTTTTATAAACATGATCCACACCATGCTTTTTAAGGCATCTTAATTTAATTAAGGCCTAGTCCTGGCTAAGTCTGTGAAACTAAAATGTTTTAGGATTGGATGTTATGGGGCTAAATATGATAATACTTGCCTTAAGTGAAATGTGGTGTTTATTTTAGTGCTGGGAAAAGATTAATCGTGATTAATCGAATTCAAAATAAGTGATTTTTTTTTGCATAATTTGTGTGTGTGTACTGAGTGTAATTATTATGTATATTTAACCACACACATACATATAGTCATTTCAGATTTTTTAATTTATATATACTTTTTTATTTATTTATATATAATATAGAATATATAACAATCTATATATATATACACACACACACACACACACACACACACATGTAAATGTTTCTTAAATAGCCCTACATACATGAATGTGTGTATTTATATATTTGCATAATAATTACACACAGCACACACTCATATATTATGCCAAAAAAACTTTTATTTTGAATGTGATTAATCTTTTCCCAGCACTAGTTTATTTGACTTTTATATACTGTCTTCAATTCCAGCCTAATGCAAATTGACAACCAAATAGTAAGAATCTGATACAGTGATTCGCAAGATATGTGTAAACACATTTTACACATTACTGTGTTGATGTGAAAATACAAATCAGCCTGCAGCAAATTGGGTAATATATGTCTAATGAAAAACGAGAGAATGTTTATGTAACATGAAACAGTCAGTATTTTGCAATACCATATGAAGTTGCTAGTAGCATGAAATTATAGACAGTTTCAGCAGTAACAACATAAATGGCTTTCATGGAACAAACATAACTTCCGGTAAATTTCCACAAATAATTAAAAAAACAATAGAGTAATTATAGAGTAGTTTATTTCTGATTACAAGGGAATAATAAATAATACATACACTCTAAAAATGCTTTTAACACAAAAGGTCACATAATGTGTTAAATAGCATAAAACAAACAAAAAGACTGGTTAAAAATGAACACATCCTTTCTTAGAGTGTAGCAGTGATCCATGATCGCAGTCTCCCCTCCCCTCGTCTTTAGGAAACCAAAACATTTGTTATTTTTGACAAGGTATTTGTTGCAGAGTTCAGTTTAGCTAATTAGCTAATTAATAACCAATCATTTCCAGGGTTTTTTTAAACAAGTTGCAAACTCATTATGAAAGAACTGGGGGATTTGAGTGACAGGGAATCAGCAGTGAGTATTATTCATGTTGTGACGAGAGGCACGGGACCACACTGGGAAGTGCTGCAACCATTTTAAACCACAAATATGGAAACACTAAAAGAAAACCATAATAGGATATGAGTAAAGCAAAAACGACGCAATAGCAGTTACAATTACTTTGAAATTTTTCTAGAACAAAATGTATAATTTTGAAAGCTTGGTGAGATCATTTCTTCAGATTTTCATAGAACTTATCTTTTGCAGTTTTCATGTGATGATATATAATATTTTTATATGAATCCAATGCTACTTGAAACACAAAAACACATCATTACATAGAACCAAACTCATACATTGCCCATAAACAAAACAATGAAGCCCTTGTTTATCTGCACCGGCATGCAAATAAACCAGCTCCGTCCCAAAGTCTTAGACCACCATGCCAAAAAATGGTTTTTGCAATGGTATAAGGACTATTATTGTTTCTCAGTCCCTTTACCAGAATACAACCAGCATTTTTTATGCATTATTAAAAAACTGAATAAATTATAAGCTTAAGTGTCTAGTGTGAGCTACCTTCTTTCTTCACCACTGCCACATGATCTAAGTTTGATCTAAGCTCTGTCAGTTTATCTTAAATCCTCTGTTTTCCTATTTCATTCCTATTTATTTGATTTTATTTCTATTAAATTTACATTTGCACAAAAAAAATCATCTTATAGCTATGGTAGGTCTCTGACTAAATACTGATTATAGTCAGGGGTGTCGGACTGGGGGTAAAACCAGTACTGATTATGTCACAGGTCGGAACGGACCCAAGATAGCTAAAGGGTCACGCCCCTTCCTAGTTTCCACCTCGAGGAGGTTCCCAAAGCCACCCCAATGACCAGACACACAAGGTAAAAGTAGAATTAAAATAAACTTATAATTAACATAAAACATCACTGCCGAGCCGAACGCTGCCCTCTCCTTCCCGTACATGGAACTTCTGGACTCTGGACAGGGGCGCACGTACGGTCTTGATTTCTTGTACCCTTTTCCACCGTCACCACCGTGATACACGTCGTTCGGACCTGAGACTTCGTAGTGTCCCACCGGCCTCCACACCAGATTGCTAGACAGCGTATAATAGACTGGCACTTCACCCGCCGTACGCCGTCGTCTTTGTTCGAATACGGCCAACTCCGACCTATAATGGCTCCTGACAACAGGTACACAGCACTTCACTGCAATACAATCACGTGTACACACTCACTCTGTCAAATCCAGACTCACCCACGACACACTTTGGTGAACAATAAGGTCAGGCCAGGGTCTTTTGTAGAGTCGGTCGGAGAATCCGCGGGGCGCTATAGTGAAGAGGCCAGAGGTTGAAATATAGCTGGTGCGATAATCCCGGTGGTGTTGTGTTCCCGGCTCACCCACCAGTCAACTCCGTGATGGGGCCGCTACTTCAGTTACTACAAACTCACACACACGTTAAATCTTGTATTCTTGATATACACATGCCATTATACACTTTCTTTACTCACGAGGGGTGATCACACTTCCTCTCTTCGTCTCTTCGGCTCCCCCACTGGTTGGTTTCCTCTCGTGTAACACGAAGTCCAATCGCTGTCATCCAACTGTTTCACATACACCTCTACAGAACGGTGAGTCAGTATTCCCAAATACAACAGAGGTTTTTAAATCATACTCAGCCAAACCAAACAATCCTCTGTCTGGGTTTCCAGCCACTGTTTTGTTCCTCACTCCGTCTTCGTGTCCAAAACATCCGCTTCACTGCTCCAATGCACCGTTCCAACTGCACCGCCACAATACACAGCCCAGCTACACAGCCACACAACGCGACCAAAACTCCACTGCAACAACTCTGTGGGATCTTTGTATAAACGGCCTCCACTCCTTCCTTTCGGCTCCTGCAGCCGTCTTCTTTCCACTCGCCTCAGCGATCCCCGAATCAACGACGCCTTCAGAGGAGTGGATGTTTAATCCGCCCTTGGTGGAGCGAAGCTTACCCCGAAAATCAGCCCTCACTTTGTGTTTCACAGGTCTATTTATCTTGCCCATCTGCATCACCTCTCCCAATCATGAGCTGCCACATTAAATTGCCACACCTGTTGCTCGTGAATCCATAATTTGAGTTGCCAGGGAGACCAGGAAGTAAAGGTGTGTGAAAATTTGGGTCCGGGCGGAAACCCTCTTCAGGCGGAACCAATCTCTGCCGCTTTTGGGTTACGCCCTACCATGGTCACCCTGTGACAATTACCAGGGCCCAAAAGGAAGAGAGGGCCCTTGAAAAGTCTAGAATATATTATGGGGGTGGGGCATGGGGGCCCATCAGGACTGCCTATGCATAGGACCCGAGATCTTGTGCAACGCCCCTGATTATAGTAGTCAAAAGCAATAGCAAACATGGTAGGTCTGTATTATCAATTTGCAGACAAAGATTTTAGATAGCTAGGTTGGCTTGTTTTTTTAATGCAAAATGGGTGTGGTAGGGGGTCCAACCTCATATTTTATCACAGGGCCCTAAATTGCTAGTGGCACCCCTGTATGCGAGAAAACCAGACTAAAGTCTCAAATCTAATGTGAGATAAAGAGCATTACAGTTTGATTTCAAGCATTAATTTCACTATGATTTCAATTGCTGACATGAACTTAGTCAATATTAAAGATATCAAGTTTATATTTTCACAGAATGTTCTTTAAGTTATGTAGAATATTTTAATATAGAAAACAGTAAATCAAAAATAAATACTTCAGCTGGGTATTCACAGGCAGGTCACAGTTATCTAGTGGATGAAGCTAAAGGTTTTTGGGTTAAGGTACGGTATATACACACCATATCATGTGTGTTTAATCTTTGTTTAATTTGTTGCATTTTTTCTTAATATTTGATTGCTGTACTGTTTTTCTATTCAATTTACATTTGCACAATAAATCATCTTATAGCTACAGACATGGTAGGTCTCGGGCTATTGATAATAGTGGTCAAAAACAATAGCAAACGTAATAGGTCTGTATTTTTGAATTGCAGCAGACAAAGACTTTAGATGCTAGTGGCGCCCCTGACTGGGAGTTGTTGGATTTATTCATACACGTTTAAAATATTTATTGAAGCTACTTTTTCACATATTATTTGAATAGCATTATCAGAATAGGCTGCATATTAAAGCGTCCGTTTTTCGTGATACCATTTTTCAAACTTTAGTGGGTGTGTAATGTTGCTGTTAGAGTGTCACAGGTCGGGGCTGGCCGTTACTGTAGTTAAGCCACGCCCCTTCCTAGTTTACACCTCGAGGAGGTCCCAAAGCCAACCCAATGACCAAACAACACAAGAACAGGTAAGTATAAAAATGTAATCTTTATTTAAATTAGTTAAAAAAGGATAGGGGGATGGGGAAAGGGGAAGTTTAAAACTAAAAGGTCTCTGTTCTGCCCTCCAGGTGGGCGGTGACACGTAGAGGAGGAGGGAGGGGACCAAGGGGGCCAAGTGTCTGAGAACCAAGACACTCTCGGGGGAAAGGCAACAGATAAGACTCTTCTGCCTTGGTTTGTTGATCCCGTGGCGCCCTCCTCTTCCTCCTGGAGGCAGAAAGAACACAAAAACAGTCAATTTGTTCGAAGTGCTGGGCTCACACTACTCACGAGCGGCCGCACACAGGTAAGTTTCTCACGGTCACAGGCTCTGGTTCTTTCTCTCTCCCACTGTAGGCTTATAGCTGTAACACAGGGGTTAATCTCAATACTGGGGCTCACACTACTCACGAGCGGCCGCACACAGGTAAGTTTCTCACGGTCACAGGCTCTGGTTCTTTCTCTCTCCCACTGTAGGCTCGTAGCTGTAACACAGGGGTTAATCTCAATACTGGGGCTCCCACTACTCACGAGCGGCCGCATACAAAGACAGAACCAGCACTCCACCGAATCCCCAATGCAAGGGCCACACGCACAGCATAAACAATAAATAGGCTGCCAGCCTCACGGCCTCTTGTTGTCTCACGGCCAGCTCAATGGAAAGGGCTGCTAGAAACACCACACAGCATCACAGCAATCATTTAAGTGTAAATCTCACAGCAAGGTCTCAAACTCACCCACGGCCCTCTTCACTCTTCTACGTGAATAAAAATAGGTTCACAGCCCCTCTCCGTCGGCGGCCTTTTGGCCGATGAATAGTAAATAGATGGCTGGCAATACAAACATCGCTGCAGTGGTCCTTTAATCTTCTCCGAAACCCTAGACTCCGGCTCGGAATATACGTTGGAACAGCGGTTCCGACAGTGCAAGAGATTATACACAGAGTACTCACAATACTGACGATCTATTTCCTTTGTTTGTCTCCGTAGGTGGATACTGTACTCTTCACCACGCCGTAAATCCACTTCCAGCGTTTTCCTTGGTCTACTCACGGTCGGTCGGCTGTTAAAAACAGCAGACACACAACAATACTGCACGCACAACCGGCTTACTTCTCATAGAGCCTTCAATATAAAATGTACTCAGCCTGTGTCTCTCTCTCTCTTCCTCTTCTCCCGCTCTTACTTCCAACAGCTTTAAAGTCTTCCGCTTACCAGTGTGAGTCAAATCAATGCTTCTCCATCAATATCACTAGAGCAAATCGTCCATGAACCTCAGCAGCCTCTCGCGCTGACCGAACTGCAAAGCAGAACACACAATGACAATAATTCCAACAGCGACTTCCTGAACTCCTTCTTAGAAATATCCACGCCGTCCTTTCGCCCGGACCAGCCCCGCACTCTTTCCGCCCGCTTCCTGGTGGTCGCTGGATCAGCGGGGCCTGCGGACTCTTCAGTGGCTGGTATTTTTCATGGTGCCCCAGGCAGAAGGTAGCTCGCCCGAAATCGACCCCTTTCTGTTTCATCAGCCCGTCTTTTTAAGTCCCCGGTAATCATAGGGACCGCCCAGTCAGTGATCGCTTCCTTATTTGCACACCTGTAATGAATTCAGCTTGATTTGCGCTGCCACGGAGAACCAGGAAGTAATCCGGTGTTTGCAAAATTTGCTCCGGGCGGAACCTCTCCTCTCCATTTTGGTTCCGCCCTTAGTCATCCTGTGACAAGAGCATTAATTATGCCTTCAAAATTATAAAGCTCAAAGTTCAATGTCAAGCGATATATTTTCATAACAGAATGGACTACGCAATGGCCAGTTTGGACTACAGCTCTCAACTTCATGGATATATGACTTCAATATAAACGTTTTTTACTAACCTGCGCCCACAGGAAAAAGCCAGTCACCAGCTAACAAAGCTGCTGTTGAGTCACAACACAGTAAACCAACTACACAATCAGAACTCATTATGAATTTCTAAAGGAGGGACTTCATTGAACAAGAAAGACAACAGCCCATTTTAGGCCAGTGAAAACAGCGGTATAGGGAAGTAAATTGTGTGAAAAATACTCAGTTTGTGACTGTGAGATGGTAGTCGAATCAGGCTTCTATCGAAGCATCGAATCTTCGAGGTTACCCCTATAATACTTATTTGTGTTTCATGACATATTACTGAAGCAAGCCACTAAATTTCATTTTAAGAGTATGAAATTCCTCATTAAACTAATTTTTGTCAGTGTTTAAAATGCCATTTCTGACAACACAATAAATGTCACATTTAAAACAATTACATTTTTTTTCTTAAGAATGTTTTGTGAATCCGGCCCAGGTCTACAATAAAACAGGTGGACATCACAGGTTTATGAAATGAAAAACTTCGATCAACAATTTCAATATCGTAGTAACCCCATGTGTCAGAATGAAATCAAGTGTATGACTGTGTAGATATGTGGACTCCGTGACCATTTGCATTGAGCCGAAGGAAACAATAAGACTAATAAACCCCTTGGCAAACATGTCTGAATCACAACAATCATGACTGTTAAAATCACCAACAATCAGGAGCCTTTCAGCCTGTGTGGTGATGCCACCTACTGTATAAAGTTAGCAAATTCATAAAAAAGTCTCTGTTTAGCTTTGGAGAACGGTATATAACCGCAATCGGCAGGTATTTGTCCCTTATTAGAGGAGTACATTTAGCAGACGCTTTTATCCAAAGCAACTTACAAAGGCGAAGAGTCATAGGGAGGCAATAGTACAAAAGGTGCTCATACCAAGATACAAGTTTTCACTATTTCGAAACAATACCTGTTGAGAGAAAATGCAAATATTTGTTTTTTTTTTTAATTGAACTGAAAAGAGAGAAGATTTAGACATTTCTGAATGGTTCTAGAAGTTTCTGGATGGGGTATAGGAATGTATAAAGCTGTGAAAGTATGCCAGTGCAGTCCCAGTGAAAGTTTTGAAAGTGAGTAGTAGCGACTGAACAAATAGACTCTATGCACAAACTCTCGTTTTTACTTAAGGATAGCGCATTTCATAGCTCAGGGTACTATAAGCAAAATGCTTTCATACGATACATTTGACAGCGATTTATAACTTAAGTATATACAGTTCAGCATTATATAGTTAACCATTACAGTATGGATTTAACATCACATCTCATACAAGGATCTGCAGTCATTTTAAAAGTGATGACCTGGTCGTGCAATTGACCCTTAAAGGGCGTCGCTTGCTGAGGAAGGAGGTTGTACCCAAAGCCGCATTATCCTAATGGGCAACATACAGTAGGCTGCAGCCCAGGGCCCTGAACAATAGACCCCGAGAATATTCTCTTTTAAGTTTCAAAACACATTTTGATCGAGGTAATATGTGAACGTGCTACGTTACATAGTTCTCAGTTACACACAAATCATCCTCACCTCAACATGTTGAACGAAAATATGACTGCGGCGCTAAAAAGAGAAAAGGGCAACAACAAGCAGATGAATCCACAACTCCTGATCATATCCTCATGGGCTGTGAAAAGTTTCGTGTAGACTCTCTTTTACTGGAGATTGGGGTGCCCAGATATTCGAATATATTCGGATACATTGCATGATATTCAAAATCCGTTCGAATTTGATTTTTCTCAAAAGTGACAGCCCTAGTGTAATCAGAGTTTACTGTTAAGTGAGTGTCTTGCGTGTATTTTGTACAACGTGAGCGTCTCTTTTATCATAAACTGTTTTGATGCATGTGCTGCAGGCACTTATTTTGACATAACACATGATGCACATGGTTCACATGACGCAATAAACACATATTTTAAAAACACGAGCAACACACATGACACTCTGAACACTTATTTTGAATTTGCGCCCCTCGGAAGAGAAGTCACAAGCCGCCACTGCTGTGAAGATCTTCAGGAGCATATGGATGATAAACTTTGCGTTTTGCTGCTCCCTGAACAATGACCTCTCGCCTAGAAATTGAATGCTTATCATATAGAAAAGTAGCTCCAGTGTGCTTTTCCCAATGTGGAAATTGCATGAAGGATCTTTCTCACCCTCCCTGTGTTGCCTGCACTGCAGGAATGTAAAAATGTAAATACAGTATAAGTGACTTTAAACATTTGCAATGCAGTAATGTATGTAAATATACTGTAAATTACTTTTACACAGTGTTGACTACACTTCAGAAATGTAAACATGTAAATATAAATGACTTTGATAGAGTGTTGCCTGCATTGCAGTGATGTAAACATGTAAATATCAAGTCAAGGCTGTTGCCAAATAGTGGCAGAGGTGGTGGTGTTGGGGTATCTGGATGGTGATTAATGATGTGCGTTGTTGCTGCTGGTATGACATCACACTTTCATACTAAACTTTGCCAAAGGCAGAATCCACCAAAGAATAAACGTGTGTGACATCCTGAGAGTGCTTTTTGTCCCTCTCTGCTATTATAGTTTATCAATATGGCCGAACGACATGGAAGCCGCCTTGGACTTATCCGTTCAATGTAAGTAGGGGAGACCGGGGTTGGTTGTCACAATTTTTACTCATGCATGAATTGCTCATCTTCAAAAAATCTTTCAGCAGTAATTCCTACATGAAATGAAAACTTGGGGTCTTGGCTTTAAATGTGTATACTTTTTACTTTTCAAATGTATTGTTACTGGAAGTAATTAACCATCAAAGACACTCTGACACAATTTGACAACCAACCCCATCACGGGGTTGGTTGTCACAGGGTATGGGGTTGGTTGTCCCTATAGAGGTTCAATAGGATTTCAATGATAAATTAGGATCTGAAAAGATAATGTGTAACTTTTTAGCTTTTTAAGCTAGGAACTGCAAATAAGTTTTAATATGAACACCACCCCTATGATAGGTGTCATCAATGCCCATTATGTTTAAACAATGGGATTAAAGTGGGTGATCAGTTACTTGAATTGTCTACTGTATTGAGAAGTGTTAAAACCTCTTTATTTAATGCTTTATTTATTTTATTTTAACAGCAAACAAAAACAAACAAACAGACCAACAGTCTTTAAAGGTCTACATGTCCAATACTCACATGTGACAACCAACCCCGCAAGCTGAGACAAATCCCCAACTGACTTCTTGACAAACATGCTAAGCTAGCTGCCACACGGATTTAACTTGATAGCTAAAAGATGACTCAAAATAAAGCTACTACTTTTGGCTTTTTAATGAGTGTTTTGTTTTTGAATGACTAATATCCTACAAGATCTCAACACAAAAACAACACCAACATGAAAATTTACTCTGACCCATAAAAATAAAAAAAATTCTCCCCACCTCAATGTTTTGTGTCTGCTTTGCAAAATTACAAGTGCAAATGAGTAAGCTATTAAAGGCTAACAAATTGATATAAAAATTGTACCACAGCGCTATGTAGTATGTCTGGAATAAGCAGTGTGACAACTAACCCCTGAGACAACCAGCCCCGGTCTCCCCTAAAGAGAAGAAATTCTAAGCTTACAAAAAAAATCAGATCATTGGAAGATGTAATTTGACACCAATGAGGAGATATAAAGACATTGATTTTGATTAATAAAACACTGATATCCTAACACCACCGATGACCAACCTGTACTTTTATCTGTGATGATCAGTTGATTTTTTTGTTCTATGCAATACTGCCTTCAAATAGGCAAAAGAAAAGAGTTATTCAAGGATTATACTTATGGTTAAACCCAAATTACCTTTTCCAAAGTGCCCAAAACACTTTCACTGAAAACACACATGCATACTGTAAGTGTATCTCAAAAGCTATACAAACTTGAATTCTACACAAATAATTTACAATTATTATTTTGGAGCAGTCCTGGAAGTTCTTCTACCAAAATGAATTAAAATGAACTAAAATTGTCTTGTTTTCTCCTGTGAGTTGAATAATTTTTTAAAGCTGTGCCTAACCATGTTTTGTATTTGTGTGTGTGTTCCTTAACTTTTAAAAAACTACTGTATATAAAAATCTCAACCACGGTGCTGCTGCTGCTTATGTACAGACCTGTGTGTAATGGCTTGCTCTGCTGCATTGGTATATTTAAATCTCTATCTTTTTAAAGGGACACTCCACTTTTTTGAAAATATGCTTATTTTCCAGCTCACCTAGAGTTAAACATTTGATTCTTACCGTTTTGGAAACCATTCAAGTGATCTCCAATTTTAGCATAGCTTAGCATAATCCATTGAATCTGATTAGACCATTAGCATTGTGCTAAAAAATAACCAAAGAGTTACAAGATTTTTCCTATTTAAAACTTGACTCTTCTGTACTTATATCGTGCACCAAGACCGACAGAAAATTAAAAGTTGTGATTTTCTAGGCAGATATGGCTATGAACTATGCTCTCATTCTGGTGTAATAATCAAGGACTTTGCTGCTGTAACATGGCTGCAGCAGGTGTAGTGATATTACGTACTGCCCAAAAATAGTCCCCTGTCATTGAAAATAACCAAGGGGACTATTTTCGGGCACTGCGTAATATCATCGCATCCATGTTACATCAGCAAAGTCCTTGATTATTACGCCAGAATGGGAGCATAGTTACACTGCAAAAAATGACTTTCTCACTTAGTATTTTTGTCTTGTTTTCAGTAGAAATATCTAAAAATTCTTAAATTAAGATGCTTTTTCTTGATGAGCAAAATGACCTTAGTAAATAAGTCTAGTTTTAAGACAAATAATATACAATTTAAGTGAAATTGTCCTTGAAACAAGCAAAATTATCTGCCAATGGGGTGAGAAAAAAAATTGTGAAATAAGATTTCTTAATTCAAGTAAAATTTTCTCACCCCATTGGAAGATATTTTTACTTGTTTTAAGCACAAATTCACTTAAATCGTATATTTTTTGTCTTATCTTGATTTAAGAATTTTTAGATATTTCTACTGAAAACAAGACGAAAATTCTAAGTAAGAAAGTCATTTTTTGCAGTGTATTAATATCTGCCTAGAAAATCGCAGCTTTTAATTTTCTGTCGGTCTTCGTACACAACGTAACTACAGAAGAGTCAAGTTTTAAATAGGAAAAATAACTCTTTGGTTATTTTTAGCGCGTAAACATTTTGGTAAGAATCAAATGTTTAACACTAAATGGGTTCCCCCAGAATCCACCCATCTCTTTGTTATTATTGGAACAACACATTTTGTGTTACTTTTAACACAACTTGTGTTTTATTTTAACACAAAATCAACACGTGTGTTAAAATTACACATAATGTGTTAAATGCTTAACGCACAAAGATGTGTTAAAAATTAACACATCCTTTCTAAAAGTGTATGTTCTTCAAAAACGTCAAAAATGTAGTTAACATTATCTGGAAAAATCCTAGTTGAACTTTTGCTTTAGTGATTTAGTTTTACACTTGTCAAATAACCACACACCATGAACACTTAATTTTCCATAAACTGATTATTCCGTTTATTGAAATTATGTGAGAAACACCCACAAACGCTTACAAATAAAATGTGTAAAACTATTTTATTTGACAGCATTTAAACTATTACATACTCTTTACTACTCAACTTTTCTTAGAAATAAAACTATTGCATTTTGACTTTATAGTATGACCCCCCCCCCCCCCTAAAAAAATAACAGCATGGAAAGGCACTAAAGGAGGATAACACCAGATACAGACAGAAGTTGAAAATGCTAAAGATTACACAACATTCTTTATTAGCAGCCGTGCCCATTACAACATTTTTTGGGTTGTGATTTGTAGTCCTTGGAGTATAAAAGAAAACAGTCTAAGGCTAGAGAGGACAGCTTTAGCTGCTCATGTTGGTAAACATTTCAGTAAGGGTGGTCTGCTTGGTCCCTTTCTTAAGAGGAGTGGACTGAACAGTTGTTGTTGCTGGAGGAGAAGACACGGTACATTTCCCAGAACTTGTCCCTACTTGATGAGCGCTTGTTCCAGACAGTTTCTTATCAGCTTTCTCCTTGTCTTCCCTCCGTCCTGTGGAGCTCCTTGTGTTTGTTGCACTGTTCCTTCTCGTACTTTCCTCATCCGGGTTTGAGCTCGGAGAAGCCATGCTGTTTTTCTGCCTAAGCTGATAGCTATCGGCCGAACCCTTTCTGCGGTCCACGCTGTTATCACGGTTCAACTCTTTCTGAAGTCGCAACGCCAGCCGTCGATCCTCCTCCTCTTGCTGCCAGCGACTCCGCAGAGCCTCCTCGTACCATACCATCTCTGATAGGACAGGGCTTTCCACCAGTGGCTGTTCACAGCAAGGTCTTTTTTTGAGTAGATCTTCTTCAGTTTCCACCTCTATCTCTGAACTCTTTCGTTTGGATGTAGTGTTGTTTGGACTGCTGTACGTCTGTTCTAAGCAGTCTGAGTTAGAGTTTGAGGTTGAAGGTTTGCCATAGTAGTCCAGCACAGGTATGTTCTGGTCAGCCATGTTCTTCTCAGATTGGGACAGGAGGGTTTTTGGATGGTTCAGAATGTTTTCCTTAAATGCAAGATTAATCATGAGACTGTTACAAACTATTTATTTTCATTTGTGACACAGTGTTTGATACAGTTTAGATGTGATATCTATATTACTTATTATTGTATTTATATGTAACTGCATTTAAAAGCATGATCACCTTATTAGCCATAATGGAGGAGTCTGGGCTGCTGTCACTGTTTGGCTGTTTATGAGGCACTGGGCGTAGAAACCTGAGGTACAGGAGCAAACTGTTACTTATACTCTATACAAAAATGTATAATAATCTACTTTTCATTCAAGGGATGTCAAAAAATGTCAGTAAGATGTGGCACACACAAAGTCAAACGTTTGTGCATTATTTTGTGGCTGATTGAACATATTTGACCACATGTGCATTAACACCACAAAAGCAATCTGGTAGAAAGTGTTTTCGATCTTAGGGGCTGTTTACACTTGGTATTAAGATGTGTTTTCGTCGATCAGATCACAAGTGGACTTGAGAGACACATCACGTTTACACCTGGTATTAAAATCCATCTCTTTTGTCCACTTTCGACCGCTTCTGTCCTGAATACTGTGAGGGGGTGGTCTGTCGAGACGGTGGGCGAGTCTCTCAGCTGTCACTTAAACGTGAGCGGGAGTAATGACAAGTTTATATGGACGCGAACTAATATTATGTCGGAGTCCGCTGCTTGCGTTGTATGTAAACAAAATGCTGCACAGTGTTTTGTACATGTGTATGTAAGAGCTTTCTCAGAATTTTCAGTGCAATTGATGAAATAGGATTTTTACACGCTTGCAAAATGAAACTGCGGAGATCAGGAGCTTTAGATTTATCAATGAAAGGCTAAAAATAGCGCTGTTCACAGTGTGTTCGCCCCAGAAGTCAGAAAAGACGTAAAACTTGTGTTTAGTACCTCAAATTAGATAAATGGGCAGAGAGTAGGGGGTCGCGTGTGGCTGTTCGAACACATTCAACCACATGTGCGTTTACACTACAAAAGCAATCCGATCGAAAGTGTTTTCGACTACCTCTGAATGTGGTTGAAAGTGGTCGAAAGTGGACGAGCTCAAAACGTTTTGAATACCATTTACACCTGACATTAACGTCGTCCACTTGTGATCCAATCGACAAATACGCATGATAATGCCAAGTGTAAACAGCCCGTAAGTACCGCAAGAGCGAAGTCTCTAAATGCATATTTTTCATGTAAATTAATGTAAATGCATGTAAATTTTGTTTGTTAAAAACTGACTTCATTTTTAATTTGCAATTTAGCACAACTTGTAAAAATACAGCTGCTCAACACAATACAATATCATATATGGCAAAACTAACATAGTAGGGTGCAGATTAAAAACAAAAGACACATACTTCTCAATATCACCTCCTGGTGTTTTCTTTTTCTTCAATGGCGTAGCATCAACGGGCTTAATGTTCCAAGATGATTCAGAGATTGGTCCTGAATTCTGAACAGACAACCACAACAACAAAACAGCATTGATTTAACTTGATTTAACACCTTTGGGTTGTCAAACATGCAGTCTGACTGATGTTTTTTCTCATCAAAGTGGAATCAACTTAAAATACTCCATACTTTGTGTACATTTATAATAACATCAAAACTTTTTGCTTTTGTCAAAGAAATAAACAGGATACACTTTCAGACGTCTCTGTCTCCGCGAGCATCTTTCTGAAACACGTTACAAAAATCTATTGATACTCTTTGAATACTTGTCACACATGATACGTGGCCATCTCTGTATTCCCAACCGGTAGAGGGCGTCATAGGCTTCCATTCAAAATCATGATCTAAATTCAACCGGTTTACAGCGTAAAGATTATTTTTTTTAGGATATATGCAAGTAAATGAATTGTGACTTTTGATGTTTATGTTTTAATCAGGTTTTATAGAAAACGTTATGGTGAGTGTATCTGTATTCTGTTTATTTACACCATAATGACACAGGTGTAAATAAAGTTTTATGACATTAAGGGGTGGTTTACCGGACAGGGATTATCTTAAAACAGGGCTGGGTCTTAGTTAAATTGGGATATTTAAGTCATTTTTAAAAGCATAATTGATAAATAAACACTACTGGTGTCCATCTTGAGACACAAAACTCGCACTAAGGGGCAGTTTCCTGGACAGGGCTTATCCTGCCTAGTCCTGGATTAACCTAAACCCTGTCCAGGAAACTGCATTTAAGAGCATACACTGTCAGCGTTATTTCTCTGTTTAATTTGTAAAGTAAAGAACACCTATATTCTATGACTTTTATAAGCATAGAGAAGCATCGAAATTGGGGATATTTTATATAGCTGAATCAAATGTTACTTTAACCACAGTTTAAAACATTATCTTTGCATTTCACTGTACAAACAAAACCAATACTGTATAACATAACGCAATTGCAAAACCAGCAAATTATTGCATGCACATGCAGTTCTTAAAGCATGATTACTCATCAGTTTGCACCCCTGATTATATATATACTGTACAGACCTGCCAAACTTGTGATTTTTTTTAGTAGCATCAGCAGAAAGGACAGAACACAGGTTTTTAACATATAATTTAACACATCCATCCATGCACACAGCTCTTGGTAACTTTCGAGGTATCATCTTGCCATAATCTCTAAAAAAAAGCATGTCTGCACAAACACTGTTAAGTAGTGATATTTCTGTTAAATAGTTGGTGATAGTTCACCCACAAATGATATTCTGTCGTCTTTTACTCACCCTCATATTGTCCTTATTTTTTGGGAAACCAAAACTAAATATAAAAAAAAAAAATTGCTGCTGGTTTTCCCTGACTAGGAAAAAATACAATGGAAAGCAGACACCTGTTTGGTTACCAACACTCTTTAAAATAACTACTTTTATGTTCCACACAATAAAGAAACTCAAAGGTTTGGACAATCTGTTATGTAAATTATGAATGAATTAAACATTTTGAGTTAGTATTTTAGAGTTAACACTGCTCAAAATTCAACCATAACTATGACAGTACTACTATTTACTGTATGTTTGTCTTTAATTTATTTGTTTATTTTTACTGCAGCACACTACACAGTACAGCACAGGCACCGATCACATGGATGCTTGAGACACAAGATATTCTCCATCTATAACACTTAATTTGAGGTGGTTTGTATATGACATTTTATTTTCTTGACAATTATCAAGAGTCGGATGTCAGGCGGATAACCTTCACTGGGAGAGAACTTTCTGTTTTTATGTGAAGTAAACTGGATGCTCTCTCGCAGATATGACTGCACGTTATTGAGTGTAAGAATCCACCAGTGAAATGGGTGCCTATGGTACAGTATATGGTAAAATCATGGTTACTTTGATGCTCATTTACAAATCATAAGTAACATTAGCGCATCTTGCAGTCAAGTCCACTTTCTAAAAAAGGAAAGGGCGAGACCATCGACTTCATAGGATTAAGCTAATTCAGTATTTCGACTTTGCACATCCACCCCGACCAGTTTACCTTAGGTGGTCAGACGTCTTGACTCTGTTTAAAAAAAAGGTCAAAAAGTGCTGGTTGAAGGAGATCACGTGGGATTTTGTGACTCTTGTAATTGATAGACCATACGACTTTTATCAATTATCCCGCTTTATATTTGGTGGAAGAACCCTGTGCTATGATTGGACATATTTTTCTTTTTTTGTTGCTTGTTTAGAGTACTGCGCTTTATTTTTCTTGCTTGTTTAGAGAGGCATCACCAAGTTTTTATGTAGTTTACGGTACATTCACATGAGGCGAAAGCGTTAAAGCTTGATGGAAGGCTTGTTTGAAGCGTGGGCGACAGCCAATCACAGTGGCTGCAACACATTCTCAGTCTTGCATAAACGTAATTGGCTGGATCGCACCAGATTGGCTGATGTACGCGTTCGTGCTTAAAAAGGTGAAAAATTCTTAACTTCTGCCGGGAGCAACGGATCCACAATTCAGTTTGGCATTGCAGGACAAATCGTACCAGCATACTTTGAGGTTAAAAATGCATACCTGCTACGCAAAATGTGTACAGATTGGCAGATCTGCATTAGTTTTTCACATGTAACACTACAGATTTACGGCTAAATATTACTTTAATTCCTACAGTATATCATTATTCTACATTTGCATGACAAATCTTTGAATATCTGTCCAATGATCAATGACAGACAACCCTTGTATAACTCATCTGTGTGATGTGTGACCTCACCAGCTCTTGACTGAGCAGTCTGGCCAATCTCTCATCGTTCTCTAGCTGCTGCTCCTCCAGTCTTCTCTTTGCCTCCGCCAGTGGCTCCTCCTCTTCGGCTAGGAGGCGTTGGATGTACTCCTCACTGGCTCTCCTCTCGGCCTCTTCCAAAGCTCGCTTCTCTTCCACCAGCTGTTTATTGCAGGAAATGAGGTAATGACAAAACTGGAAAATTGCGATTCTATTTCCACAGACGCATTTTAATGTCGCCCAGCATGACAAGGGGACAAAACTGCAGTCACTTTTTTTTAAATGCCTTCAGTTTAAAAAAAAATTTTACCAAAGGGTGACAGAAAATATGCAGGGACAATACATTAATACAGTAAATGTAAACATGAGATTTAAACTGTGATGTGTACATTCAGTAAAGCGTGTTTGTTACTCTATGCACGGGCATCTAAAAAACCTCATTAGACCATCATGAAGACTAGGAATGTTCACATTGACCGTTTAACCGTTAACCGAAGGTAAGAATTTATGACCGATTAACATTATCAGTTAAAATAAAAAAATATTTGTTAATACATTGTGCATGTCATCATGAGCCGACAGACATTTCGCCACTTTTCTATCTTTAATTTGTGAATGTCCTGTAAATGACACAAATGATTGCTGCTCTGACGGTCTGATAAAGTAATCATTTGTATGAGAAATCATTTGTATGCGTGTTTGGAAGCTGAACGGAGACGCGCACGTGTCCACGCAGGATGACGTGGTCCGTCTCGCGCACATCCGGACAGACGTTTGCTGATGGCCTCTGACCCTGACCATAAACATCTCTCTTTTTGCACAAACGGAGAAAGACGACGCAAAAGCAAAACTTTCTGAAAAGCGTCCTGCTTTAGAAATGACCACTGTGGTAGATGAAACGGAGACAATCTGCCCTTTGGATATTAATCCTCTGGACCGATCGCGTGCTTTTTAATAAGGTAATGTTGCGTGAATATCTGATAATGTATGAATCCTGGTTCTGTTGTTAATCTGTCGCTGCTGTTTGCACGTTCAAATTAAATGTTTTGTTTTAACTAGTTCATAGACAACCGTCAACTGTATTTTTACTCAGTGACAATTTCATATTAAAATCTTATAAGTTAACGGTTAATGTTCGGTTTAGAAGCTACGGTTGTCGGTCGGGAAAATTAACTGATATGAGCATCCCTAATGAAGACCTCACCTTACTGATCTGATCCTCATACTCTCTTCTCACTTCTCCTGGCTGACACACCCGAGGCCTTGGAATCACCACTGGAAGAGGAAAACACAGATAGCATTAAATGACAATTCACACAGAAATGATAATTCTGTAAGCTGTAATGTTTTTGTTGGGAAACAACAAAAAAGAAGAAATTAAGAAGAATGTTCACGGTGCTCTTTTCATACCAGTTCACGTTTAGTGCTCACACTGGTGTCACTGCAAAACTGATTAGTATATATATATATATATATATATATATATATATATATATATATATATATATATATATATATAAAATTTGGAGGCAGATTTCATGGGGTGAAAGACAACAATAAATAAAATCATTATTTAATTTTTATGCAGACATTGGTAGATCTATTACTAGAATCTGTGGACTTCAATTCTTGTCAGGTCTCCAGATTACGTCCAAATGTTTTTGAGACAGCACAAAATTTTTTACCAGTAGCCTACTCGCGCATGTAAGCAATGAAGGCACACTGAAAAAAAAACTATTAGTAAAAATTAAGTCAGTCGTTAAATAAACTTGATTCTCCACATAAACACACACAAAGGTGCATTTTTTGACATGCATTGTCAGTACTGTGGAGAGAAATACAATATAATGTTCCGAACAGGGTTCATGTAAGGAACCACTGAATACCTGAACGGTGACTTTACAAAATTATAATTTACAACAAAACAACATCAATAATATAAGAGCTTAAACCTTTATGACATTTTATTAACAAATGTTTGAGTAGTTAAAGTTCTTATTCTGTGAAAAAGCTTAAAAACATAAAACAAGGATTACGTGTATTCCCTACAACATGTACTGAATGACATGTACTTAAATAATTTTAAGTTCATTTCACTTGAATGTTTTAGTTTAATGGATTTTATACGCTTAAGTTAAATGAACTCAATTTTTTAATTAAAATTTACTATGCAGTGACTATAAAGCATTTAAATAATACAGGAAAATATATAATACGACTTACTATTCCCACACAGTTCATTTTGTACATGAATTAATTGTGTATGTATTTAAAATTTACTTAGGAAAATCTAGTTCTCAATAAATGTTAATATATTACTATGTAGACATTATGAGGGTTAATCTAATATATTTTACTACACCAAAAAGTTTGTTTTTTACTTGTTTTTTACTACACCAAAAAACAAGTAGGCTACATTAAGAACCAGAATCTTGAATTGCATTTAATAACTTTGTTTTCTTAATTATTTTAGTATTACATTCCCCAGAAAGAGTCATCAAAATAAAAAATTTGAGCAGGAAAATTCAAATTTGGTTGATTTAACCTGGAATGAACCAAAACATATGATCTTAAAGGGATAGTTCACCCAAAAATGAAAATTCTGACATAATTTACTCAATCTTTGTGTTTCTTTGTGCTGATGAACACAAGGGAAGATATTTTGAGAAATGTTTCTAACCAAACCATTTGTGGACCCCATTTACTTCCATTGCATTATTTTTTCCTACTACGGAAGTGAATGGGGTCCACAAACAGTTTAGTTACAAACATTTCTTAAAATATCTTCCTTTGTATTCATCAGAACAAAGAAATGTATACAGTTTTGTAACAACATGAGGGTAAGTAAATGATGACAGAATTTACATTTTTCGGTGAACTATACCTTTAAAGCAACTGCTGTTCAACTTTGCCATAAAGTGGTTCACTTTTTAAATGTTGGAGACACAAAATTCAGTCACACTTACTGTCGACATCAACATCTTCGATTCCCTGTAATCTCCGCTCACATTCCTCTGGAAAAGCATTCTGTATGCGTCTCCAAAACTCCATATTGACCAAAGTCTTGTTCCGGCTATTGAGTCGTGCCCAAGTGGACACTCGTTTCCGACAAAGAGGACAGCACATGTTGGACTTGTCCACGGTCTCCAGAAAGCAGGGTTTGCAAAACGTATGCGTGCAAGGTAAGGTGACAGGCTCCATAAATATGTCCAGACAAATGGTACACACGCAGTCTGACCGTGTCAGCCCATCAGAGCTTTCTTTAACAGGACCCATGTCCACTTCAGACACTGGGGGCATCCTGAAGCCTTTCTATCTAAATGATGAGTGATGTTGTTTCTGGTCTTTGATTTATAAGCCACAAATGCCAATTATCTGAAAGACATGACAATAACAAAATATTTAAAAACACACAGTGGTTAATTTATAACGCTGAAAAACTTTAAAGAAAAACTCACAACTCCTGTATTTGACGATCTGATGTAAACATCACACACTCAAGTTTTTTCAACAAATCTGTAGATTACTAATAGTCATCATGAGTAGTGCTGTAAACCTCAAATAACTAATCATTCGTGCTATATTAAAACATACTCAGTAAACTGGAAAAGAAAAATGAATTTTTTTATTGTGTATACTTGTTTATCAGTTCAATTACAAAACGTACATGACAGCAGCCTATAAGCTTTCAAATATTTTACCACAACCAGTGCAGAATGGATTATAATTTCTAAAATTGAAAAAAAAAATTGACACAAATGCGCAAATGAACTACAGCGGATTTTATGTCTAAAGTTAAGTTGTTATGCTAAACAGCACATCTCATCATATATATATAATCAACTTAAACATAGAGATCGATCACTTAAAACTGAAGTTATCGTTTGAAATAGATCGTCTCAACTGTTAAACTATTAATTAATTTGAGCGTAGAAACACAAAAACAACTGTTTAAATTCACATCTAAGTTACCTATTAGGCCACAAAATCCCAGTATTTTAGCGCCTTGTTACTCTTGCACGTGAAGCCATAAACACCAATGACACGAAAGATTTTCAAAATAAGAGTCCTAATATGGGATGTGAAGCCACTGAGCCCACTGGTACAAAAGACTTTCAAAATAAAAGCCACAATATTGCCACAAAAGGTAGGTTCTTCTTAATAGATTTTAGGTTATAATATATATCGGGGTGACCAGGGCTAGTAATTGCAGTGTTTACACTTATACGACTTAAAAAATGAATTGATGCAAACAAATGTGTATTTATGTATTTTAAGACCCAATCCTATATTTTTTATTATAGTTAGATGCTTAGGAACACAGTTGAAGATAATAACAGAACATTGAAGTAAATAACAGAACAGTAAAGAAAACCACAATCCTAATTTATACACCATACCTTTTAGCGCATACGTCGTCACAGAGATAGATGGAAGCAAAACAAAGGGGAAACTGGCATATAGGCAAATTGTTTGATAGAGTTCTAACCAAATGTTTTGTTTGTTTTTTAAAACAAATGCCATTATATAAAAAAATCGGTTATAATAAACTCTTATAGTAAAAGAGGTCTACATTTTATTGATCTCAATTTCTTAAACTATACTTTTAAAATAAACTGGCTAAATTATTACTAAAAAAATCAAAATTTCTTCTGATTAATTATCTCACTAAAAAAATTGCTCAGATATTGGAGGCATAACATTTATGTTAATGGATAATTGACATTTCAAAAATCCCAGTTAAGCTCTCAAACTTTCATCAACAGATATTGTTGGCATGGGCTTTAATATATAAGCATAACTTTACCCCCATAAGAGTTTCATATGGAACAACTTATAAAGATATAAAAATAGAACTCATAGCCTATAAATATAGAACTCTATTTTTTTTACCAATGGTTCAACAGTAAATCAGCTTTTTAATAAGAGAGGTTTTTTACTGACTTACACAGCATTTATTTTTTTAAAATATAACATACCTGTTACCCCTAAGCAATTTGCAATAGTAATGGGAGAAATATCATCTGGAAATAACATGATACTTAAAAATACTAATTATACTCTTAGATATGCCTCCCCCTGAACCAAAATAAACTCTTAGGCTGGATTTACACTGCAAATCTTGATGCCAATTCCGAATGACTCACATCCAATATCTGCATTTACACTAAACACTTGGCAAAACAATTCAAGGTAGACATTCTGACCCAGAACAGCTTAAACCACAAAGAAAGTAAAATGTTGCAATATGCAATGGACACAAGAAAATTATTATACAATATTATAGAATATTATTATATTACAGTTACTATCGTAACCTCGGTTTCCTGAGAAACGGGAGTGAGACATTGCGTCAGAAGCTGACATTATGGGAGGTCCTCCCTTCTTCCGATTTTCTGAAGCTTTTTATAGAACATTGCCAGTATACTGTTGTAGATACACAGAACTGTAGAAACACTGAGTCTGGGTCTGCAGCAGTTCGCCGCTTGGACTGAGGCGTGTGCAGTACCCGAGCACAAATGAGTGACCTCTCCTTATGCACTGAATAGATAGTAACGACTCGCCGCATGCACGCCGGGTGCCAGTTCATTCTGCATGCTGTGAACTTGTGGACTCCTGATCTGTACCACACAGAGCATAGCACAGTCGTGTATTAACAGTGCAGTGAGTGAGCACTGTTGAGCACAGGCTTATGTGTCAATGATACACAAGGCCATAGGAAAACCGAGTCCGGGTCGGCAACATCTCACTACTTGGATTAATCCAGGTGCAGAACCAGTGCAGAAAGGAGTGTAATCTCTTTATGCACTGAAACATGTAGTAACAGCTTGCCACGCACATGCTAGGTGCCAGTTACATACTGTGTGCTGTGAATTCTGTGAAACCATGGAATGCAGGACAGAAAGTCACTGGCTGTACAGTGTTCCTGTGAACTCCAAAATTGTTCTGAACAATGCAGTCAAAACATGGTAGCAACACACTGCTGCACAGCTCGGGGCATAGCCCTTTAAAAGTATGCATCTATCAGCTTGTCGCTTAACTAAACGCAGGATATGAGTAAGGAAAAAGAAAATCCCTCTCCTTGATGAAAGTCTACATAACAGATGCCCCCCACATTATGCAGCCCATGTGAGAGGCATATTTGTGAGTAGGGTTGAATGTAATGCATTAAATATAGGGAAGGATCGCTACATAAGGGATCACACTCAATATAATTTGCCCTCTTTCTCTCAGAGCCCAACATAACTAACATGAATTCCCGCCGTCAACCGAAAGGGTGACAGAAGGAATTCCAGTGCGTGCCACAGCCCCTTTGGTGATCACTCTTTAGTGCAATACATCATGTATTAACCACAGACGATGAGGGCAATGCTAACTCTTTGTTCTTAGCTGATAGTCAAGTTGCAACACCAAACCCCTCTAACTTATGACATCATGTTCGAGGGCACACGTAAGTGATGTAGCCAGGAAGCATGTGCTAATAAGCAAGGCCAGCCACTCTGAGAATCGGTCAAAGGGCGTCTTATTGTACAAGGCCAACACCAAAAAATTATGTCTTCTCAAGTAAAAAGCCAAAGTGCAATGCTCATACAGGTAAATGCCTTATAAAGGAGTTTGCAACATACAAGAAGGGGAGAGTGCTCCATTCTCCTCCACAACAGGCCCAGAAGAAACCGGGTCTGTCATGTATGAGCAGTGACTGAAGCAAGTAGGGAAGCGGCCGAAGCACTATGTGATCACACAATCACATACCCATGGGGCTTAGTTTATTGTGAATGTATTGTGCACACTGTGGCATATTCCACACTGCATAGGTGGGGAAGGAATGCTTATGCACGTGGCTGCCCTGCTTCCATAGCCTCGAACACCTCGGTGGGAAGCTTATAGGGCGGAGCGCCTCGCACTGCACAGTCTGCCCTTCTCTCACTGCAACGTATGTGTAACAAGCATGTTCGAGAGCGGGGCTGAGAGCTGTGTGCTGAAACGGCACGTGGCGTTATCTCCAGGTTGGCTGTGACCCACCAGCGCCATGCTGGTGGCGGTGGTTCGCTGCTGAGAACACAGTCACGTGCAAAGACCTCTAGCAATTCTCTTTGCTTGCCTTTTTCTTTGAGGAGCGAAGCAATTTATCCACTTAAATGTCAGCCAGAACACATGTAAGGGACGCAGCATATGTCCATTACGTTTGCGGTACTCTACAGCAGTGGTTCTCAAAGTTATTCCTGGAGGTCCACTGCTCTGCACATTTTGTATGTCTTCCTTATTTAACACACCTGATTCAAATCATCAGCTCATTAGTAGAGGTCTCCATGAACTGAACTGAGTCTGTCAGATAAGAGAGACATACAAAATGTACAGAGCATTGGGCCTTCGGGAACGGAGTTAAGAACCACTGCTCTACAGTATCACAAAGTGAAGAGAAAGAATGTGAGGATATGCCTTAAGACGGTCATTATATATCATGGTGATGTGGGCTCATTCCTTCAAAAACTCAGCAAAGACAGCTGAGGTGAAATGAGTACCATGTCCGTAACAATGCACTTTGGATTGCCATGATGACTAAAGGTAGCACTCAAAGATTTTATAACATCCTCAGCAGTTGTTCTTCTAGCAAATGCAAGTTCAGGCTACTTGGAGTGATAGTCTGTGAGGGTAATGACATATCTGCATGCAGGCGTAGGTGTTTCAAAAGGCCTGACTATATCTAGACCCTGTTTTTTCCATGGGCCCTCAGGAAACTGAACTGACAGCAGAGGTGCTGGATGCATCACAGCAGTTTCATCATTGGACTGGCAGGGAATGCATGTAGAGATAGTTGACCGAACCTGAGAGTATTTGACTATACAAATCACAACACATAAATAGGAAAATGTTCGCATTATTTTGTCACTTATTGGGAGCAGTATGCTAGCTGGAGCCATTCACTTCCAGACTTTGTGCTAAGCTAAGCTAGCGGGGCTGCATCAGACAGAGTTACAGCACGCACGGACATGAGAAAGGTATGTATGGACTTATCTAACTCTGGGGGATACAGTGAATAAGCTAAATTCATTAAATCTGGGCATGTTCCTTAAAGTTAGGTTAAGATAGTTTAGTTAGTTAGGTTGTTTATTTAGGTTAAGTTAGTTTAGTTAGTTAAGGTAAATTAGTTTACTAAGTTAAGTTTAGTTTTAGTAGTGTAGTAAGTTTTGTTAGTTAGGTAATTAAAAAAGTTATTTTACGTAGTTTAGTAAGTTAAGCTAAATTAGTTTACTAAGTTAAGTTAGTTTAGTAAGGTTTGTTAGTTAGGTTAGTTAGTAACATAACTAAAGTTAGTTTTAGATAGTTTGGTTCAGGGGTGGGGAACCCTGATCCTGGAGGGCCACTGTCCTGCAGTTTAGTTCCAACCCTAATTAAACACACATGAAAAATCGAATTAAAGTCTTCAGGATTACCTGGAAATGAAATGCAGGTGTGTTTATTAGGGTTGGAAGTAAACTCTGCAGGACAGTGGCCCTCCAGGACCCAGGATTCCCCACTCCTGGTTTAGTTAGTTAGGTTAAGTTTAGTTAGGTAAGGTTAAGTTAGTTTAGTTAATTAAGATAAATTAGTTTACTAAGTTAAGCTAAGTTAGTTTAGTAAGGCATGTTAGGTAAGTTAATTTAGTTGGTTAAGTTAAGTTAAGTTAGTTAAGTTAGTTAATGTAAGTTAGTTTACTAAGTTAAGTTAAATTAAAGAGGCCGTTCCACATAAAACCGTTTTTACTTGTATTTTTTGATATGTGTTAGGTCCATATGTGTTTGTGGTGTGTCGTGAATGTGAAAATTAACTTCCACCCAGGGCCGGAGTGGGACTCATTTTCAGCCCTGGAGTTTCATGCCTTAGACCGGCCCACTTTAGTTCACGACTGACTATTAAAATAATATCTTTAAACCCTCAGTAGTATAAGTCTGCAGTAGTGCACTGTTCTCTGCAGCCTTGCAATTCACTGTATTTTTCAAATAATTTCATATTCCGTGCAAATGCAGGAATATGAAATTATATTTTTTGCCATAATCATGCATCCCTACCATAAGACCATAATATTACTAAAGTAAACTTATTCAAAAACTAAAGGAAACAAATGTGTTTGTGTTTTCCTCTATATTTCTATTTCTAAAAAATGGTGAGTCTTGAGATTAACTGTTGGGTTGATAACGTTTGGAAACCCCTGATATACAATACACAAGCAAGATTTATCAAGTATGCATTGGAAACAAATGGAAAAAATCTGTATCTTATTTTTTTAGTACTTAGATCATGTCTATTGCTAAATAACGTAGGCTAAGGTACATTGTGTTAAAAAAAAGAAAACATAATGGATATACTTTTGAAACGACTTTTTTCAAATAAACTAATGAGTTTTGCATCAAATAGATTTTTGTTCCTTGCAATAAACGATGAATAATGACTATTCATAGAGAGTTCATCTATGACTTGGATAAAAAAATACGTTTTGTAAATTCTTTTCCTTTTAGAGACCAGCCCGTTTGTTAAAAGACGCGCTCAAGTTTATTTAAAATGTAGACGCGCGGCCGGCAAGCGCACTCAATATAGACGCGTCTGAAACAAAACTCGTGTTCAAGTAAGCGCTTTGAAAACCAGAAGACAGCGGCACGTCCTGCGTTTCCCATGCGTTTTAGATGTCAATGAACCTTAATGCAAGAATTCTTCCAATAAGTGGTCGGGACTCGGGACACAATCAACTTGTGCATAAAGCGGCGGGGACATCTCTCACCCGCAAATACGCGTCATCCCGGTGGCATGACAACACCGGCCCTCGTGGCCAAAAAAAACAGACCGGCCCACCGGGAATCCTCCCGGTTGTCCCTATGGCCAATCCGGGCCTGCTTCCACCTCCCTCTGTCAGCTCTAGCCACTGAAAAGAAATAAGCGGAGAAATCAGGTCAGTTAGAAAAGCTTATCAGTGTGACGTGGAACTGATCAAGGTGATTACTATTCATGAGCTCTTCAGCTTGAGACAGCGCCCACATGTTACGTGTATTTGTGTTAGTTTTCATAACAAGTTACAGCAAGGATGGCTAAACGTCAACCGTACCGTATTCGGGCCATTGTTTTTCGTCGAGACATCATTCCTATTAAACGAGGGAATCATAACAGTTGCTACATGTTTGGATGTTCAGAAGAACGCTGGATTTGAAGAGAGACTGCGATTAAAAAGCAATGCTCCTCCATCAATATTGGATCTGGACAGAATGGCGCAGCTTATGTGAGTAAAACACTTAGTCTTATGTGTCACTGTGGCGGCTGGTGTTTTCTCTTCCGAGGGACGCGAATTCATGCTGTACACACGTTGAAAGGGTTTATGATAAAAGACATGCGTGTGTGTGTGAGTAAAACACTTTAGTACTATATGTGTCACTGTGGCGGCCGGTGTTTTCTCTTCTGAGGGACGCGAATTCATGCTGCTTTGAAAGGGTTTATGATAAAAGACACGCGTGTTTGTGTGAGTAAAACACTTTAGTACTATGTGTTATCAGTTGCGGCCGGGATTTCTCTTCAGAGGAACGCGGTTCACGCGAATTCATGATGCACACGCATCGAATGTGATAAAAGACACCTGTGTGTGTTTGTGCGTTCGTTACACGCGCGTCAAAGGATTTATGTAAAAGACGTGTGTGTGTGTGTTTGTGTGTGTGTTTTTGTGCGTGGGTTTACGATAAAAGACACGCGTGTGTGTGTGTGTGTGTCAAAAGGGTTTATGATAAAATATGTGTGTGTAAGAAAGACACTGTGTCTTAAGACACTCACTTAACATTAAACTGACGATAAAAGACACGCGTGTGTGTGTGTCAAAAGGGTTTATGATTATGTGTGTAAGAAAGACACTGTGTCTTAAGACACTCACTTAACATTAAACTGATTACACATGAGATTAAATTGAAAGTTAGTTTGAACGAAAAACTGTTATCCAATCATAGCAGTGGGCGTTTACTTCCAAGTCGTCAATGCAGCCCGCCCATTAAAACGGATCATTTCTCTAACCAGCCTCAAAATCAGGGTACAAAATGGCCTATTACTTATTGCTTTTGATGTTTTTTGGATGTAAAAAGCCATGCAAACGTCATGAGTAGACCTTAGACAACAGTATAAAACAATAAAAATGACAGAGGTAGGGCACCTTTAAGTAAAACTTGTTTACTTAGTTTACTAAGTTTTGTTAAGTTAATTAAATTAGTAACTATACTTAGTTTAGTTAGTTAAGGTAAATTAGTTTACTGAGTTAAGTTAAAGAAGAAAATATGATCTACCTGTCAGGGTTTTGGTTCTGTTTAGTTAATTGTTATCATTATTCATCATTGCTCTTTGTGTTAGTTACCTTTAATTAGTCTCACCTGTGTTAGTTAATCACTCATCATTAGTTTCAGCTGTTTGTCATTATCACTCACCCTTTATAGTTTGCCCTCACGTAGTGATGGCCAAATGAAGCGTTTCGAAGCATTCTTGCTTTCTGATACAATTGTGCCGAAAATGGTTCATTACTCGAAGCTTCATTCAAACAGAAAATGCACACCACCATCTGCTGGTGAAGTAAATGTAATGCAACAAAGCTGACAATGCGAGTAGGCTAATGTACCCGCCCCATTTTGGCTGTCAGAGCTTTGACATTGTGTTCATGTTTCAAACCCTCAATAAAACATTGAGCCTGAGATGTGTTTGTGTGTGAATATTTAGCTGTAGGATACAGCACTCTACAACTTACTAACTGGGCATTTATGCATTTAAAAATGTATTTATAATGTGGCAGAGGGCAACTGGACAGGGCTTGGATAATGTGGAGTATTCATTAAATATTGTGGTTTTTATTCAGAAATATAATTTTATATTAATTATAATACATGTTTATATTTTTAATAATTTTATAATATAGCCTAACGTTAGGCTATACATTTGGTGATGTGGGCGATTTTTTTTTTACAAATTCACCAGCTTTGGAGAATATTCTCTCGCATGAAACAGATGATGCTGGAGTACACAAAATTGTTTAGAAAGCTTTTCTATGGTTTGGCTTCACTTGCGTGAAAAATAAAGCCGCCAAGTTTCAAACCTGTCAACGCCGGATTGGGCTGTCAAAGCATGTCGTGTGGTTTACTAGAGAAATGAACCAGTGTGTTTGCTTCAGACGTCATATTTCACGTGACTAGTGACGTAACGATACAAGCTCCGAAACAGTGGTTCATTGCGAGGACTTTTCGAGTCCGAAGCAAGCATCGAAGCTTCGGTGTCAGACGTAACATCACTACCCTCACGTTCCTGTCCATGGTCTGATCTCGTCTGAATGTACCGTTGTCATCGTGTTTTGCTGTCTTACGCGATTAAAGTCCTGTTAGTTTTATATTCCTGCCTGTTTGTCATCTTTGAGTTATGAGAACTGTGACACTACCATGTGTCAAAAAGGATTTATGACCTAACACCTATGTGAGGTGTGAATTTTTTCACTTTATGAGTTGTTTGCTTCCTGTATAAATGTTTATGATACCATTTGTTGTTTTTTCAGGAAATTATGTTTCCCTTTCAATACGGTTCACTTCGCATTGCGTCAGTTTGCTGATTACTCCGTGATTGAAGCCTATTGGTTAACGTCTGTAGAAAATACAGACCAATGACGTTTGAGCCCGCGCGGGGGCGTGGCACACGTCCCTATATAAGCCGGTGAAATACGTCAAGAGCTCATTTACTTTTCTCCTTCATCGCGAACCTTCTCGCTGCTCCGAAGAAGAAGCCCTTACTCGCCGTCGATCCAAGCACTGCAGCGGACTACTACACACCAGCGTGTTCCCCTGCCGCTTTCCGGTGAGCCTAAAAAGAGAGATTTCATCTAAAAGAGCAGAAGCGCGTTGAGATAATGTCGCTTCGGCATTGCGGCTCCTGCCGAGCCCCTTTGCCTGTGGAGGATTTCCACAAAGAGTGCGTCATCTGTCTGGGCCCTGCCCACGCCGAGGCCGTACTCACCGAGGCGGGCTGCGCCCACTGCGAGCTCCTTCCCATCGCGGTGCTGCGCTCCCGCCTTGAGATCTTTAAAAGGAAGGCTTCCCGTGCTCTCCCGCCTAAACAGCAGCGGAGCCGTGAAGCTGGAAGACGCCCTGAGACCGAGTCCACGCCGGCTCATCCCCCGCGTGCTCTGTCTCCCCGCCGTCACCCTGTCACCTTCGCCCATGAGGACCTACGCCCCCTGCCGAGTGCTAGCGGCATGGTCTCCTTTGGGTCCGGTGACAACTTGGAGATGATGTCATCCTCTGAGGAGTTAGAGGATTGGGCGGCCTCGGATGACGACGCCCACGCAACCGCCGCTGATGAACCTACCGAGTCGCGTCCTCACGACTCTGAGCTCATCCGCATCTTGACGCAAGCTACGGCGGAGCTCAACATCAAGTGGTCGCCGCCGTCAGACCCTCAACTCAGCCGGTTGGACGAGTGGTTTCTGCAGCCCGGGCGCCGTCAATCATCCCGCCAACGGCAGGCGCCGTTTTTTCCTGAGGTTCACCAAGAGCTCACCAAATCTTGGCGTGCTCCCCACTCCACCCGAGCTCAGAGCGCCGTCTCCCACATCCTCTCTGTAGTGGACGGCGCCGACGAACACGGCTACTCCAAAATGCCGCCGCTCGAGGAAACTGTCGCCGCCCATCTCTGCCCATCTTCAGCCGGCGGATGGAGAGCGAAGATGAACCATCCATCAAAGCCCTGTCGTCTGACATCAACCCTGGCGTCGAAATCTTACGCCGCCGACGGCCACGCTGCATCTGCTCTCCATACGATGGCGGTGCTGCAGGTATACCAGGCAAAACTCCTCCGTGACATGGACGAGGCAGGTCCGGACCCGTCGACCTTTAAAGACCTGCGCAGCGCGACTGATCTGGCCCTTCGCGCCACTAAAGTCGCCACTCAGGCTGTAGGAAGAGCCATGGCCAGCCTGGTTGTTCTGGAGAGACATCTGTGGCTGAACTTGACGGAGATCAAGGATACGGATCGGGTTGCCCTTCTTGACTCGCCCGTGTCACCGTCGGGGCTCTTCGGCTCTGCTGTGGAGGGGTTCACCCAGCGCTTCACTGAGGCACAGAAATCGTCGCAGGCTATGCGGCATTTTCTACCAAAACGATCTGCCTCAGCGTCTGAGACCGGCCGCCCAAAACCGCCGCCAGCTCAACGCCCTAAGCCAGCACCAGCTCAGCCCCAGCAGAGAGCTGAACCGGAGGTCAAGCGCCAGCGTCCTGCACGACCGGCTGGCCCGCCTCGACGCCGCGGTCCCCGTCCTCGGATCACGCTGGACCCGACGCCGGCGCCGCCTCCCTGAAGGGAGTCTGAGGAGGAAAAGAGGCTCTGGTCCCGCTTCGGCCGGCCCGCCCTCGAAAGTTCTGCGTGTTTCAGTCCCCTCGGGCGCTGGACACACCCTCGCTGTAACAGCGAAACACAAATTTTTACCTTTTCACAAAAAGAGCAAATTTCCTCCTCTGTACACACACACACACGGCTTAACGTCCATAAGCATATCGACGCTCGCCGTCAAACTTCACGTTTGGCAATCCACCCCCGGTATGCCGGGCTGGATTCTAAACGTAATCCAACACGGTTATTCGCTCGGAGACCACCCCGGTTTCGCGGCGTTCTCTACACCACTGTCCCAGACGATCGTATGCAGATCCTCAGGGAAGAGGTGCGTTCTTTATTACTAAAAGACGCGATAGAGACGGTCCCGGCGGATCAAAGCGAATCAGGCTTTTACAGTCGTTATTTTCTCGTTCCAAAGAAAGACGGCGGCCTCAGACCGATATTGGATCTACGCGTTTTGAATCGCGCTCTTGCCAAACGGCCGTTCAAAATGCTTACAGCCAGACGAATCATGGCGTTAATGCGACCGGGCGATTGGTTCATATCAGTGGATCTGAAAGACGCTTACTTTCACATTCCGATAGCGCCACGTCACAGGCCGTTTCTAAGATTCGCGTTCGACGGGACAGCATACCAGTACAAAGTTCTGCCCTTCGGATTATCTCTGGCACCACGCACATTTACCAAATGTGCGGATGCGGCTCTCGCCCCTCTCAGACAGAGCGGCATCCGCATATTGAATTACCTCGACGATTGGCTTATTCTAGCACAGTCAGAGAGGGAAATTATTGCGCACAAGACCGTTGTACTCCAGCATTTGGAGAATTTGGGGTTCAAAATCAACCTCCAGAAGAGTTTGCTCACCCCCACGCAGCGAATCGCGTTCTTAGGCATGACGCTCGACTCATTAAAGATGCGGGCATGGCTTACACAGGAACGCGCGCTCACGGTCAGACGCGAGGCGGCATCGTTCAAAGCGGGTTCACATCTCCCTCTCAAACGATTCCAAAAAATGCTGGGTCTGATGGCAGCAGCATCCCCACTAATACCGTTGGAAATGCTGTTCATGAGACCGCTTCAGTTTTGGTTGAAAGCGAAAGTTCCGCCCCGTGCTTGGTTGTCGGGCCGCTTATTAATCAAAATCACGTACAGCTGCGTGAAAGCGCTTTCGATATGGACATCCCCTCACCTTTTCCTCTCGGGCACGTAGCTCGGCTCCGTGAGCAGGAGGAAAGTGGTGACTACGGATGCGTCTGCGACGGGTTGGGGCGCTCACTGCGACGGCGAACTCGCCTTCGGTGCGTGGAACAACCAGTTGTCTCAGCTACATATCAACCACCTCGAGATGTGGGCGGTTATCTTAGCGCTACGACACTTTCGACCGAAACTCCAACATCAACACGTTCTAGTGCGGTCGGACAGTATGACGGTGGTTTCGTTCATAAACCACCAAGGAGGGCTGAGATCTCGCTCCCTATCCAGGCTGGCGAAACGGCTTTTATTATGGGCTCACGCGAACGTACGTTCGTTAAAAGCGACTCACGTACCGGGTGTAGCCAATACGGGTGCAGACATTCTCTCGCGCAACGGTCCGCCGCCGGGAGAATGGAGACTGCATCCTCAGACGGTCGAGAGAATATGGACCGTCTTCGGCCGGGCGGAGATCGATCTGTTTGCATCCGACGAGAACGCGCATTGCCCGATCTTCTTCTCGAGACATCACGATGCCCTGTCGCAAACATGGCCGGCGTGTCTTCTATATGCTTTTCCTCCGGTGGCTCTGTTACCACAGGTCCTTAAGAGGATAAGAGAGACGAAATGCGCGGTAATTCTGGTCGCCCCGTTTTGGCACAATCAACCGTGGCTCCCCGACCTATGGCAGCTGAAAACATCAGCACCATGGCCAGTACCGCTGAGGAAAGACCTCCTATCTCAGGCGAGAGGGACGATATGGCATCCACAGCCGGAGCTATGGAATCTACACGTCTGGTCTCTGAACGGCAACCATCACGCCTTTCAGGACGAGTGTTAAATACTCTAACTGAAGCTAGGGCCCCATCTACCAGGCGCCTTTACGCTCAAAAGTGGTCTATTTTTTCTAACTGGTGCACGACGAAAGACTTAAACCCAAACACCTGTGAAGTGGAGCATATTCTCTCCTTTCTGCAGGAAATGCTGGACAGCGGTCGCGCGCCCTCGACGCTTAAAGTGTATGTGGCGGCGATAACGGCGAATCACGCCCTTATCGCCGGTCGCACCGTGGGAAAACATGATCTCATCATTAAATTCCTCAGAGGCGCTCGCAGACTACACCCACCGCGACCTAACACGGTCCCGTCTTGGGATCTGTCCACGGTTCTGAAAGCGCTGCGCGGTCCCCCTTTCGAGCCCCTCGAGCAGGCTGACCTGCGCGCTCTCTCGTTTAAAACCGCTCTCCTCCTGGCGTTGGCATCGGTTAAACGAGTGGGCGATTTACACGCGTTTTCAATTGACCCGTCGTGTCTGGAATTCGGTCCTAACGATAGCAAAGTGATCCTTAGACCGAGAGCGGGATACATTCCTAAAGTTTTGACCACGCCATTTAGAGTTCAGGTGGTTTCACTTCTCGCCCTACCGCCGGCGGACGGCGAACAAACCCCGAACACGCTCTGCCCCGTCAGAGCGTTAAGAATATACACGGACCGTTCTGCCTCATACCGCAAGTCAGATCAGCTGTTCGTAAGCTTCGCACAACATTCCTTAGGTATGCCGCTCACTAAACAGAGGCTATCTAAATGGATCGTCGAAGCCATTGCTTTGGCTTACGCCTCCCTGAATGAACATTGTCCAGTTGGTTTAAAAGCTCACTCCACGAGGGGTATGGCTTCATCTTGGGCTTGGTCTACGGGGATTTCTATCTTTGACATTTGTAACGCGGCCGGCTGGTCCTCGCCGTCTACGTTTGTCAGATTTTATAGCCTGGATGTCCCTGCCTTACAAGCACAGGTCTTATCGGCTTAATGATTCACGCGACTGCTTTCTGTATGCCTTCACGGTGCGTTGCTAGCTCACCGTCATGGCTACCTATTAATAAATCATGCACAGCTCGCGGCGCGCTCAGGGAACCCGCCGTCTCGTGCTCTATTGTATATGCATCATGGTGCGTTTAGAAACTTCACTGTATGCGTATTACTGTCTCATATATGGTGCTTACACTTGCGCTCGCTAGAGCTATGTATATTCTGGCTTAGGGCCACATGCAGTGTCTCTCCGGTAAGGGCACCTCAGTCCGTTGTGTATGCACGGCGGGATGGGATTACGTTCCCCCATAGCGTCAGCAAACTGACGCAATGCGAAGTGAACCGTATTGAAAGGGAACGCTTAGGTTACTCACGTAACCCCGGTTCCCTGAAATAACGGGAACGAAGCATTGCGTCGCTGGCCGTGCTACAAACGTCTACGCAGCGAGTGTTATTCGGCTGCGCGCTTCAGTCGAATAATAATGAGCTCTTGAAGTATTTCACCGTCTTATATAGGGACGTGTGCCACGCCCCCGCGCGGGCTCAAACGTCATTGGTCTGTATTTTCTACAGACGTTAACCAATAGGCTTCAATCACGGAGTAAACAGAAGTTTCCCCCATAGCGTCAGCAAACTGACGCAATGCTTCGTTCCCGTTATTTCAGGGAACCGGGGTTACGTGAGTAACCTAAGCGTTTTCCAGGTGTCCTTTAGCCTCTGTTGTTTCACGGCTCCCCGCAGGGTGGTGAAAATAAATCAGAACTTGTTAGAAAGTAGGGGTGTGCAGCGAAGCCAGTATTTGTATTCGGATGGGACCGGAAATGGGTGGGTCTTAAACCGGAAGTTTGTCAAATTACATAATAAGCTTTATTGCTGAGCTCATTATTATCTATGTCCATATAGCGTTTGCGTGAACATAACAAATTGTTAAAAAAAATTCTCATTAATCTTCATCTCTAAATAAATAATCAGATATTCGTTTAAAATTTCTAATATTATTTTAAAATCAGTTTTGACCATTAGTTCAAAACAAGCAACATGATTTTAAACAATGAGTTAATTAAAAACAAAAACAAATTCAGAATTCAAATTCAAATATTTAGTTGTTATTTATTTACCTTATTTTTAGGTTAATTGCAATTCGTGTCATAGAAATCTTCAGGGTAAATTTTGCTTTTAAAATGTTAAATTTTCATATTTTTATCTATTTACTTATTTGTTTTATATTCACCTTGATTGACAATAAAGCTTGCTTCCGCTTGAAGTAATTAAAAGATCATCTGTGACCGGAGTCACGCGGAGACACGAGTTATTAAAGAATATTTTATTATCAGAGTTTTACAGTTTGTTTAAGAGAAGTTTGATATTAGCAGCATTTTTAAGATTTTTAAATTAATTCCAAAAAAGCTTGGGTTTCTAAATAAGAGACACAGAAAATTAAATTTATGTCATTTCATAGATTACACTAATTCACTTCACACACATATTATTCCTGCTTTAGGGGGTTTATAGCTCTGTTCCAGCAAACACTTGATTGTGTCTGGCCGAATATTTTTTCTGTTATTCGAATGAATTCGTTATTCGTGAAGCCGTTATCCGCGCCTTTCCGAATAACGTATTCGGCTTCGGGCACATCCCTAGCCGAAAGTTAGGTTTTGCTTTTAACCGTAATGTCTGTGAATAAATCAATACTAAGTTTTAAAGAAATAAGAAGAATTGATGAAAAAAGAATGTTATATAAAATGACATGTAATAGTATTTTTAGGTTAGGTTTAAAAGTTCAGGTCAGGAGCTCAACTTCAAAGATTTTCATTCAAAGTTGTAATGAAAATCTTTCCTTCCAAGCCATTTGTTGACGTCTTTCCGGGTCACATTCAAAACTCTGATTCATCAGTACAGTTCTATAGAATAAAGTTCAGGAAACTCTGTTAGATGTTAAAACATTCTCCCTGCAGACGTGCAGTCTCTGACCCTGCATGATGTCTTACGCTGGATTTCCACCAACTGCGGAACGGCTGCAGATCCGCTGCGGAACGGCTGTGGAGTCAATCGGTTTCCATTTAAGTCAATGTGTGTATTTCCACTGACTGCCTTCCGAATCCATCACAGCTCCGGCCATCCGCAGCCCTCCGGCACAAATACGCAGAGCTTCTATTTTTGACGGATGCCGGACAGCTCTGCAGGGCAGAGCCATGACTATATCGTGTGATCATACTTGAATTTGCGAGATCTCGTGTCATGATCTGGGCTGGTTCAGCAAAACATCATAATTTAACCTCATAATGGGCGAAGACAGAAATAGATATCGCGCGATCATCACATGAATTTGCGAGACCTCATGGGTCCTTGTCACTTCAGCACGCAGCCGCTCTGCAACAAATTCGGAACTGGTGGGTATTGGTGGATGGCGGAGTGCAGAGCCTTAAGGCAGCGGAGCCAACCTGCAGCCGCTCCGCAGTTGGTGGAAATCCAGCGTAAATATTGCTTCCTTCCAATCCAGTCGTCTTCATCCAATATGGAGCCAAGGAGTTACAATAGTACAGATCGTTAGACCACAGTTTAGGAACTCTGCTAGGTGTCAAAACCTTCAGACTTAATGGCTACTTGTCAGATACCCCTGCTTGATATTTAAATTCAACCAATCCAGTCGTCTTCATCCAATATGGAGCCAAGGAGTTACAATAGTACAGATTGTAAGACCACTGTTTAGGAAATCTGCTAGGTGTCAAAGCCTTCCGACTTGATGGCTACTGTCTCCAAATTTCTTTGGGAAAAAAGATATTTTGATTTTGTAATGTTAAAATGTAATTTAAAAGTATAATATGGTCAAGACCAGCAATTTTACAGATGTGACAACAAATCGTGAATACAGTATACACTCATTTATTAATTGTAGAACCTCATTTGTTGTCTATAGACTTGAATGTCCGTGTGGCCGTTTCTATATTGGATGAACCAAGTGTAAACTTAAAGAATGCTTAGCAGAGCACAAATATGCTATAAGAACAAGTCATCATCAATACCCTATGGCTCTACATTACAAAGAGGTGAGTATGGAAGTAGAACCATGGAAGTAGTGATACTTTGAAAATCATTGGCATAGAACATGTTAAAACATCATTGGGGGGGCAGATTAAAAAAACTTTTGCAAAGAGAATTATTTTGGATTTATACAATAAAAGTTAATCAATACTCTGGTCTAAACATAGAATTAGATTTTTCCACTTTTTTGTAACTGATTATATGTATATGCCATTGTTTGGTTACATTTATCTTTCAATGTGGATGTTTTAAATTATATTCTGATGTGAAAAATATAGAAAGTGTAAAATCATTCATCATCTGAGACTGTACATATCATGAAATGAAATTACATATTTTTTATGATGTAATCTGTTTCTGGAACTTGCTTTATAAAGTAACCAGTTGCTATACATATTTATTGTTAGTGATATTTAAAACTATTACTATATAATATTAAAAATGTGACTTGGGGCACGTTCAAGTTCGAAACGGTGTGCAACGCTGTGCACTAGTGTGCAACATGGTTTGAGATACGTTTTCTCTTGTTTGGTATGTAAATAAACCACGTGGTACTAAAGAGACAGCTCGCACAATGGGTTCAAGTTGGAATGTTGTCTTTCATTCTGGACGGCAAGTGCAGTGACTGTAACATCAAGCATATTTTACAGTATTAAACATGTATTTGTAACCATTTAATCAGGCTCCGGAAACGTTTAATAAAGAACACAAAGCATGGTCTCTCAGCTACCTTAGTTGCAACCCTTGCGTCATCACAGCAGGGTGTTCAATGCATCACTGTTTCTGTTTAATAAACGTTTTGTCGGGGCTGAACGCAGCCTTGATGGGGTTGTTTTGTGTCAGGTGATACCTGTATAGATCATGTGTTTTAGGTCATGTGACCATTTGCAGATATAGAGCATGCAGTCTACAGACTGCCATTTTGAATTTACCCTGAAAAAGGCCACAGAGGCTGAAACATGTTGGCATGTTTTTAAGGGAAAGCCAAGTTTAAAATAAAGGCTTTTTAACTTATATCCTTGTGAGTGCCTTAGAACTATTGTTAACTATTTTTTTTAGAACTATTTTTAACATTTAACAGGGATATACGATGCAAGAATTTTTAAACTCTGCCAACATACGATCAAATCGACCAACTTTGTGAGTGTTTTTAAGTATATTTTCAAGTAAATTCAAGTAAAAAATGATTATATATAGATATGTTTATATTTTATTTACACATTTTATTCCAAATTAGTGAATGCTACTTTGATTAATGCTGAAGATCAAAGCGACACTAGCAACAGCGATCTGCAAGGTAATATGATGCTATTTTATTTAAACATTCTGTTTTTTTTCTTTCTCTGAAAATTTGATAACTTCTACTTTACACCTTTTTTTAAACCAAATAGTAAATGCACCAGCAATAAATGAGGGCTCTCAACGTGTTAATGTTGCCGGTGAACTACAAGGTAACCTATATTATGTCTTTTTTTTACTTCTCTTTAATTTCTTAATTCTGTTTGAAAAGGTATTTTTATATACTTGATGTAGTATCACTAGTTACACAGCCAGGGTTTGCACCACAGAAAACTTCTAAAAAATCTTGAAGACTTAGTCGTAGTTGGGAACAAAAGCAGGCCTGTTCTACTCTCCATGATAAAAGGACATGCCAGGACAATACACTAGTGTCTGAAGCGCGGCCTCAATAATCTGCCACAGATTTTATTAAACCATTTGGTAAGTGTGACTATGTAGCTAAATATTCGATTTGCTATGTTTAAATATTGCAATGCTGCAGTGTACTAATCTTACTGTATTTAAACAGATTTCTATACAGAAAACCTGCTTGTTATGAGATGGAGATGGCACAACTTCCTGATCTGCTGTATTGGCAAGGGTCTCAGAAGCCAACAGTGAGGGGAATGATGCAAAAGTACCGAATAATACTTCTGTCTTTGGAACCAATTACATCTGCAGTGGTTAATCTGTCACAAGTGGTTGGAGCCGATGTTGAGGACGAGCCTTCTGTGATTTTTGAACAATCTCTTCCTGCAAATCAGGATCATTTCAACAATGATTTGTTGCGGGGTTTGACTGAGAAAGGTATGCAGGTATCGAAGCATTAATTTTGAGATCTACAGAACAGAAGACAGTGAACAGACTAATATCTGATGCACTCAAGACGACGTCTGAAGAACAAAGTTAAGTGAAAAGAATATTGATTGACCGATTGGAGAACATTGCCAAAACCCTAAGAGAAGATCTCGACATACATGGAACTACGGTAATTCTGCTTCAAAACCTTAATCATGCTATTTCACGTGTTGCTGGTTTATAGTTTAAATGTGTGTTGTTATTGTTGTTGTTCTGCTATTTTGTGATGCTAATTTAAACGTATTTTAACACTTTCACTATTTTTTGGTGACTAAAGTTGTTTTAAGTGCGGATTTTTTGCTTTTAATAAACGTAAATTTAGGCGTAATTTTCATTATTTTAACTGTGTTTTAGGATTGCTAATTTTGTTGTGGCTAACAGTAATTTGAGTGTTTTTGTTTGGATATGTTGGTTTGGCTAGTGTTAAGTACAGTTTTCATTATTTTAAATGTGTTTTTGGCTATTTTGTCGTGGTTAACAATAATTTAAGTATGGTTTTAACAGTCACACTATTATTGTTGTCTTTGTTTGGCTATTTTGCTTGTTTATTATGGCTAGCTGTGATTTTAATTGTGTTTTTCATTATTTTAAATCATGTTTTTGTTTTGGCTATTTTTTGTTTGTTATTTTTTGTATCTGTAATTTAAGGTTCTTTGGGTTGATATTTTGGGTGTAATTAGAGGAGAATCTGTGTAATCAGTGAGACGGTCTAAATACATTTTTGAAATGGCTAGTAAAAAAGTGCGCTCAGATAATGATTTACATAGTTGTCAAGAGATGCGTACTGTAAGGGGTAGGCATGAGTCCGAGACTGAAAGGATAGAGCCCTCACGTTCACAAATCTATGAAATGATGCAGGAAATGAGACAGATACATAATCAACATTTTCAACATGAAGTTTTAGAACCTGTGTCTGTAATGATAAATCCTCGCGTGCCCAAATCCATGAAATGATCAACAAAATGAATCAGACAAATGAACAAAATTTCGAAACAGATTTGTTACAAACAGGTTATGATGGAGTAAATTCTACCAATGCTTCTAATTCTCCAGATACCCGTATGGGTTTAAGTCAGAGTGTTGTAGACACACTCATGCGTGATGGAGGCACAGTAGGTGATTACACCATTGTCCCAAGATCATATTTTAATGGTCTAGAAATCCACAGAACGCTGAATTTGTGTGAAAATGTATCCACAGATTTGGCAGCGTACACTATATTTGTCCAAAATATTTTGTCATAAATGGTTTCATTTTCCAGACAGATGGGTGGTGAGGGTTCTTTTACCAATATCAGTCTAAGAGGCCTCAGTCTTAAATCTGATGTTAACACTATACTGTGTCCTGGTAACGATTATGATGAGAGGCATTTTGTTGATCAGTTTGAATCTGTTGCACAAAGTAATGAACAGGTGTTGGCAGATGACAGCTTGCAACTGCATGTCTCCATAGCAAGAAGTAGGAATGGAGGGGCTTGTAAGATTACAGATATAGCCCATGACGTTGTGGTTAAGAGAAAAAATGCATTTGCTCTCGCCTGTCAACATTACAAACAAGTTGTGTTTTGCATTTTGTTTAGCACACTTTCTTGACCCCGAGGCAGAGGATCAGGACTTAGAATGTAGGGCAAGGGATCTACAGACTGCTGCAGGTCTAACCCCTCAAGACAGTGTAGGGTTTAATCACATTACAAGGTTTGAGAGAGTGCTGGATGTAAAGATTGTGGTGTTTTACAGGTCAAGTGAGGGAAAGTTAGAGTAGTATAAAACCCAAGATGACTGCATTTTTGTACTTGCATGATGGTCATTATCATATGATAAAACGTGTCAAGGCATTTGTCGAATCACAGTATGTCTGTGACTACTGTTACACCATGTATACAAACAGACAGGGCCACGATTGTAAATATACATGTTCTGTATGTAATGACAGTGAATGCTACAAACAGGCTAAAAGACATTACACTGTCCGGACTGTTTCAGATATTGTAAATCACAATATTGTTTTGATGCCCATAAAAATGCATCTACTGATGCATCTGGGAGATCGCCCTGTGATACTACCGAATACTGCAGTAAATGCGGTAGGCGGTACCACGTAGCTGCAAGTAATCCTGATAAGCCACATACATATCCCGCAGATTGCTTCTTCCATTGCGGTGAGGATGTAAGTCACAATGGTGATCATGAATGTTTCATGCATCCTATACCTCTCAAAGAGGTTAAAGACCGCTACATATTTTACTACTTTGAAACACGACTTTGTTGTGATAATGGAAAGCATGTTGCTAATTATGTCTGTGCCATGACCTTTAATGGTGAGAAATTTGAATGTGAAGATGAAAGCTGTGTAGAGAACTACATTCATAAGTTTAGACAGCCAAGATATAAAAACTTCACATTTGTGGCACACAATGGAGCAGTTTTGATAATTTCTTAATACTAGAATATATTTGCAATGCAGGTCTCAACCTTAAGATTATCATGCAAGGTTGTAGATTGACCTTCATGTCCGACGGGACTTCCAAACAGTTATACATTGACAGTTGGGGTGCAGAAAGGGTTTGATTTTGCCAACTGTTATTTTTCACAGGTGTAAGTCTTGTTTTAATCCTGACAGCATAAACAAGAAGTCCCGAATACCATTTGGAACCCTCTTCCGAGCGTTTAATGACAGAAACAAGGTTTTGTAAAAGTCAATTTTACAATATTGACATGGAGGTCATCTTGGAGTGTCAGCGGCGAAAGCTTAGGCAGAACAACCCAGATGTGATTAGCTTTATGTCTACATATTCTGCACCAGAAAGAATAAAACCACGTGATGCTCCATTTGGTGGTCTTACAAATGTTTACAAGCTGTACCACAAAGCTGCAGAGGGGGAGAGAAGTAGCTATGTTGATTTCACAAGTCTATATCCTGTTGTACAGTCTCGAGGACTTTCAAGACCTTGAAGATCATTATGTGCTTGTTAAGGCTACAGTCCTCCTTCCCAGAAAGATGCTACATCTTGTGTTACCGTACATGAGTTGTGGTAAGCTTATGTTTCCTTATATCGAACCTGTGTGGAAAAAAGCAAAATCATGCTTTGTACTCACCCAGATGAGCAAAGAGCAATTTCTGGGACATGGGTTAGCCTTGAATTGTTAAAAGCTATTGAAAAGGGCTATGTAGTCGTGAAAATTGATGAGGTCTGGCATTTTCCTCAAAGATCTGACAATCTGTTTTGTGACTATTTGAAAAAAATTGCAGTTTTAAAGAGAGAACATGCGTAGTTGCAAGCTTTTGGTTCTTTGCATCTTTGGTTGTCAGTACGAGGTAACATTTTTCATGTTTGTGTCGAACAAAGTTCCTTTGGTTAAATAAAAGCATGCAGAAGGAACCTTTTATGAGACCTGAGACGTTAATGTGTTTGTCAGTGCATTCACAACAGCACATGCACGTTTGGAGCTGTACAACCTTATGGACAGGTTGGGTGATAGACTCCTGTATGGCTATACAGATAGTGTTATCTATGTGTCAAGAAATGGAGATTGGGAACCTTCTTTGGGACCTTATTTAGATGACCTCACTAATAATTTTCATTCTGACGATAGCATTAAAGTTTTGTTCTGCATGTCCTAAAACATATGGTTATCGGACTGCAAAAGACTGCAAAATTCTGTTTAAAGGCAAAGGGTGTAACAATGTACTCTCAAATGCCAAAGTTATCACACTAAAATCTTTAATAGGCCTTGTTGGCAGTTTTGTAGCATCATCTGAAAGCACTCAGCACCTCCTGGCTCACACTGACCCCATTGTCAGGATTAAAAGAATTTCACACTGAAAAACAAGTCAATTGTTAAAAAATTCAAGATGTTTATTCCAAATGACAGCTTCTCTCTGATTACACAACACGTCCCTATGGCTATATTTTTTTGGGTACTGGGGTGTGCAAGACACAGAAGGATTTGTGAAAATTCAGAGAAAATTATTTCTAAAAATATTGAAAATATTGTGTACATATACGATTGTTGGCAGCTGATGTATGAAAAATGTATGAACATTTATGAAATTAAATTTATTAAAGGAATTATACAGAATCTAAATGATGACTGTTTGCTCCCACCAAACAAAATGAATTTTTTAATTTTAGATAATGAAAAAGAAGCACTGAATGCATCAAATATTTGAGAATGTCTGCTAGGCTTTTAAGAAACCTATCTCTTTAAAAGTTGTTATTAAAGGCTGCATCCTGACAAAGACGTGTTATTTTAGAGGTCACTACTGATGAGTTTATTGTTACATTGTGTGAAGTAGCCCTAAATGTTCTTCATGGCAATGTACGCCTCACCCCACTACAATATTGGAAACTGAAGAGAAATAACAAAATCAAAATTGTTGCAGATAAGAAGGTATTAGAGTTTTGTTGGAAGAAAAAGAAGGTTTATCAACCAACAATTAGGTTTTCTCTTTCAAGTGTCACAATCCCTTTCATAACCGGTTTGATTACCTCTAAATACGTTTGTTGATGTATACAGTATACAGAGTACACATGCTTGATTTAGTTAAAAGCATCACGGACTGCAAAAGGTTGCTGATGAATGGAGACCTATTGGATGGAAATAGTTTCTGAAGGCATTTGCTGTTTTTAATATACCATAATCCACTGTACCTAACCACTATGTCAGCCATGCAATTAACTCTTTAGGTAGAGATTCTAAGAACAAGTTTTCGTGATTGCAGACACGCGATCCTGTAGGTACTGAGAAATGTTTCAGACATACTCTATCTATGGGGTATTTGGCGGTGGTTGAAAGCAGTGCTTGCGCATGCCCTAATGTTACAGCCTGTGATACTGACACTTTTTTCACAAATAAAGATGCTGACAAGATGTTTAGTTTGTACGGGAGAGTGCGGTTGGTTTGCACACTTTTCACTCTCTGTCATATTTCTCAGTCATGTTATAAGTTAAAGACTAACCAGTAACAACAGTAAGGTTAAGTATGGGGGTTATTTGGCACAGATGCTATAGTTACAAAGAATTAGGTGACAAATATAAAGAACTTAAGCATTTAATTCAAAACGGAAGCAGAAAAACATTCCAAAAAAATTCTGCCCATTTTAGCCAAATTTATTAATCTGCATCGCAAGGCTGCGATTCTGTGTTTGATGCACAGCTTGTGCTTGAACTATGGCGTTTTGGTCAGTAAGAAGTCCTTATCAATATAAATCATGAGTCCGAGTCGTTTATAACGTGCATGTAAAAAAGCAACACTCGTTAAATAAAATCATAAATATTCTTTATTATCATGAAAATACCTGAAACAATCTGAAGAACGGCGATATAAATATCCTCCTAGACATTTCCTGAAATAGTGTCCGTAATGCTACTTCTTCTGTTGCACAATTAGAGTTACTGCACGAGAGCGCCCTCTGGCTTTTGGATGTGGCGGCATTGTATGAGTGGCACTCAAGACAAACTTCCCCAGGCTGGCTATTCCCATAAAACTCAAAACAAACTCAATTATATTAATTTGAACTAAACACCAGTTTGTATGTGTGGGGTGTATGTGTTCTGGGTGGCACTTAGGGGTGGGCGATAAACCGGTAGACAAAATTAACCGGTAGAAATTTGTCAACCGGTAGAGATTTTGGACTATCGTTTCTATCGAGGTTACGTGCCCACGTCACGCTCCTGTGCGTGTGGTCGCGAAAACGTAACGTTTGTACACGTATTTAAGCACTGCAGTTTTAAAACAAGTTATTTTAAGCCATTGAAACACAGACAACAGATCTGTATGCGTGCGTTCTTTCTGTGTGTCAGGAGCGGACAAGTCGCGCAACCGCTGCTCTTTCTGTCTGTGAGGAGCGCGCAAGTCGCGCGACCTCTGCTTATTAAGCTCGTGAGCATTTTTCCCGCTTTATTGGCCTTAAATACACATATGCGTCAAAATTCCCGTCTTTGCAAGCATCATCATAAACACGACCAGTAAGGTCTTAAGAGAAAGTAAACAGCTAAAAGAGAAAGCGCATGTGTAACAGTGTATTGGATCCGGACTTTGGTCTTAAAGGGGAAGTTACCTAATTTTGCTCCTGTCTGTCACTCGTGTTAATCAAACAGCATTGAGAAAAAAATCTCTCGCTCCTGATTAAATCACTTTTCTACCTTAAATAAAAATATATATAGGCCTATACATACATGCATAATTATTTATTATCATTCTTATTGACTGTGTATCTTCAAAGAGCTTGAGTTTTGTTTGTTTTTATCTTCTTTCTATGCTTGTATATGTTTTTTGTGAGAATTATGAACATTTCTATGGTATTAAAGATTTAAACCTTATTAAAACATAAAAAACTCTACCGTGATACATATCGTTATCATGATATAAAATTAATCCTATCGTGATAGAAGATTTTGGTCATATCGCCCACCCCTAGGCACTGAAGCCAAACTTTCTCAGGCCAGCTCTTAAAGGACAAGTTCGGTATTTTACACTTAAAGCTCTGTTTTCAGATTGTTTATGATTAAAATAGAATGGTTTTGACAAATTTTTGGACATTTAATGCTGGCCTGAGAATTTTCGGTTTCTGTTGTATCAACCCCCACCTCTACAAAGGCTGTATAGGTGCACTGGAAGAATCCTTACTAAAAATGCATTAAACTTTCGTTTACAAAGACGCGAAACTCACAGAGTGATCAGGGGTGTTCACTGATATGCTCACACAAAAATCGCTGCAAAAGACGCTTTACAACAGGTGTTTTACCATTCGTTGTTTACTTGTGGACCTATTTTTCCAAATGCCTCAAATACCGTACCTCACAGCACATCTAATACAAGTCAATGGAGTTGGACAAAAACTACGATAAAACCTGATGGAAAGCATCTTTTGCAGCGATTTTTGTGTGAGCATATCAGTGAACACCCCTAACCACTCAGTGAGTTTCACATCTTTGTGAACGAAAGTTTAATCCATTTTTAGAAATGATGGTTCCAGTGCACCTATACAGCCATTGTAGAGGTGGGGGCTAATACAACAAACAGCCGAAAATTCTCGGGGCAGCATCATATGTCCAAATTTCAGTCAAAAACTTTCTATTTCATCATAAACAATCTGAAAACAGGGCTTTAAGTGTAAAATACCGAACTTGTCCTTTAAGACACAAGACATACATATACAACATATAATAGTATTACTATAATATGATGATATCTATATATTTTTGTCTATTATATATACATTTTATGGCTTTCAACATCACTTATGTTTTTTTGCAGCTGATTTAACCCTCTTGGGTCTGACCATTTTGGGACACTGTCAGAGGTTCTGACATGCCTCTTACATTTAATGTAACCATATAACTTTATGTCCAAAAAGTGTGAATATGTTTTTCCACTTCATAGTTTTGTACTGATGAGAGGGATACAGACCTGTAAGAGAGTTATGAACAGCTGTTAGCATAAATTGTCCACAGAAATACCCTTACATACATAACTGATGGGTAAATATAGCACTACATTCAGATAAACTATCATGTACATAAACTAAATTCAGAACATCTCACATAAACATATGCAGTGATTAGTTATATAAAAAGCTGTTTTCAGATGCCCATCCCCTTATCGTCTAGCTTCTGTTTTAAATGCGTTTCTGTAAGCGCGTATGAACTTTTAAAACACATCGCATATGGCGTCCATGTGCGCGAGCTCGCGTCTCCATGTAAACAACGTGGGGCTTATAAAAACGGTGTCGCGTGTGAAGCGAAATGTATGAAATTGCCTAGGATGTAAACAATATGGAATCATATTACAGCACACACTTAAAAGATCCTGCAGTGCAGCCTTACTCAAAGTTGCCATGAAGTATATGAAAGTGAATAACTGTGTTTAACACTGTACAGCATGTAACAGTGACTGCGTTTACATGCAGCCAATAACCCGTTCAAATCCGGAATATTAGCAATAACCCGGTCGCGCACGTCCATGTAAACACCGGCAAAAACCCGAATATGCTCATATTCCTGTTTTTTAAATCCCGAATATTACCCCTGGGTTACCTCTTTTCTAACCCGAAACTTTGGTCATGTAAACGCGCATCGGGATATTTCCATCAAAAGGAACATTGATTTGTGTACTGCGCATGTTCTATTCGCAAGGAATCTTGGTCTTTTGAGTAGAGGAACTTCTTGTATGCGCCAAAAAACCCCCAGGGAGTAGAGGTAAGCATGGCGAGAGAGATGCGCCACACTTTTAGAGCAAGGAGGAAACCAATTGCAACAACCGCGTTTTTCACGTTAAATTAATATATAGCTATTTTTGTTTTTCAAAGCGTACATGTATAATAAAGGCCAAATAGATTGTCAATAGTTATGAGAGTAACTTGCTTTTTTTGTGTGAATTTGAATTCAAAATGTAATACTATGCTATTCATATTTCGTTAAATACAGTGAATTAATGAAAAAGTTAAAGATGACAGAATAACTGTAGCGTCGTCTGCATCTTGATTCAGTTTCTAAGATTAAAATTACTTTAATTTAACTGATCAACACAAATACAAAGCGGCATAACTGATTGCTTACCAGCATTAAAACCACTTAGAATAAAAACCTTTGGTTTTTTCTTTGTAAACAGCGTCCCCTCCGTGAATAAGGATGTTGCAATAACGTCGGTGGCTTTATTATTAACTGAATACTTATACCTGACATTTAGATATGAAAGTTTATCATCAACAGTACCTGCGTGAAACATTATAAACATTGATGATCATCTGCCGACTCGACTGTTTCTGCACGTTCTCAGTCGGCTTAATTAACGGCTTTTCATTCTATCCGCGTGAGGTAAACATTTTTGTTCTGTACTTTTTTACTCCCTGCTGAAAAAAACAGCATACCAGCAAGACCAGCATATGTTGTGTTTTGGTGCTGGTTTGCTAGTGAACACCAGCTAAACCAGCATCAAACCGGCATCAGCACCAGCTAAACCAGCAACAAACCAGCATTAGCACCAGCTAAACCAGCATTAGCACCAGCTAAACCAGCATTAGCACCAGCTAAACCAGCATTAGCACCAGCATCCCATGCTGGTCATACCAGCATATGTTGTGTTTTGGTGCTGGTATGCTGTGACCACCAGCTAAACCAGCATAGACCAGCATAATTCCCATGCTGGTCCATGCTGGTTTGATGCTGTTTTTTTCAGCAGGGCTTGCATGTATTTCTACATATTTTCGGCAAAGTAACACTCAGGATATACTGTAAGTTATTATAGATAGCATATAAGCTTGTTCTGAAAGGATGACAATTATAAAAATTATCCATCCAGCTTAATTTAGCCAAAATAATGTTTTATTCGTTTTCATACTTTATAGATGTTAATTTATCTACTAATATATTATTGAAAATGCCATAAATAAATATTCATTGCCTTCTGTAAGCTATTGCATTCGTTTTGTACATTTATAGGTGCATAAAAACTGTCTAATTTTTAATTTCTTTAAGACACGGTTGTGTTCTGTATTTACCGATGCTCTGTAAATATGCACTTAAAAAACCTTCTTGTTAGAAAATCGTTCTTCAATTAAATTTTTTTTTCAAAAATATATTTAGCTGAAGGCTAGTATAGCTTGTTAATCTTTTTCTCATAAAAGGAAAGACATGTAACTTAGCCTACCCTGCTTCTACATCGGTGCAGCTTGTTCTGGATTTAAATAATTATTTTATTTTAGTAAATGAAGGCGGTAAAACCGCATTGCGCAATAGTGAGCCACGCAAAATCACCGCATTTACCTTTTAATCACAGTTTACATCGGGATATTGCCAATTCCATGTATACAGGGGTAACTCTCTTTGCTCACGCATGTAAACGGGTTATTCCGAATGTTTCAGAAACCCGAAACCCGACCTTAACCTGACCATAACCCGAATATTTACAGCATGTAAACGTAGTCAGTGAAATCTGCCATTACGTGAGATCACGCGTTCTCGTTTGTAAATGTCACGGCCAAGGGGCTGGCGCTACTATACTAAGCCACGCCCCTTCTCAACTTCCACCTCGAGGAGGTCCCCAAAGCCAACCCAATGACCAGACAACACGAGAACAGGTAAGTATTAAAACAATCTTTATTAAATATTTAAAAGGTAGTAGGGAAATGGGGAAGGGAAATTACTAATAATAATTACTAATATCGGGCTCTGCCCTCCAGGTAGGCCTCAGCCGGGGGTAACGGGAAGCAAGGGGCCAACGGGGGTCCAGGACGTGGGACTCAGGCTCCGGCCTGGCCTTGGTAATCCGTGGCGCGCTCCTTCTTCCTCCTGGAGGCAGAATCAGAACCAGTATGAGTGTGGGGGATTATTATATTGGTCGCGTACCTGAATCTTCCTCGGGGAGGCTCTCCCTTGTAGTTACACACTTCTCGTCGGGTTACTCACTACTCCTTTCCTTCTCTCCACAGGTATCGACTTGGACACCGAAGCACCGTTAGCTTGCTTTGAGATGGCTCTCACCTTTCAACTGGACTAGCGTACCGCAGGTACAGGTTTGGCTCGGCTTCTCCTAAGAATATTCACTCTTCCTCCTCTTCTTTCCACAGGTATCGACTTGGAAACAGAAGCACAGTCAGTTTGCTTTGAGATGGCTCTCACCTCTTAGCTGGACTCCGCGTACCGTAAGTACAGGTTTCACTCTGTTCTCCTCAGAATAGTCACTCTCTCTCCTCTTCTCTTCACAGGTATCGACTTGGACACAAAGCACAGTTAATTTGCTTTACGATGGCTCTCACCTCTTGGCTGGACTCAGCGTACCGTAAGTACAGGTTTCACTCTGTTTCTGCTCAGAGTAATCACTCTCTCTCCTCTTCTCTCCACAGGTCTCAACTTGGACACAGAAACACAGTTAATTTGCTTTGCGATGGCTCTCACCTCTTGGCTGGACTCAGCGTACCGTAAGTACAGGTTTCACTCTGTTTCTCCTCAAAATAATCACTCTCTCTCCTCTTCTCTCCACAGGTCTCAACTTGGACACAGGAACACAGTGGCGGGCTCGCAGCAATCGGCGCGACGTGTGATGGGGTAAGTAATTTCCTAAGTAGCGTCGGGGGCGAACCCTCACGACCAGTAGGTAGTAGCAGAGGGGCGGAAAATCCCAGCGTCTCACCGGGCCGAGCGCTGCCCTTTCCTCGTTGCCGTCAGGTGTTCGAATTCTGGACAGGGGCGCCCCCTTGTAGAGGCCACGGGACGAAGGGATTACGTCACCTCTCTCTCTGCAACAACAACGTTCATGCACTGGAAAGCATCAACAAGAATAGCCCCAAATCGTACTCACACCTCTGCTGCTTCTTCAGCTCTCCGCCACCGCTCTTCACATCCACCCAGTGGCTAGGCCGGGGAAAGACTCGTTTTCTGGGCACCGTATTATTTCTGGAAGCCCGAAGCACGCTCACAACATATGCTGTACTGTACTAGCTACGCCAGCAGCCTCTTTGCCTTCTCTTGACGAAGTGTGTGAAGGCGGGGGTAAATCTGACAACACACACACAGCCAAACACAGCAACCCACAGAAATAGACAGCACCACGTCAAAAATAAATGTATCCACAGCACAAAGACTCACCCACCACTTCAAGTGTACAAAAAGGACGCCCGTCTTCTCTCACTTCGCTTCGTTCAGGCTTGGTGGTGGAAATATGTGGCCCAGCTAGTGATGTCGTTATTGTGTCTGCTACGGTAAATACTTCCTCAGCTCACCCACCACGCTCTATGAGGGGTAGGGCCGTCCTCCTCCTTCTGAAGGGAGTTAGCATAAACCCGGTCAATATCACAATCACTTTTAGCTTACTCTGGTACTCACAACGTTGACGTGTTAAATATCCACTTTCACTTCGACACAATCCGTCCGATCTTCGTTCTCCTCATAACCTTTAAGGTTCTCGATGTCCCCACAATTGACTGTTCCAGCCTGGGAGAGAGAGAGAGTTAAACAGCTACAATACAGCGTACCAGCGGGCACAACACAGTGCTTACACACCCAAAAGGTCTCCTGACTGTGAATAAACTCAGCCTTAAGTACTGCCCTGTTTAGCGTGTCCTCCAATCGCCAACCGCTCCTCTTAACAAGGCACAGGTGCATCCAATTCGCCGATTTTCCCTCTTACGGCGCTACCGGAAGTCCGGTGTTCGGTTCTTCCGGTCTGGGCGGAAACACTTCCGGGCGGAACCAAACTTTGGTTCCGCCCCCTAAAAGATCGTCACCTTGTGACATAAACAATGCAAAAGTTTTTTAATCCGAAGGGTGCAGTCTGCTGAAGTTGCTTATGCAACTATTACACTATTACCATAAGCATATTACATGATAGCAAATATAAATGGTATAAATTAACTGTTACTTACTTCAAGTATATATCCTCCTCCAGTCCTCCATTGTTCTTTTTCTTAGGTAACGTTAAAGATAAACGCTTCTCTTCCTCAATGTCTAGACATAAATGAAGATCTTCCTCACGTGTGTGTCACAGGTGAGGAGCGGACCGGCCCTGTCGCGGGTCACGCTCCTCCTTCCGTTTCCACCCCGAGGAGGTCGCAAAACACCCAAATGACCAGACAGACGAAGAAATAAAATTTTACAAGTTTTATTAAATCTTTAAAAACAATTTAGGGGGGTTTAAATACTTAAAAAAAAGGATTTCCAGTCCTCCAGCCTTTGCCCCTTGGGCACACACGAGGGAGGGGCATTTAGGTACACTGGGCTCTTGGCTTTGGGCGTACAAGTGAGTATATAGGGAGGTACGCTGAGCTCTTGGCTTGTGGCATGCAGATGAGTACACAGGGAGGTACACTGGGCTCTTGGCTTTGGGCGTACAAGTGAGTATATAGGGAGGTACGCTGAGCGCTTGGCTTGTGGCATGCAGATGAGTACACAGGGAGGTACACTGGGCTCTTGGCTTTGGGCGTACAATACAGGTAGGTATACAGGGCTCTTGGCTCTTCGAGGCTTGGGTGGCTGGAGAAGACATGTATGCACACAGCGAACTTCTCGCCTTCCTCACTAGGATAGACTTCTCAGGAAAACACTTGGACGTTGGCTTCCAACACGTAGGGGAATAATCCCACGACGACACAGAGCCCTTGGCTCAGACCTGCAGACGGGCAACAGACAAACACACAGAATCCCTTTAATGATATACTACTTTAGTAAACATGTAGGGAGAAATACCAGGGTTCCCGCGGGGTCTTAAAAAGTCTTAAAAAGTCTAAAATTCAGAATTTTAAATTTAAGGCCTTAAAAAGTCTTTAAAACACCCAGATTTTTATCCCAGGTCTTAAATTTAATTTACCCAAGTCTTAAATTTCTTACCTCTGTTCATTCCCGAAAAGCGTTATCCGCAGAATATAAAATAGTAATTTAAAACGCTGAAGAACTAACTTAATCAGTGGCGGAGGCAGAAAGTGTATGATGGTGGGTCTCTAAAAAGAAACGTTCCGCACTTTGTCATAATCCACGCAAATCGTGCCATAAGCTATATTTCAGGTGTTGTGATCTGACTGTGGGTTTGGCGAGAAACAATCCTTAACTTTAGTTTTTTATAAGCAAAAATCTTTTTCGGGTTAATTTATAAGCCCGTGGCTTACCTGAGCATTTGCCAGGTTCTGAAACATGGAGGACACAGAAGCGAACAAAAATCAATGCTGCTTTATTGAAAATCAACTTAAACAGTCGTGCCGTCGAGTCACGAGACACCAACAGCGTGTCAACTTTAGTGTTACACAGTTTTATATTTTAGACTTTAATATTGCTCTTTGCCGCGATGCACTTGAACCTAACGCGCTTTCCCTTCAGCTCTCCACATACATCAGCGATTGGCAGACGGAAAGCAAGAAAGTACCGTAATAAACCATATATTTCAAAAAAGTGCAATTGTCGTCTTTTAGGAACAATTCATACTTTTTGATTGCGCAAATGCTTCAGGAGTTACGGTTAAATGAACAGCGGTAGAATCAGAGCCCTTTCGCATAGGCAGGCTGCTGCATACGGCATCGCCTGGTTTATTTAAGTTAACTGAGCATTACATTCGCAAGTCATAAGCATATTACAACAATTAACGATTAACTAAGAATAATAATCAATGTTTTAAAGTTAATTTCAAAGTAAATATTCTGAAATAAGACAGTCTTTATAACGTATCCATCTTAGAAATGCGACCCTTCGGATTGAGAAACGGTCTTAGTGGATAACGTTAGCAACACATATCAAACAGCCTTTTAATGGTAAATTTCATTTTCTTAATGCAGATTAATCAGTTATTGTGTAATTAGAGAGGCTATTAAACCTGATGGCGGTATATAGTGCATATTTATGCATAAAACGTATGGGTGGAGTGTTTTTTTGGCTCTGTGATTCTCTATTCAATTAAATGCAATACATTAATTTATTAATAACTTGTATTAATAAAATGCATATATTAATGCTTTTAGGGATTAATAATAATTGAAAGTGATCTTTTGTCCTTTGTAAATTTATAAACGGGCACAAGATATATACACAGCACACAGTAATTTGTACATTAAACATTATTCCTGGGCAGGGATTAGCTTAAACCAGGACTAGGCCTTAGTTTAATTATGACATATAACTAGTTTTAATAAACATGCCTTACTAAAACCATTACTTGTGTGCATTTTGATGTATTTTAAGATATGTCAGTGCAAATTGTTTTCAAGTTTGGAAAGCTCTTAAAACTAGTCTTATCCCTGTCTGGGAAACCTCCCATATAAGCTTACGTACTACAGAGTGTGATGCATTTTAAAGCTTTAAAGTTGTATGAGGCAGTGTAAAACTAGGCACAAACCAGCAGCTGACCATACTAACTGATCTAATATTAGTGGATTTTATTTATCAAAAAACATTGTTGATAGAATTTTATAAAAATACTACTTACACATATTAGTGTGATGTATAAATATTGTAAATCAATGCATTTCTTGACTATTAATTAAGAAAAATCACAGCTCTTTGCCTCTAACTCAATGTATTTCAATGGCTCACTATAGCACTATTCGGACGGGATTAGTTTTTCAAACAACGTTTGAGTTTCAACGTGTCCCCCAGGACGTCTGTGATTTTTATGTACCGATTCAGACGGGATTAAAATGATTCAGGCTATTCCAGAGATGGGTGTGTCTGTTTCATGCATTTGGGCGTTGCAGAAGAGCACGTGCTCTGGATACGCGTGTTTGTAATGTTTAAAATTTTGCTTTAAATGTAAAATTATGACAGAACATGTAATTTATAAATTTAATTTAAACAAATCAAAATAAAATATACAAATCCTACTAAAGTAACGTTAGCCTACGTGTTTTATATAACCGTCTACTTATAATAAACCGAAAGAAATGAAGAAATAATGATTAATAACAATTTATTATCTTTATTAATTAACATTACCATTCTGGAGTTGACCAACTTTGAACAGAGTTTCTTATAACGTTACTGATATTACATTGGCCAGTCTTAACAGTGTTTGATATTCAGCTCGTCTTGTTTTAATTATTTTATTTTGCCGTTTGCGTAAAAACATCCATATCTGAATGAACAGGACTCAGGAAATACAATATACGCGCATTAGTAAGACCTTACGGCAGATCACGTTGGCCAAAACACGAAAGGAACCGCGTTTTCAAAAGATATTGCGGGCAAACACAGACATTTGCATCCGGACGGGATTAAATTTCTCAGAGGACCTCTGAGTTCGGCAAAAAACAATAGGTAAATTGCTCTGGAATTCTTACGGAGGTCGTCAGAGAAAAACACAGACATGGCCAGTTCAGACGGGATTAAAAACACAGAGGACCAATGAGAAGCACGATTTTCTCAGAGGTCCCCCTGTAAAACTAATCCCGTCCGAATAGTGCTTATGAGCCATTTTAGGGCTTCTATTGTCAGAAGTCTCTTCCGGCTATGGGTAAAATTTGTCGGTGCCAACACTCGCAGTCTAATAGAGTTAAGCATAATGTATTTCCATGTATTTTGATTATCTGTTTTAAAAATGCGTTCATTTTATATTTTTCTATAACTGAATCAATAAAAATAGAACATTTTGAGAATTTCTGAGATCATTTGAATGCTTCTAGTAATGTGTCGTGTTGGTCTAAAATTTTACTCATAATGGTCTTAAAAGGTCTTAAATTTAACTTGCTGAAACCTGCAAGAACCCTGAATACAACATCTCTTGGCTTCGAACAGAAGAGCGAATGGAAGTACAGTCGGGTGTAGATATATGAAAGTCGTCCACCAACACCAGTTCACTTCCTCCAATGCAGGGCTTCCTCTCCGGCCTAGAGAGTGATCGCTGACAACATTGACACAGCACCACACTACAATTCTTCGGGTGTACACACGTCAAAAAGACTCACCCACTGCACTCCGCACACTCACGGTGAATTAAGGTCAGATCACTACGTTGGGCCGGGAATTGGTCCTGAACAGCTGAAAGGGGTTAGTACGGAGGATGACCAGATGGAGACGTCACATCCACGACTTGTTAACACACTCCTTCCTCTTCTTAGCTAGCTTCAGCTCGCCCACCACTCCTTTTCACGGGTGGGGCCGTATTCATGCTGAGCGAGCACACATGAAATGCACTGGGATGTAAGGTTAGCAAAGATGTCACTGACAAGACAGCAATTTCACGTACTCACAGTTTTGTTGACACTCGATGCGTTCCTCTCTCTTCCAGAGGTCTAGTGTATGCAAGATTGCTAGTACCACACTCCTTCTTTCCTTCCAATGTGTTTCACAGTGGCTTCTCAACACACACAATCTCTTCAAGGTAAAGAGTACATGTCAACACAAACACTTCGACAGGGATTTTCTAAATACTTAGCTCCGTTTATCTTCAGCTCAATCCTCCGTTTTGTCTTTGCACAGTCTGCAATATCCACAACACTACGTCTCTCCAAGCTCACCGATCGCTCCGTCTCACCCACAGCATTGGCCGGAATAAACACAACACACACTTCTCGTCTCCTTCAGCCCCGTCCTCTTTCCGCTTCGCTTCTTTGAGCCCGCCGGATCAACAGGGCCTTCCGACTCCTTCTTAAAAGGCTGAAGGTGAAGGTGTTGTCTCTATTGCAACCTGGGTTTTAATCCTAAAATTACAGCCAACTTTCCGAAAAACTTTAGTGATGTCTTTGGGGGTTCTTTTAGAAATACCTTGTTTTCAACAAACAAGACTCACCCCGATGGTAGATTTGCATTGAACTCCCTGATCAAGAAAACAATGTCATCATAATACCCGGACTTTATCCTTCAAAGTACGTTTAATATCTTTTGATCGCCGTTGATGAAGATCTCAATCTCTTTGCCCTTAACAGGGTCATCAGTGATATGCTTTATACCATTGTCGAGAATAAAGAAGCTGCTAACGAAGCATTGCAGGGGAATGTAACAAAAGCCACCCTCAGCCATGGTAGGTTTTTGCACAAATGTGTGCCACCTATGCTGGTCCTTTATTTTATTGATGGCTGTTCATCAACAAACTCTTTTTGATCGATCCATGATGCAAATTTCGAGCCATTGTACCAGCAATAATGTTTTGTTTCCTTCTCTTGTCTAAAAATGTTTCAACTTTAAATGCTTTGTTTTCACTTACAAGTATCTTTTGTAATTCCCCAGGTGAAAAAAAAGTGCACTAAAATACACTTTATTTAAGTACACTTAGTACACTTTTCCACAATATACTAAAAGTGCTCTATTTTCACACACTAATTTTGAACTTAGTATACTAAAAAGTAGTATTTAGTACTTCTTAAGATGAACTTAATACCATCTTAGTGAACTCAACTGTGCTATTTTGAGACACCATGAAGTTGAACTAAAATGTATTTTTAACATACTAGGTCTGTATTTAAAAAAAATATATTTAATTATAACTTGAAGTACACTTGAACCCACCTTTAAGCATTTTTAAATATACTTTAAAGTATACTAATGGTAAGTTAAAATAATATTCCAAATGTATTCCCAGGTGAAACAAGTTCACTAAAATACACTATTTAAGTACACTTTCCACATTATACTAAAAGTGCTCTATTTTCACACACTAATTTTGAACTTAGTATACTAAAAAGTAGTATTAAGTTCTTTTTAAGATGAACTTAAAACCATCTTAGTGTACTCAACTGTGCTTTTTTGAGACACCATGAAGTTGAACTAAAATGTAATTTTAACATACTAGGTCTGTATTTAAAAAATATCTTTAATTACAACTTGAACCCACCTTTAAACATTTACGAATCTACTTTAAAATATACTAGTAGTATGTTAAAATAATATACCAAATGTATTCCCAGGTGAAAAAGTTCACTAAAATACACTTTAAGTTCACAACCTTAAGGTACCAAAAGCTCTTTATTTTCGTGCAGTAAATTGTGCTTAATATACTAAAAAGTAGTATTTAGTACTTGTTAAGACAAACTTAAGACAATCTAAGTGTACTCAACTGTGCTATTTTCTAAAATTGTATTCAGTTACAACTTGAAGCACATTTGAACCCACCTTTTAAACATTTATAAATGTAATTTAATAATTTCAGATATAATAATATTACATAAATAATATAGCATACAAAATGAAATAATAATATATTGCCCACACATTTGTATACATAAAATAAATCATTTCTAATGTACTGTATGTGACATTTGAATTACAGTCAAGTTTACTATTAGAATGTTATACATGTACTATTTTACCTGCATGTTTGCCACCAAAACATGTTTTAACTCATTCTAAAATGATACCTATTCTGTATTCATACATACGAACCGGTTTCTTCCATCATTAACAACTAATTAAATGTCAAAGAAACAACTAAGTATGTACTCACTGCTATTGAAATGATTTTACAATATAAAACAAAGATCAATGAAATGCAATGAGCTACTTTTATCAAATTGTGGAACATTAAAACATCAATATGAAAAGTACACTATGAATATGCAACCATTGAATAATTATATAATCATAATGATGTAATTCTCTAAACAAAAAGTTACTGGACAAATGCAGAAGTGCATTTGAACTTACTCGAGATAAACCTACAAATGGCTGAACCAAAACACAGAGAAGTTTAAATGTCACGTTTAAGTGGAGGGTCACTTCTTCTTGCCATTCAGATACTGAAGACTTAATCACAAGGTCTGTGAAAAGGAAACAGAATATATACAAAATTAACCAATAATTAATGAACATATGCATTAGAATTTTGTTAACTTCTCAGTTTACCTTTTAAAGCTTTGACTGTGTCCTCATCAAGCTTGACATGGGTGTCCGTTTGATCCGTCGCTACATGGCACTCTACAAGTTACATTGAACAAAGGGTTATAGGAGGCTTAACTCACTGACACTGATATAATGCAACCTGTGTGTATTACAGGATATTCTTTACTTTGATAATTGTGTTTTATTTTAACCAAGGGCATTTTCCATTGACATGTCTATTGTGGTCTTGCTTACAAGAAAAGTTCACCTCTGTTTAAGGAGATTTAAGGAAATCAGAAGTCATGCCAATGGACTCTATGCACGCTTAACTTCCACATTTGACTCAAGGCTGCTCTTAAGTTTCCGATGCAGGAGATTTAAAGCAGAGTGACAGCAGAATCGCTAAAATTACTTGTTTGCTGGATTTACCCAAATTTACAACCTATGATGTGTGAAGAATTGTCCAGATGTGCAAACTGAGAAAGGTTGCAAGTTTTATGTGTTGTTTTATCTCTGTAATCATTAAGATATATTCAGCTAGCCTGTACTAGCAGTGCTTACATTGTGCTGTTTTTTACAATTCGTCCAGCAGGCTAATCACGTTAGTAATATATTATTGTCTTTGTAATGTTGTCTAAAAGTGTCCGGTCCAACATCCAATAGGAAAATTCAACTGCAGTACAGGGCTCAAAATTAACTTTTTTTTTGTAGCACTGGTGCTCACAACTTTAAAGAGTTAGGAGCACCAGCAAAAATGTAGGCGCATCCATCCAAAAATTAAAAAGCACCACAACTACAATGTATATGTTAATAGATTTATTTTATTAAAATAAAATGCAACCACCAGGCTTTACATATCCTATGGCCAGCTTTTAAAATTTGGTCTTTTATTTTATTTTTTTTACTGCATAGATTCCTAAATTAATACCCAACTGCTTTTGAAATAGTATAGCAATAATAATTTACCAATTACAGATTACAGGTAAAATGATTAAGATTACAATAGAAAATCTAGCAAACACGTAAAACACTGATTAATTGGGACATTTACAAAAGTGACCTTAATATAGAAGCTTAATATAGAAGGCTAATATTATTATTGATAACTGCATTACCAGGATGCTATTACTACTAAATATGTTTTAAAAAATATATTTTTTTATAAAAACATACCATCAACATTGTCGTGTTCCACATCAACATGGACCACAAGGATGTTTGTCGGATGTCCATTCACCAGCGCATGCGCACATACACTATCAAACACTCTTTGATAGACAAGTCGGTGTCTCCATCAATAATGAACACATTTGTCATGACACTATTTGTGTTTTTGGCACTTTCGCCATGTTTAAGCAAGGTCTGGCGCTTAAAATGTTTTGATTCCGCCACCAACGCCGTTTTACAGGATTTACAGTAAACACATTAAGTTACATCGAGCCATTTTCATAGCGGAGACACTCGAAATCTTTAAGCCACTCTCTCTGAAAGGTTTAACGTCAAGTCTTATTTTCCGGTGGTGGAGTCGCATTTGAATCCGGATCGTCTGATTAATTACAGTAGTAACATTGGCTGTAGTCGGCTTGTTCTCGTCATGCTCGCGGTGCATCTCATTTTCGCGCTTCACGTACCAACGTAGCACGGCAACAAGGAATGACTGACGCTCATATTAGCCAATCTGCGGTCTTCATTAAACGTAAGAACTTAATGGTGAAATTTGATTGGTTATGTAACGTTGGAGAGAACACTGAACCTGGGACAGCAGCACGCAGCATCACAATCTAAATCAAGTCGCACCACAACAAAATGGGCAGTCGCAGAAATGCTCCCAAATATATTTTAAGATCGCACAGATTAAATTTCGGTCGCATATGCGACCAAAATATTCGCAATTTCGAGCCCTGCCAGTAGCCACCGTTCAACCTGAAGAGGGCAGCACTCAGACGTTTTTACAACATATATTGTAGTATTGAAACACTTTATATCCAAATGTCAAAAAACTTACACTAATAAAGCATCATTCTTACAGATCATTAACTAAAAAAGTTGGTTTAGGGTTTAGTTACTCTTTAAACATTAGCATTAGAAAAACGTAAAAGTTATCTAAATGTTATACAAATACTGTAGAACTAAAAACTTACCACCAAGAATAAGTATTTTTACGGGCTGTATCTTCATCTGTTCATCTCTACTTCGACTTATTAGATATTCTCGGCTCTGATTGGTCAATTTGAATGGCGCTGTGCTAAAAAAAGACAGGCTGTTATGATTTCTGAAATACAACAAGAGAAATGAAATGCCTAACTTTACTCACAAAAAAAAATGTAACGTTATGTTCCAAAAGCCACACAACATACACGCTTTAAGAAGCTGGGTTAAAATTAAGACATACTGTAATACTAAAAGTTCTACTTATTTAATAGTTCACTAAAAATAAAAAGCAAAAATCTGTCATCACTTAACTTACCCTCATGTTCTCTCATTCATCTTCAAACAAAAACCGATGTACTTTAATGAAATCCAAGAAACGTAACAGTTAACTGTTATATTTCCCCTCGATATCAGATCCACTTGATACTTAAAAACTGCTCACATTTCAAAAAGTTAATCGCAACAGCAATAAAAAACATCGCCGAAGTAATCCATGTGAATCGCGTTGTTTCAGCCAAGTCCTCTGATGATCACTATATATAATTTAACAGTTTTAGTTTCAACTTTTAATCCACATTTACCAACGATCACGCACGTTGTGTATCGAACAACTAAATCAGGAAGCCAATGTGACGTACTGAATCCCAAGAACCAATGAGGTTTAGTCAGGTCCGTCACATGTGTTGTTTGAATATAAACACTAACAAATTGATGTGGACTAACTTTGTGAAATCAATATATAATGCAAGTTCAATGATATGATGTTGAAATTGCAATGTTAGCCTATTAAAATTAATGTACATGTTTAAAAAAATATATGTTTTTTTCTAAATACACTAAAACCTCTGTAAAAGTATGCTTGTGTTTAACATACTTTTTTTTAAAATGTGTAATTAAACATATATTTTTTTCCCAGCGTACCTCTAGTGCTCTTTTTAGAAATACGTTAAATGTATGCTTGAGTTTAGCAGACTTATAAAAAGTGTAAATAAAAATATATTTATTACCAGTGTACCTCTAGTGCACTTTTTAGAAATACATTAAAAGTATGCTTGAGTTTAGCATACTTGTAAAAAGTGTAATTAAAAATATATTTATTACCAGTGTACCTCTAGTGCACTTTTTAGAAATACATTAAAAGTATGCTTGAGTTTAGCATACTTTTTTAAAGTGTAATTAAAGATATAATTATTACCAGCGTACCTCTAGTATACTTTTTAGAAATACATTAAAAGTATGCTTGAGTTTAGCGTACTTATAAAAAGTGTAATTAAAGATATATTTATTACCAGTGTACCTCTAGTGCACTTTTTAGAAATACATTAAAAGTATGCTTGAGTTTAGCATACTTTTTAAAAGTGTAATTAAAGATATAATTATTACCAGCGTACCTCTAGTATACTTTTTAGAAATACATTAAAAGTATGCTTGAGTTTAGCATACTTATAAAAAGTGTAATTAAAGATATATTTATTACCAGTGTACCTCTAGTGCACTTTTTAGAAATACATTAAAAGTATGCTTGAGTTTAGCATACTTATAAAAAGTGTAATTAAAGATATAATTATTACCAGCTTACATCTAGTGCACTTTTTAGAAATACATTAAAAGTATGCTTGAGTTTAGCATACTTATAAAAAGTGTAATTAAAGATATAATTATTACCAGTGTACCTCTAGTGCACTTTTTAGAAATACATTAAAAGTATGCTTGAGTTTAGCATACTTTTTAAAAGTGTAATTACAGATATAATTATTACCAGCGTACCTCTAGTATACTTTTTAGAAATACATTAAAAGTATGCTTGAGTTTAGCATACTTATAAAAAGTGTAATTAAGCATATATTTATTACCAACGTACTTGTAGTACACTTTTTTGAAATACATTTAAAAGCTATTTAACATATTTTTAATACACTTTAAATAAGCACGTTGGGAATACAAATGTACTAAAAACATATTACTTAAATTTTAAGTATATTTTTAATACATTAAATACAACTTTTTTTTCACCTGGGTCTTCCTCCATAAAAAACACCATCAATAACATCCCCATCATAATCACACAATCTGAAACAAGTGGATCTCGTGGGATACATGTTGATATAGTGAAAAACTCCTGCGTATAGTTTTCCTCATACCCTTTTGCAAAAGGACCTCTAACTTTAGAAATTCTAACTACATCACCAACTTAGTATCTAAATATGTGGTTTACAAGGTGAGATCTGCTATCAACGTAAAGATTATGTAGCACCTCGGATTTGTTTTCTTTGTTTACATCAATCGGTCTCATCTTGATGCTTTTATGATAGCGAACATTGTATCCTCGTGTTATGTCTTAAAGTATATCAATATAGCGTTTTGAGTTTGTAGCTGTTAAATATCTCCACATCCTTCCTCGCAGAGTCCTGTTAAATCTCTCAAATACACATGATTTTAATTCAGTGGAAATGTGTAATGTTGTACTTTTCATACGTTTTTGGAAATGTTTGTTAAAAAAATCCTTTCCTTTATCTGTTTGTATTTTCTCCGACACACGACCCTCTTCCAGAATTGATTCAAAGGCTTTAGCAACCTCTACTGCCGACTTGTTTTTTAACACAAGTGCCAAGCATATTTAATAAACAGATCGATACATATCAACACAAAATGATTGTTGTCCTTTTGCTTGGCATCTGCAGACATATCGACTAGATCAGTCTGAAGCTGCATATCAATACCATAGACAAACACCCGATTCCTTTTGTATTTTAAAGGAGCAGTTTTATTTAGTGTGTAAGCATCTTCACCGGAGAGTTATTCTGATACTTCTCTATTGGTTAAGTGAACACCCGTTTCTTTCAAAACAGCATTTGTTTTAAAATTAAATAAAAAAAATTACCTCCTAAAGGACCTGGGTTTGAAGGCATGTAATAAATCTTTTTCAATACTTCTTCAGACATATTGTAACACCGGTGTCTACAGATGAATAACACAGATTTTCAAAGTGATGCAAGTTTTTATTGTGAAAGATTTACATCATACGTCATCAATGTAGTGTAGAAACTTTATACGCATCACAATATTTTTTTCAAGAATGTAATCAACCAGTGTTTCAATGATTTCACAAACATAACCCTGTTCATTACTCGACATTGCAATTACACATAAATCATTCACATATGTACACGTACATAATATGTCAGTAATTCTGATACAAGTACCACATTCATTCATCAGTTTAAAAAAAAATTCTAATAGTTACAGAAATTGATTCATCTGTGTTAATGCATAAATGCATCAGAGCAGTCCAATCATTTTAAATATTTCTTACAACAGACATTTGGTTCTTGAGGTTTGTAGGAACAGCAGAATAACAAAGCATTCCAGACCCCTCCTACATTTGGACATAACATAAAGTGTCCAGTCAATCAGATAAGGCTGGTCGGACAACTCTTTTATGGCTGACCTCCATGCCAAAGCGGAGAAGAAAAGGACGTTTTGATTTGCCCACACCATCTCTGCTTATTATCCTTTCAAACCCCCTCACCATCTCATGAAGGCAGGATGGTCATAAACAATCCTCAAGGAAAAGCATTTTTCAAAGTATTGGCTACACCTAATGACAAATATTTACATCCTTCAACCACCAAAATGGACTTAAAACCATCACCTATTGACTTCATACTCGTTTAAAGACGCATTCTGAATTAAATCTTTTTTTTTATGAAACTGTTCAAATAATCAGAGTTATTATCAAATTAATTAATGCATGTTTGATATCGTAACATTTTGCTGTCATGTTTATACTTTTTACATTCAGGAAAATGCCAGTGGTATTTTGGAAATGGTTTGGTAAGTGAAAAATGCATAAATGAAATTCTAAAGACAAGGTTAAACTCCTGTACTTTATGCTATGCAAATGTGTTCCTCAGAGTGAAGAGAGGTGGACCGCCTTCTGTGGGCTTCCTTTGACATCAATCATGGTTCTGCATCAGGAAAGTGCCAAAATGGAAACTCCTCCTTATCTAAAATTATAAAGGTACCTTTTTTCCAGACGTTCCTCGCTCTGAGTCTCATCCCGAAAAAGAGACACTAACAGAGTAAATCCATCGTTCTGTGTCCTTCTGAAAAGAGAGACACTAACAGAGTACAAAACCCATCGTTTTAATTCTCCAGCCTGCGTGCTAGAGATTGAAACAGGACAAACAAACACCTCAGGCCCTGTGCTAAGAGACTGAAACAGAGCACCCAACTTATTGTCTTTCTCAGCGGGAGACAAGAACAGATCATTGTAAAACCGACCAAGTTTGTGAATCTCTCTTTGAGATTTTACAGCTCCTCGTTCTGAGTTCGACAACAGATACTAAAGCAGATCGGCCACAAGTTCTGAGGCTCTGGCCCGTGCATCCAGAGACTGAGCGGATCACACCACATTTCGAGCCTTACGAAGCCTGAACCTCAGGGGTGCCCATAACTTTTTTGTCCTGGTCCTCAAAGGAGCACCTAGAGATGCTGCCTGGTACTCACACTATTCATAGCACCGACATCCTACATGCTGTCATCATCACTAATCTCTTGACCACTCTCTTCGCCATATCACTTTTGTTTAAACATGGTAGACGATAATATATATAATAAAATTTGCCTGGTTATTGTTTTAACACATGTAACCTTTATAAATGTCTGCTAACTCATACATTTCAAATATTGTTAAAGACAAGTAAATGGTCAGAAATAAAAAAAATAATAATTATGTTGCACAAATAAATACAACAGAGCAAACATACAAATTAAATAAACATTGCTGTTTATGTTTTCAGGCTGGTCTGTAATTCTCAGGTAGAGTACAAAAAAAGTAGTCGGATAATACGGCATAGTCTTTTCTGCGTATATTGGATTAATTCCTATTAAAAGTTACAAAAGTTATTTGGTCAAGACTAGGCCTGTCACGATAACAAATTTTGCTAGGCGATAAATTGCCTCGGAATTTATCGCGGTAGACGATAACATTGATGCTCCGGGACCATTATAATAATGCAGATACACCTTTTCAAAGATCTATAAACTTTTATTTCTAAACAATAAGTAATACTGGAACTGGAAGACATTTTAAATATCCACAAGAAATGAACAAAATAACAGGATGATTGCGTTTTAGGTGCACATGCATGTTTGTCGTGTTGCCACTTTTAAGTGCTACGTTTTTACCACAAATGCGACATAACGGCTCGTTCAGGTTTAGTGGTTCACCTCGGTCATTAGGTTTAAATCCAAAGTACTCCCACACTGCAGCTGTAGCGTTTGGTTTTGAAACTTGGCTGTTTACACTTGGTATTAAGATGTGTTTTTGATCAGATCACAAGTGGACGAGAGAGACATATCACATTTACACCTGGTATTTAAATCCGTCTCTTTTGTCCACTTTCGACCGCTTCTGTGCTGAATACTGTGAGGGGTGGTCTGTCGAGACGGTGGGCGAGTCTCTCCGCTGTCATTTGAACGCCAGCGGGAGTAATTATGAGTTTATATGGACGCAAACTAATATTATGTCCACTGCTTGTTTAGCAAGTAAACATGCTGCACAGTATTTTCTACATGTATATGTTAGAGCTTTCTCTGAATTTTCAGCGCAATTGATGAAATAAGATCGCGCAACTTTCACACGCTTGCAAAATGAAACTGCGGAGATCACCCGCTTTAGTTTATCAATGAAAGGCTAAAAATAGCACTGTTCACCTTGTGTCAGAAAAGTCAGAAAAGACGTAAAACATTGTGATCCGATCGATAAAAACGCATGTTAATGACAAGTGTAAACAGCCTCTAGTAAATCCATCTTTTTCTTCAACTCTCGTCTTAACTAGTGTTTTCTCCTGCTACACTTCTCACGCGGCGCTCATCCTCCTCAGTACTCCTACTGTGATAGGCTACGCCAGGAGTCCCTCCTCCCCACACAGATCATGCGACTGACAAATGACTGACGAGGGTTCACTCCTTGTCACTCGTTGCACGGAGTGGTCATCCAGTCTCTTTGGTAGAGAGAGAGAGACAAGGAAAACAAACAAGCATGCAAATGGGAATTATCGCGGCCTAAAAAAATGATCGAGCTCATTTTATTTACCGTGTGATTAATCGATTTATCGTTAATCGCGACAGGCCTAGTCAAGACAAGGAAATTATGATTTACTTTGTCTGTGGTTTGATTAATATTAAAAACAGCATCAGGTTTATACTCTAAAAATGGGTGTACTGTCACTCTAAATGCATGGATCCAATACATTGTTACACACACACTTTTTTTACTCAACTGCTTGCATTTATTTAATGTGTAAAAAAATAAAATATATTTCAATAATAATATAATTAATCAAGTGCTGCTTAAACACTTTTATGAAACAGGAAAGGTAAATGCATAAACAATAGTTATGCTGTACATCAGTGGTTCTCAAACTGGGGGCCGTGAGATGGTGCCGTTTTATGACATTTTATAAAATACATTCATTAATCATGAATTCTGTGTAATTAAACCTAAAAAACAATAAGTCAATTAACCAACAGCACTACTAGGTATAATTTTATGTTTTGTTTAATTAAAATATTACATTTTAAAACAGTTTTTGTCCTAAATTTTGTTTCGGGGGGCCGTGAAAGAATGCACTGTACACAAGGGGGGCCGCACGCTGAAAAAGTTTGAGAACCACTGCTGTACATAAATATTCTCTGTATGGCCTGCACCTGTGTGCAGGGGCACTGTAAAGGGGGGTAAACAATGACGATTCTTGGGGCCCATGACTAAGAGGGGGCCCAGAGAAGCCCCCTAATAAAATTGTGGTGGCAAAAAAATATTTGATATTAAAAATTCTTAACTTTAAATTATTCTTTGTGCTCTTTCCTGGTGGCAAAAAAAGTATTTGTTTAGGAAACCCAAACGTCTGTGGGCCTCTCTCCCCCACTCGATTATAGTAAAATGGTTCAGTCCGCCCAAATTGTATCCAGGCAGCACAAACAGCCTGACTTCTCTTATAGTGCCAGCAGAATATCAATTTGAAGACCATGCGCCATGGGCGGGCTTTGGGGGGCCGGGCCTGCCCTGTAAGTCACTCGTGCCCGCCCTGGACGAGCCTGCGGTCTCCCTTCACCTGTTCACCAGCTCCATGTCCCACCAACCTACAGTCCTTGCTTGTTTGCACATTTTTAAGTTATTGTTTTGTGTATATATATATGTCATGGAGTGACTTCAACGGGGCTGAACTAAAGTGAGTAGGAAGAGGTTCCGTCCGGACCCGGTTGCACAAACACCGGCACTTCCAGGTTTCCCGGGGATCCCCGCAATCACCCAAAACAAGACACAGCTGTACCATCGACGTGGCAAACAACGATTGGGTAAATCATGCTGGCAGAGGTGTATATAAAGGAGAGTTGGAAGAAGACAGGAAGTGTTCGGTTGCATCGGAATAACGCTGGGAATATCCGTGGGCTGAGTTGTTTACATTAGGAGGCGGCATTGGGCGAGTGTTGGAGATGTGTAAAGGAGAAAACACCGTTAAAGTCAACCAAAGGGTGAGCATTGGAGCAATACGAATTGTTTTAACATTTGGATTACCGCTGTGTTTGCATAACAGCCTGGGCGAGTTGTACTTACCGAGTTGGTGGCATTGAAGGATGCCAAGAAGAGGAGGGAAGATCGATCGGAGACAACACAGTCGTGAGTAACCCTAAATACTGGTGTACGACAACTGCACATTGTTAAAGGAGTGTGTGTTTTGTTTATTAGTGGCCCCACCAGGTGCGAAGTGGGTGGGTTAGCCGGAAGTCGAGTGTTCTCCTGGCATTGGATAGCGAAGCCTCTAAGCCCGTTTGGGACATTGTCGGGTGGCAGACGAGATCTCTCTCCCTTAACCCAGAGCTGATTGTGCCAAGAGAGGAGGGCAAACCCTAATTATTCACTGGAGTGTGTGCTGTGCAGTGTGAGAGTGATCTTTTTGACGTGAGTACACTAAGCTTGTAGTGTGGTGCCGTGTCCTTGATGTTTGTGCTCCCCCTCAGGGAAAACCAGTTTCTGTGAAGACCACCAAGAGCCGCTGCGCCGACGTAGGTCCCAGCCAAAATCCACCCGCTGCTTGGCTACGTCCTGTGTGAACCAGTTGAAGGTATTGAGGGGAAAATAAGAGGTTGATTGGGCATCCAGCGGCAGAGGAGCGGCCAGGGGGGAACAGAGGGTCCGGGCGCTGTGTACGTATTGTATGTGACAAAGTGTATATTCAAACCTGCTATCTCGTCTAGATCTTCGCCTGCCCTAGGAGAACGGGAAGAGGACGTGTGGACCCGGTTAGCTTGGATCCACCGATAGCGAGGCGCCGTTGCGCCGGTCACAGTCTAAGTGCCAGGAGGGACCCCTGCCCCGTGCCATGCTGCACTAGATGGTGTGGTGACGTATGGTCTAAGATTCCATGTTTTCCCCCGTGCCTAGTTAACATCCATATTACTCGAAGGCCCAGAGAAAGCTGTAAAGCAAAATACTCACTGTGTTGCGAGCTAAAGCTAGACTTACCCAGCACGACTCGAAAGCCCAGAGGAACCTGTAAAGCAAGATACTCCCCGTGTTACGAGCTAAAGCTAAACTTACCCAGCACGACTCGAAAGCCCAGAGAAACCTGTAAAGCAAGATACTCACCGTGTTACGAGCTAAAGCTAAACTTACCCAGCACGACTTGGAAGCCCAGAGAAACCTGTAAAGCAAGATACTCACCGTGTTACGAGCTAAAGTTAAACTTACCCAGCACGACTCGAAAGCCCAGAGAAACCTGGTAAGAAAGATACTCACCGTGTTACGAGCTAAAGCTACACTTACCCAGTAGGACCCGAAAAGTCCAGGGAAACCTGCAAAGGAACATAACCATTGTGCTACGAGTTAAAGCTAAACTACCCAGCACGATTTGAAGGTTCAGGGAAACTTACAAAGGAAGATACTTACCACATTACAGTCCTATCTAACTTACCTTTCACGACTTGTTGAAGTTCCAGCAGTGGTAGCACAGAGGGCATTCCATTGGCCGCAAGTAGAGCCACTCTTACCCAGTTGTGATTCCTTGGCCTGAGTGTCTGCGGAAGGAAAAGGAAGTTAGTGAAGAGACACAGAGTTGACTAAAACCGACGCAATACTTACGTTGTGTTTACTTTACCCTCAGGAGGAACCCAGGAGCCCCGAGAAGTCTCTTCCTGCAGGAGGTGGGCCGAGGTCGAAGGAGCCCTTGCCCTGCTAGCCCCCGATCCACCAAAGCCAGGCTTCTCTCCCCTCCAACGCCCTTTCCCCGTAGTTCCCCCTGAGGGAGAGAGAAGAAAGTTTTTAGATTCCCTTCCCATTTCCCCGTTCTAATTTTAATTAAATTAAATAAAGTTTCTATTTTATATTACTTATCTCTTGTTTGTTTGGTCATTGGGGTGCTTTTGGGACCTCCTCGAGGTGGAACTTTGGGAGGAGCGTGACATAAATAGTCTGTGGTCCGCTCCGGCCTGTGACATATATATATATATTTCAAATGTATTTGATTGGTTTGTCAATGAGCGTGGAAATGTTTGGTTGTTATCATAGCGCCACCGCTTAACGTGAAGACACGATTGAGTGTTGCAGTGAGACTGACACGTTATGGTTCTGCTGTGATCTTTGAACTATTTTTGCTGCTGAAACAAAAAAAACTGTCAATATTGCATATAAAATGTAAGTGACTAAATATTAATTACTTGTTTAGTGAACTGTCATATGAAATCTATCCATTTTTACCATGATGTGATGCTGCTTAACTGTATCATGTTATTAAAAATTCCACATTTTTACCGCAGTATGTTTAACCCACCTTGTTAACTCACTTTGTGTTTGCTGCATTTATTTGTTTAACTTAGCCATAATACATTATGCACTTTCGGTCGCCATTGAGACTGCAGGATGCATAATCATTATCATGTTTGGTCTTTACATCATTGCATCTCCCCCATGATTAATGATCATCAAGCGGCCTAAAATAAAGACAATTTAAGTAAATACGCTGCCACGCAATAGTGCAAACAACAGTAAAATCAGGACTGTCAGCACTTCCCCTCCTGTGATAATAGGTGACAGTGCATCTACGTTATCCATGATCCTTTTTTAATCCATGCCCGGATATTTAAATGTCGCCAACCAGAGTAAAAACAGACAAATAATAAATGAAAAGGATTTCAAACAGCATATCATCCTGTTTTATAGGACCATAACAAAACAAATCCAATGAAATTTTACCATTGAGTTTGAGAAAGCAGAAACTACCGTCGTTAATCAAGGGGAACTTGCAGGATGTCACAGGAAAGCATAAATTGTCTGGTTTAATGCATAAAGAATGAATTAATTCGGGCATGTACAGTTTAGCTTCCATAATTGTTTTATTAGGGTTCTGTAATGGGGGTCAGCTAGTCAGTGCACTCTAAAAAATGGTCTTTTTAACCAAGCATGTGTTCTGTCCAATATTTACCCAAGATGGCTAAAAAATAACCCAGCCATTTTTAGAGTGTGAGAGCAGTAAAAGTGTGCAGTAAAAATAAACGTAAGCGACAGACATTACAACTCATGGCCTTTAGCCTCCTTGTTAGATCATCCGGTTCTCATGCAGGATCTCACCAGTTTGAAAATATCAATGTTCGTGTGGACAGGGCCTTAAGGTGGACACAAATGTTTTTTAGTGACTAAGAAGTACATGTACATAAATTAAAAATTATTTGGTCAGTATTTCCTTGGCCTTGTTGTCACATTTTTTTTTCTTTTTTTTTCTTCTAGTTTTAATGATAGTGGGTTCATACAACATCATGCATTACTTCTGTCAATATATAATACTGTATATAATATTTTAAGTGCTTATTTTAAGTTAGTATTGTTTTTTTCCTAAAAATGTTAATAATAATTTTTAATATATGGAAAAGATCTGCTTAGACACTGCTAAATTGTGTGTAAAGTCATAAGGGGGTGGAAAATGATTTTTAAATTTAGGTATTCTTTAATGTGCCACCATCTTTTAAAGATGTTTTGACTGCCAAAGTGCACTGTAAACTGTCGTTGCTGCCTTAATTTTTTATTATTATTATTTTATATTTACAAGTCATTTCAACTTACTATTATTTATGTTGACCACAGATGAGTTGTTTTAACTTATACAATATAAAAGAAGTTGACCTATTTCAACTATAAATTGTAGCTAATTTTTTTACAGTGTAAATACTACTGATAAAATACATCAGCATATTTTTAGTATCGATGTAACTGTATAAAAGCACAAATGCTGAATATAAGACACTACAGCATTAAAGAGATCAATGTATTAACAAGATAAAATGGGTTCACGTGCTTTCCTGATATATTTTTAGCTCTCTGAGATGTGGTCTCCTGTGGTGAATCACATGAGGCTTCTGTAGTAGTTCACGGGGGTTTAAATTTGGTAAGCTGTGTTTGTGAAGTGCAGTTTAGCTGGTTTCCTCTCCCACCTATGGGGAAGATGTAACAGTACTATAACTGCTTCATAGTAAACATACTACATTCAATTCAAGTTTAGCAATTTGGACGATTTTGCATTTTTGCAATGCAGCTAAAAACATAGTAAGTGTATGATAATTTTATTTATTAAGTGAAAAACTCTAACCCTACCTTATTTAGGAGTTACAAAACATATAGAAACTTGACTATGCTAGCTCAAAAAGATGCTTTAATATATTTTCCCTAATGTAACAACTACCTAAATGATGTGATTTGCGATCTGTCAAGCTCAGTTTTTCCGTGTGAGATCTTTACTTTCAAAGCGAGCTGCGAAGGGAGTCTCACATGTAGCATGTGCCGGCGTTGCCTCTGCAATACTATCGGCTGTGACTAATGAAGAGCACTCGGCAGAGTCTGTACTCTGGGTGGGCAACGCATTAAAGGGACACAAGGCAGCATTTTTATGTTAATAAATCATCTTCGTAAGTCGGTATATGGTTAAATGACTCCTTACCGGACAAATGAAGACTCTCCCGCCCGCCCCTACCGTCTGTAGGAAGAATAACCCACTTGCAAGTTCGCTGTATCCGACCCGGTGTCCTTCAGTTTTGCAAAGTCTCAGATATCGAGAGAAGCAGGATCACTTTATGGCAAACAACACAGAGGCATGCGAGCTAAACACGGCTAGCGATTGTTGCAAATGGTAGAGCCGGGGAAGAAGCAGTGAAAACCATTGAGGGAAGGGAAACATAACTGGATTGGAAATAAGCTGATTAACTTGGTTCCGAGGGGGGAGGGACAACAGTTCGTTTTTACGACAGTGTGTTTGAAACCATTTACTTTCAGACACTAGGGGGAGCTCCTAGAGAAATATTATGCAGACTTGCCTGGTTTCCCTTTAAACAGCGCATTCTTTTAATTCGATATGATTAACCAACGGCAGATGCCATATTGCTGGTAACATCCACTCTGCAACATATTGACAGTTTGTCACAATAATTACACTTATGATTTTGCAAAATGCTGCCACACTTTAGTGCGCAGATGGCAATTGGTCAGGTCTATAAAGTCAGGTCTTGACAGATGACATTAAAATGATGTGACTGTGAAGTCCAGAATCGTTAAGTGTAATTGAAATTGTAATTTTATAAGGATCCGATTCCTTTTTTATGGATCTGGGGCCGTATTCACAAAGAATTTTATCTTACCACTACTCCTAAATTGCACTAAAAGATTTTAGCTAGGAGTTTTCTCTTAAAAGTTATTCACAACGCCTTTCAGACCTACTTTTAGTAAGAAAAAATGATAACTCCTAAACTAAGAGTGAGTCTTCGTTGCTACGGATGACCTCAATTCTCATGCACGAGCTTCCTTGAATGACCACAGTGATTGGTTGTTAGATGACAGGGCTGTCATGTGAAACATAACACAGACGCACCAAATCATGGAATTGCAACATCGAAATATGTCTGTGTCCTGCACAAAGTAATAATAGTAATGCTATCGAAATGCATATACTGTATTAAATCAAGGTAGCCTAATACCCAAATGAAAACTGCCAATTGCGTAATAATAAAAAAACGACATTGCATTAACACTTGCTTGATTAATTTACATCCTATACATGGATATCAGCTGACGTCACTCACTTGTCTTCCGCCATTTTAAGGACTTGAAGTGGTTGCAAAAGAACTAGAAGCTATGCCTTCAATATGCTGTGAGCATCAAAATCGCTATTTTAACAACACTAAGAAGGCTCAACACAACATGATATTTTGGTCGAAGTATCGCCTATGTCTCTACACGTGAACTCGAGCATTGAGAACATTGTTTGTGAACAGAGAGCAAAGTTTCATGTTGTGTCGTGCCTCTTTATGTTGTAAAACTAGTGGTAGTTCGGTAGCAGCAGACAGCGGCTGGAAGAACGCATCAGGGATCGAGTAGGCATCACAATCTAACCAAGATATATTTTTTTAAAGTAGCGTTTCTTTTCATGAGAGTCGAGATGCGACATGTTGTCTTTTGTAGCCCTTTACTGTATCCGTAAGAATCATCCCTGCTGAAAAAACCAGCATCAAACCAGCATGGACCAGAATGGGAATTATGCTGGTCTATGCTGGATTAGCTGGTGGTCACAGCATACCAGCACCAAAACACAACATATGCTGGTATGACCAGCATGGGATGCTGGTGCTAATGCTGGTTTAGCTGGTGCTAATGCTGGTTTGGTGCTGGTGCTAATGCTGGTGCTGATGCTGGTTTGATGCTGGTTTAGCTGGTTTTCACTAGCAAACCAGCACCAAAACACAACATATGCTGGTCTTGCTGGTATGCTGTTTTTTTCAGCAGGGATAGACAGTAAAAGATAAGAGATCCGTAAATCGTAGCAAGTTAGCCAATGCTTGTCAATAGCCTACTGGTACTCGGTAGGTCCTAAAGAGGGCGGCATGATGTAAAAGGTCACGTGACTGAAATCCATCTATTGGCCTAAATAGACTACTTAAAGCAAGGAAATGTTGCCCATTTTGAAGAAGCCTAATGTAATAAATAAATGACGGTGGATTATGAACTCGCCAAAACGGAAAAGAAAGCCCAACTGGATGCAGGATCAGTTACTGCTGCTGGCCCAGTTGGTGCTGGAAAAAAGAAACGTAATTAAAGGGAAATTCGGCACTGAGATATCAAGCAAAACTAAGCGTGAGACGTGGGAGACAGTGATGCGCGGATCAATGTACAAAACAACCGGCACCCAACCAACGTTTTCAACTAACCCGCCTGCAACTCGGACCGCAAAAAAAATAAAAAATAAATGGTGTACCCGACCCGTTCCCTGGTTCGCGTTTTTTTTTAAAGTAGTAATTGTTTAAAATAGTTAACTGGCATCTTTATTTCAAACAACCCGACCGACCACGACCCGAATATCATAAAAATATTTTTGGATGACTCGTAACCGCAGGCAACCGCAGGCACCCGCTCATTTCGGATCAACCCGCGCATCACTGGGGAGAGGATTTGTTTGCAGATCAATGCAGCATTCCCACTTGTGTCACGGACCCCGGACGTCTGCGAGAGGCGGTGGTATGTATTACAATCGCAGTCAAGGGTTGAGATTGCAGCCTTTAAACGGGCAAGAATGGCAACAGGTTGGCTTATAATAAATATATAATATCATTATTGTTTCATGTAATTCTAAAAACTTCCTGCTTGTCATGAATGTAAAGAATTATGAAACAAATGTCATAAACAATATGCTTACATTAAAGTGTGCTTTTAAGTGTTATGTAGGCAATGCTTTTGAGTTGGTGAAACTGTCAATGTATGTGTTAAGGAGGATCAGACAGCACCTAAGCCATTTTAAGATCCTTTGTGAATATGTCTTAGTGAGTTAGGAGTCCTCTCGACTTCTTTTAAGCTGTCCCAGACTTAGGTGCTACTTTTAGGGCTAAAATGCTTCGTGAATTACTCTTAGTGAAAAAAATAGGAGTCACATTATTTTTAGGAGTTGCTCCTAAATTTGCCAGTTAGGAGCTACTTTTAGCCTTAAAATTCTTTGTGAATACGGCCCCAGATTACAGAATTGGAATCGAAAATTCTACTCAAGATCCACTTTCCTGCAGACTTTAGCTCTAACTTTGATCAAACTCACCTCCTTGCAAATGTTTGGTATTCCTGAAGACCTTGATTAGCTTGCTCAGGTGTGTTTGATAATGGCTGTAACTCTGCAGGAAAGAAGTGCAAAAAGTACAAAATAAAATAATTTTGCCATACCATTTCATTGTTACTCATTTTACCATTTATTAAAAAATAAAAACTGTATTTCGTTCATATGTGTGTGTGTGTCTTAGGCGCAGGCCAAACCTGCATACAATCAATGAATCAATATTGTTATGTTTTTGACCTCATGTGTGTAGCAAATTTAAAGGGGGTTAGAACAATGTTGCTTCAAACATTGTAGTTTTATTACGATAATTAACTCTTTCCCTGCTATTGACGAGTTATATTGTCAATTAAGAGAAAACATTTGCATGACAAAAACATGTTCCTGATGAATTTTTATGGTAATCTGTAATACTGCGATTATCCACTAGATGACTTACCAATTTATTTAAAAAAAAACTTTTATAAACAGAGAAAAAATTAAGATAGGATAAAACAGTTTTTTCCCGTTTTGTTTGTTTGTTTGAAAGTAGAGGGTCTGTTCTTTCATTTGATAAATGTGTATGCGTATATGTATTTTAGAAGAAAATTCCTGGAAGCCTAAAACGAACCAGCAGTTGCTCCTAAGTTAAAAGGTCACTGATGCGTGATGCATCAGTGAATAAGACTTAGTATAATACTTGTATCTCTTGCCCATTAAAAGAAAGTGTCCTCATGCAGTTTGATGAGCTTCAATTGATCTTGAAAATGTCTAGTTTTGCTTCCTTACCCTGATGAGAGTCCTGAAATGACTCAAAAGTATTCAGAAAGACTGAGATGTAAAGACAGAGATGACTGAGGGAAACTCAGAGATGATCCTCTCACTTAAAAACAACTTAAAAACTTAGGCAGTGGTCTTTAAACTGTAAAAATGTTGCCCCCTAAAGAGGTCTGTGACCCAATCAGAGGTCATACTTTCAGAGGGAAATGTCTTCCAAAATGCTGTTTTATATGGAATTTGATTGGATGTTGAAATTAAATGTTTTTTTTTTTTTGAAGTTTTACTGTATAGTATTACGAAGAAGAGATACCAAAACATAATGCATATTATCATATAGGAAATCAAAAAATGCAACACATAGGCTGTTTCTCAATATGTGTTCTTCAGCGATCTTGCGTCCTTGTGTCATCTCTCTACGTCATCATTAACAGTCAAAGTTCAATTCCAATTCTCAAGAACACAAGTACAGAGGATGCATGAAAATACCCGGATGAGTTCTTGATATCGAGGATGCATCGAGTGCAGACTTGTGCGCTGAAATCTGGGGAGGTCACGTGACCAACAGGAAGATCGCACACATCTCAATTCTCACAAGTGCGTTCTGTGTTCTCGCGACCTTCTGTGTTCGTTCTTCCGAGGTCGCCTGGCAAGACCAGTCTCCACGTGAACACAAGTCCGTTCTTTGCGTTCTTGGAATTGAGAAACAGCCATAGATACTGTTGTGTTCTTATGTGCATATTGGCCAGTAGGTGGCAATAGAGGGCGTGATATGTGAGATGACGAACAAATGTTGAGTGAAGTAGTGTGTTACATGTGCGGCCTGGAGTGCTGTTCTACTTTTGTAATACTGTTCATTGAAGTGTTCTAAGTTATGAAACGAGGTACTTTCATTTTGAGATGGCAGCTGTTTTTACTTTTTCCACCCCATTTTTGCCATGTCCTGGTGAACCAACTATTCCTTTCGACACATGGCTATGGATGTTCCAGAATTATTTGCTTGTTGTTGATGCTTCTGGAGATGCATGGCCGGTTGCTCGCAAACGAGCACTACTGCTGCATTGTCTGGGGACTGAAGGACAAAGATTGTTTTATTCCTTGCCTAATCAAGGTGATACAATGGAAGATGCAGTTGAGGCTTTGAAAGCACATTTTACCTCGACGGAACATAGTGGCTGAGCGACATGCATTCAGAAAATGTGCTCAGGCCCCAGGAGAAACTATAATCCAGTACGTAGCTGCTCTACAGGACTTAGGGGCTACTTATGACTTTGCAACTACTCTGGATGACATGTTGCGTGATCAGCTGGTGGAGAATGTGTCCAGTCATCAAATCCGTGAGAGATTACTTTTGGAATCTGATTTGACTCTGGAAAAAGCCATTACTATAGCCACCCAAACAGAAGCTGCTGGTGAACAAGCTAAATTTTTATCGAATACACGTTCAGTTCCTGTGCAAGCGATACATGCAGCAAAGCCTTTCCCTGCAGCTGGACTTTTTTGCCGTAAAACACCCTCAAAGCCACCTTCTACAATGCGTTCATCAAAGCTTTGTCAACTACTGCACCTGCTTCATCCTCTCGTGAATGCTATCGTTGTGGATCTAAGAAACACCTCGCAAATGATTGTAATTGCCCTGCTGCATCGGCACAGTGTAATAACTGTCAAAAGATGGGACATTATTCACGTGTGTGTCGTTCGGGACAAGCTTCATCGGTTCATAAAATTGACATGCCTGAAGTTCATATCCTTTATATGCACGACTCACTAACTGATAAAATTCAGTGCACAGCTCTCATCGCAACCGAAACTACGTCTGTGCATATCGAGCTTATTGTGAATTCTGGGTCATCTGTTTCTATATTGCCTAAAAATGTGTATGATACTCATTTTAAGGAAGATGCTTTGCTGCCTCCTTCATTGAAACTCGTTGCGTATTCCCGTGCTCCGATTCCTGTACTTGGTTGCTTACCTGCCACTGTCTCTGTGGATGACATCACCTGCTCTACGTCATTCTTTGTCGTGGAATCTGGCACTGCTCTGCTGGGGATGGATCTTATTACTGGGTTACATCTTCGTTTTGAAAGCAATTAAATTTTGCCATCGCAGTCATCAACGCCTGTTCTGCGATTGTCTGCGTCGACGCCTTCAGCTGCTTTAGGATGCGCAAAAGGCTTTGTGCACAAAGTTAAGACTTCTCCAGCTGTTGCGCCTGTGCGCCAGAAACTCCGCCGCTTACCATTTTCTGTTAGAGCCGAAGTTACTGAGGAAATACATCACCTTCTAGAAACTAACATTATAGAGAGAGTGGATGCATTGGCGTGGGTCTCCCCCATAGTGGTAGTGCAGAAAAAGTCAGGTGCCATTCGAATGTGCGTGGATCTGCGAGAACCCAACAAGGCTGTAGTTACGGATAGCTACCCACTACCACACATTGAGGAACTGTGGTCATTGTTAAGGGGAGCGACTGTATTCTCCACTATCGATTTGGAGAGTGCTTAGTTTCAGTTGCCTTTGCATGAGGAGAGTCGCGACCTTACCGCTTTCATTACTCACGAAGGACTTTTCAGATTTTGCCGCATCCAGTACGGACTAGCTTCAGCACCTTCTGCTTTTCAGAGAATGTTGGTAACAGTTTTGCAAGGACTACCGAACGTTGCCAATTACCTGGATGATATCATTCTCTGGGGACGTACGCAAACTGAACATGATCACATGCTTAAAGCTGTTGTTCAGCGCTTAAAGGATGCTGGACTGAAGCTAAACCAATCGAAATGTCAGTTCAACAAAACCAGTCTGCGCTTCCTGGGCCATCTAGTGAATGCACAAGGAATTCAACCTGATGAGGATCACCTTTCTGCCATCCTTCATGCACCTGACCCAACAGATGCGACTCAACTTCACTCTTTCCTAAACTTTCAACACTGTAAAAAATGGCTTTCTTACTTAGTATTTTTGTCTTGTTTTCAGTAGAAATATCTAAAAATTCTTAAATCAAGATGTATTTTCTTGATGAGCAAAATGACCTTAGAAAATAACACTAGTTTTTAGACAAAAAATATACAATTTAAGTGAACCACATTTCTTCGTTCAAGTTGACATGAACATTTTTGTCTTGAGCCTGAATGATGAACTCTACTGCATGAAAATAAAATAAATAAATAAAAACTTGATAAAAGTAAAAAGACTGGAATGCACTGAAAATCAGGGAAGACTGATAGGCTGAGAACACTTTAATTTAAATGTCAAATTATTTAAATGTCAAACTACTGTTCAAATACAACCCCAAATCAGAAAAAGTTGGGACACTGTAGAAATTGTGAGTAAAAAAGGAATGGAATAATTTACAAATCTCATAAACTTATATTTTATTCACAGTAGAATATAGATAACATATCAAATGTTGAAAGTAAGATATTTTGAAATGTCATGCCAAATATTGGCTGATTTTGAATTTCATGAGAGCTACACATTCCAACAAAAGTTGGGACAGGTAGCAATAAGAGGCCAGAAAATTTAAATGTACATTTAAGGAATAGTTGAAAGACCAATTTGCAACTTATTAGGTCAATTGGCAACATGATTGGGATTAAAAGAGCCTCTCGGATTGGCAGTGTCTCTCAGAGGTCAAGATGGGCAGAGAATCACCAATTCCCCCAATGCTGCGGCGAAAAATAGTTTTCTGAGTTTCTCAGAGAAAAATTGCAATGAGATTAAAGTTATCATCATCTACAGTGCATAATATCATTCAAAGGTTTAGAGAATCTGTAACAATCTCTGTGCGTAAGGGTCAAGGCCGGAAAACCATACTGGATGCCCGTGATCTTCGGGTCCTTAGACGGCACTGCATCACACACAGGAATGCTACTGTAATGGAAATCACAACATGGGCTCAGGAATACTTCCAGAAAACATTGTCAGTGAACACAATCCACCTTGTCATTCGCCGTTGCCAGCTTAAACTCTATAGGGCAAAAAAGAAGCCATATCTAACATGATCCAGAAGTGCAGGCGTTTTCTCTGGACAAGGCTTATTTAAAATGGACTGTGGCAAAGTGGAAAACTATTTTATGGTCAGACGAATCGAAATTTGAAGTTCTTTTTGGAAAACTGGGACGCCATTTCATCTGGACTAAAGAGGACAAGGACAACCCAAGTTGTTATTAGCGCTCAGATCAGAAGCCTGCATCTCTGATGATATGGGGTTGCATGACTGCGTGTGGCATGGGCAGCTTACACATCTGGAAAGGCACCATCAATGCTGAAAGGTTTATCCAAGTTCTAAAGCAAAATATGCTCCCATTCAGATGTCGTCTCTTTCAGGGAAGACCTTGCATTTTCCAACATGACAATGCCAGACCACATACTGCATCAATTACAACGTCAAGACTGCGTAGAAGAAGGATCTGAGTACTGAAATGGCCAGCCTGCAGTCCAGATCTTTCACCCATAGAAAACATTTGCTGCATCATAAAGAGGAAGATGCGACAAAGAAGACCTAAGAAAGTTGAGCAACTAGAAGCCTGTATTAGACAAGAATAGGACAACATTCCTAATACTAAACATTAGTCCTCCTCCAGCTGTTCCTTATATGTACATTAAAATTTTCTGGCCTCTTATTGCTGTCCCAACTTTTTTGGAATGTGTAGCTCTCATGAAATCCAAAATGAGCCAATATTTGGCATGACATTTTAAAATGTATCACTTTCAACATTTGATTTGTTATCTATATTCTATTATGAATAAAATATAAGTTTATGAGATTTGTAAATTATTCCATTCCTTTTTTACTCACAATTTCTACAGTGTTCCAACATTTCATATTTGGGGTTGTATTTGAACTTCAGGTTGAATTTTAAGTTTGAACTTGGAATCGTCATATGTGCATTTACTGATATACACAGCCATCATGAGTAAGCCATTAAATTATTTTGAACAGATTCATAGATTATTAAGGAACAAGAGAATGTTGACATTTTCCCCTTTAGTCTGTTTCTTCATTGACTGACCAACTCCCCATGCTTTGGAAAAAATTCTTTCAGAAGGGACAGATGATGCAGTGACCCCAAGATTTTTCTTGCTAGTTTGCTGAGAGCTGGGAAGGTTTGTTCATGATTTCTCCACCAAAAAAATGGGTCTTGGTTTCAGGGAATTACTTTTCTCTCAGCATAGCGACGCATTTCAATTAGGGAATCGCTGCTTCCTGATTGTTGTTTGTTGTGCTGATAGAACCTGTAAGTCAAAATCCCCCCACATGCCTCCTTTAGCTGTAGATGATGCACTACATTGGGTCATCGGAGGAGTAACTGTCACTGATGATGCAGAGCTTGCTGTAGGTACTGGCACAGACCTTATGGCAGATGTTGAGGTTGCTTCTAATGGTTTAGCAGCTAAGTGGACATACCGCATTTCAGACAGTAGTCGCTTTTTTACAGCTTCTACGTGATCTTTGTCATGAAATGCCAGGTGCTTAAACCTTATGTCAAGAAAGGTGCTGGCACCAAGACTGTGTATGGTTTCAATTTCACGAAATCTCAGCTGACATTGCTGTACCAGTTCTGTGGCAAAAGAGCTTCCTTGATGCTCACTGGCAGCAGCTGCTCTAAGCAGGAATGATACAAGGGGAATGACCTTTAAGACAGAAATTTATTTTTCTGCTGATACTTCACGTGTTGCCTCCTCAAAAGGTTTCAGGGCCTCAATGGTGAGGTAGATAACAGACCGCTCTTCAGTTGTAAAGCACAGGTCACTCTTTTCAAGTAAACAGAGGGCTGTGGTAACTGGATATATTTGTTCATGTAGCCTCTCCAACATGTAAAAAGTTGAATTCCACCTGGTTTCAACTGAAATAATCAGTTTATGTTCTGCCACTTTCAGCTGATTTTGTATCGGTTTAAGTTTCTCTGTGGCTTTTGTGCTGTGGTGGAAAAAGGATACAATGCTTCTGCATTTTTCCAGCAGGTGAAAGGTCTCAGGAGATGCTTTTGTTGCATCTTTGACCACCAAGTTTAATGTGTGGGCAAAACATGGGTAATTCTTCCACCCCGCCTTATGCACTGCAGCAACCATATTTACACCGTTGTCTGTGACAACTGCAAGCACCTTTTGAGTTGAGGTCCACATATCTGTTGTGAAAATGACATGGTTTGCATGTGGTAATGTTGTCATTACTTTGGCTTTACATTCAGCATACATATTGTTAATTGTACACTCCATCAGCTTTTTTCCGGGATTTGGTAACGTGGATCAAGAATCTTGAGAAGAGCAAAAAATCCTCTTTCTTCTACAACTGAGATTGGCTGGAGGTCCCTTACAATCATCTCTCCTATGCGTCTTGTAATTTCTGATGTTCTCTGTGAGTCATCTATAAGGTATAATACATATATTATGTTCTTAATGCTGTGTTACAAGCATTACAAATTTATAATGATTGTAAATCTCTCCCAGTTATTACTTGAAACTTTAACTATTGTCACAGACTCTAACTCTATAAATTCAAAATACAACAACGATGACGAGGAGAACTTTATTTAAAAACACACAATGAGGACGATGAACAGTTTAACATTTGACGTATCCATTCACATGCAACTTCAACGACGGACAAGGGAAAGACACATGAGGGAAGAATATAAAGGGTGAGTGACTAATTAAACACAGTTGTAAAAACTTTACTATAATAGAAAACAGGTGTGATAAATAATGATGAAATGAGATAACAAATTAACTAAACAAGATGATTAACAATGAACAGAACTGAATGAAACACAAAACCCTGATAACTATGTCTTTTGTTTAAAAAACATTTTTTAATTGATAAAAATAATATATCAATTATTTAATTAAGAATATCCACCTGATAGGCTGCTAGGTAACAGAAATGGATATAGGCTAAAAAATGTTTAAAGCAAAATAGCCAGTTTAATATTTTTCTCCACATAAAATACCTAAAATCTTTATATCTGAAACAGTCTGTATTGTACAAAGTAGCCTATAGTTAATGTGACTTGCCCGTTTGTATTACAATAAACTAACCACCTCTTGATACCTTTATAACGTTGACCTCTCTGAAAGCATTCTGCTAATGAACTCTGCCTCGAGCAAGAAGATGGGGGTCGTGTCTGTGTTACCTCCTCTGCTCGCATCAGTTGCACTTCGTCGTGCTCTGCAGGGTGTTTTGCTTTAAGATGTTTAGTCAAATTTGTGGTATTACCACAGTGGTATGTTTTTTTTACAAACATCACACGACGCTTCATCAGTATTTACTGGAGTGCAATAAAGTTACACTTCTTTTCCTTTCACTCATCGTAGCCATGCACTTGAACACTTTTCTTAATCTTGCCTGCCTGCGCTGACTGAGTGTTCTGCTGGTGGTAGTGGACAGTGAGCGAACGCTGTAATACGCGCCGTTGACAGCGGAGGGAGACGTAACTGAGTTAGCATCGCGGTGATACAGCGGAAGAACATATAGTTCCCATTGACGTTACGATTTAAGCGTACTTCTCATTTTAAAAATAAAAAATACTTTTTAGAAAACAAATAAATAAATAGATAGAATCGATACTTGTATTTGAGAATTGATTCTTTTGATCGATCCGCCCATCACTAGTGGCACAATCACACATACATCTTAACCACATAATGACGCAGACATCTACGCACAATCAAGACGACCTGCGAGAACACATGGGTGTCATGACATCGAAGCATAAGAGTGGTCAGTACTCACCGACAGGACTTTCGCAGCTAATGACTGCATATTCAGCAAATAAAACCTTGCGAAAGTGTTATGTGAAGCCCATCCCGCTGCACGACATACATCCTGAATAGTCGTACCTTGAAACCAAGCCCACGATGAGCCGATGGCTCTCGTAGAGTGAGCTCTGATGTTTAAAAAGGGGGCTCGTGTCCAATGCTTTCGTAAGCAAGCATTATATAGCTTCCACTACCCTAGCGCGATAGCCACTATTTAGATACCGCTCTGCCTTTAGCAGCGCTGCTGTTGCAAACAAATAGTTGATCCGACGCTCTAAATTCAGCTCTACAGTACACATACGTTTCAGAGCTCCGACCGGGCAGATCACCTCCCGGTCAGATGCATCTTGTGATGTTAAAGGTGCTGCAGATAACGCCAGGGAAATTACCTGATCCCAGAAGGGAGTGGAAAGAAATTTAGGTACATAACTGACCTTTTGTCTTAATATAACATTACAGTCACCTGGACCGAAGCACATGCAGTCCTCGTTGATGGAGAGCGCTTGTAAATCCCCAACACATTTTGTTGTAGCCAGGGCGAGAAGAAGGGCCTTTTTAATAGACAGATCTTTGAGAGAGCTAAACTCTGGCGGTTCAAACGGCAACCGAGAAAGCGTGTTCAGCACTATGTCTAAATCCCGTGGCGGCACCGAAGGGGTGCAGTGGGGTTGTAATCTTCTCACTTCTCTTAGTAATTTTACAATGAGTGTGTTCCTCCCTATTGATTGCCCTTCCAAGTGGGGACTTATCGCAGCAATAGCAGCCACATAGACTTTTAGCATAGACAGCGAGCTGTCGGTGTCCATCCTATGTTGTAGGAAAAGCACAATGTTTAAAACGGGCCAATTAAACGGGTCAATGCTGTTGTCATGACACCATTTCTCGAAAACCTTCCACCTGAACAAATCCCTCCTTAAGGGAATCTGCCACGGGGGCTTATTAGCATCTCTCTCAAGGCAAGTTTAGCACAGCACTAGCAGTATGAGCTTTATAGGAGGGAAGGCATACAGTCTGGCTTTTGGCCAGCGCAATGTCAACGCTTCCCATTGCAAACAACTCTATCGAAGCTCTCCCAAACTGGTCCCAGATCAGCTGAACCGAGTCAGGATGAAGCCTCCACTCACCGTGGGGGAGGATGTTCCTCAACAACATATCTGCGCCCTTGTTCAGAGTGCCTGGAATATGCGCTGCTCTGATGGAAGTAAGTGACTGTCCACCCATAGTAGGAGGCTGGCTGCCTGCTCCAATAGGGCTTTTGAATGAATACCACCCTGGCGATTTATGTATGAAACCACGTCATGTTGTCTGTCTGCACTAGAACATGTTGACGCTCAAGTTGCGGTTAAAATGCCCTGAGCGCTAACATTAACGCTCTTAATTCCAGACGGTTTATGTGCCAATCGCTCATCAGTTCTGACCACTGGCCGGACGCAGGTGTGCCCTGGCAGACTGCTCCCCAACCTGATGTTGGCATGTCCGTGGTGACTACTATACGTGAGGCTATCTGTCCTAAGGGGGCTCTGATACTGTATAGGGTCGGATCTGAAACGACGCTGGTACAGCGTAAATGTTTGTACACGTTGAGAGAGATGAGCACGCATCAACATAGAATCCAACAGAACGCCTTTCTGTGTATTGACTCGTAGCCCTAACGAATCTAGGTGGGGTAGCAGTGTTTCTAACATATTTAACATATTGCGTGAATGAGCCATAATCAGACAGATTATAGCTAGTCTGAATGGGAGAATGGAGTATTGATAGCCTGTGCCTTCGCAAACATCAGAAAACACCTGTGGCGAAGGAGATATTTGAATGTGAAAGTAAGCATCCTTTAAATCTATCGCTGCAAACCAGTCCCCAGGGCGAATTTGCGCGAGGATCTATCTCACAGTTATCATCTAGAACGCACATTGCATAGTGCGCAATTGATGGTTCGCAGTTCTAGTATCGGCCGTAATCCGCAGTCTTTCTTGGGTACTACAAAATACCGGCTGTAGAAACTGCTCTCTAGTTCGCTGTGAGGTATTTGTTCTATCGCTCCTATTTTGAGTAGGTTTTGTACCTCTGGTCTCAGGACAGGGGCATTTTGAGGTGCTGTTAATGACGGTACCACACCTTTGAAACGGGGCGGTTTGTGTCTGAACTGCAGAGAGTAATTAATGTTTAATGTTTAATACCCACTTTGACACACCTGGGATCGCTTTCCACGCGTCTATTGGCACAGCTGGCAAAGCGGGCGGTGCGTTGACACATGCGACATCCTTTCTATGTTCGAGCCAGACCTTTGCAATGTTAGAAGTGTCGGCGGGGAAACGGCACGTAGAAACTGGTTCTCATTTAACGGCTCTTTGGTGGTGCTCGAGTTTGATTAACAAGCTCTTTGTATGCCAGCCGGCAGGGCATCCGTCATTGTATAAAGGCTGTGAGGAGGAAATAGCTCTTTCTGTGATGATGTTTGTATTTTTATTGAATTCACACAAATAACATTGGACAAACTTAAACTCAAATTGTCGCCCACAGGAACAGAGGGGTGCAGAGGAACCCGGCGCATCAACGCTCGCCCCATCTTGAGCGATCTCCACCTCTCCATCACGTCAGGAAGACGCATTTTAAGCCTGGGGCTGTCCGCCACTGCGCCGAGAGCTCCTACTGCGTCCGTGACGTCCTCTCTGCTGGAACTGCCAGTTCCTTTGACACACGTCGGGCTCAGTGCAAGTGAATCCAATTTGCTCTTAGCTGGCTCATCCCGCAGGGACCAACTAAGGTCCAGCTCCTTTGCCGCCATTTCCAAGATCCTCGAAAGCTCTCCTTGGAGGTCCTTGGGCACTCCGCCTCCGACCAGCTGGTAGACGCTGACAGGGACATGTTGTCGTCGTCCTCACCTATTCCAAAGGAGACGGCCACATCTGCTGCTGAAGGGGGGCGGAACGAGTCCTCATAAACACAACGGGTGAGCGTGAAGGTTTCGGCGGGGGAACGCTGCTCACAGAGGAGGAGCATAAGAGGTAGAGGAGGAAGGACCCACCAGCGGCACAGATGCGGCGGTGGGTAGGTCCACTGCGAGACTTCAAGCAACGGCTCTCCTAGCCTTAAGCACGCGAAGAGGGAGGTCGGCGCAGTCCATGCACGTAGAATCCTCGAGCGCAGCCTCTGTGTGAGCCAACCCCAGACAGGCGACGCAGTGCTCCTAGGGTCCCGCGCAGAGAAGGCAAGTAGTCGATTTAGTAGTAGTTTTGATTGATGATTTCATCTCTGAATGAAGAAGAGAATACTGATGTTCATCGCTCTCACACCACTTTTATATGCTTCCAGCGGTCACGCGGTCCACAACAATTGGACAGTGCCCTGCAATGCCATTGTTCAATAAGATTTCAGTATCTGGTGAAGTGTGAGGAGTTAACCCATAGTGTCAGCGGACGCAATGTCGAGAGACCACTTAAAGGGTCACGCTCATTACGTCATCATCTGTAAACAAACAAACTTTCTCCGGTATGGAAGTTTTTCTCTGTGGCAGTGGAGGACAATGCTTTTGCTATATATGTTTAGCAAGGATTCCGAGAGGAGGAAAAAAGGTGTCAAGTTAATACAACCAATCTCATCTCATTTGAGAGATCTTTATCGCTGCAAAGATGTGAATATGAAGAAGCTGTGGTTACTAGCGCGCAGCCTACATCGGTTTCACATCGCAAGCGTGTGCAGTTCATTATTAGTTAATGTTAACTAATGTAGTTAACTAATGTTACCAAAATATCATGTTCACATAACTTTATTTTACATGCATTTATGAGCAAAACCTCTTCAAGACGCCTTTTGATAATCAGTGTAATTTATATAACTCCACATTAATTTCGTGCTGTTCTGGTCCGTGTTATGACAGATATAGACAAATTATACAATTATAGACCTTATGAAGTTTTACGATGAAATAAAAAAATCACTCAATGATTGCCAGCATAATGCAGTAGATCGTGTTTCAACAGTTTAAGCATAAGATTTAGATTTATAGATGTATATGTTTCTCTGAAGATTATGATAGATGAAAATGAATTTAGATCTGGGCAGTGAGGGAATGGCAGTGCAGTCTTTAGACAACAGTGTGTTTTTAGGGCCCGAGCACACCGGGGTGTGAGGACCCTATTGTTCTTCAAGGAGTTATTATTATTATTATTATTATTCTCCAAATTCAGCGGGACTTTAGAGGGCCTAAACATCCTCGAAAACTCACGAATATTGCACAGATGTCAAGAGTGATGAAAATGTATATGTGGTGTAGGCTTTGGAATTAGCCGTGGGAAAATGGCTCTATAGCGCCACCTACAAATTTTCAACAAAGCAGGCCTCGAACTGTGTTTGACGTACAATTACGAAATTCGGTACACTTCTGTAGCGAAGCTGTAAACCAAACAGAAAGTCAGCTATTCTGAGTTATTTTTGTGATTTGGGCGCAGTTTTTGTCATTTCCAGGCGTCATACTGTAATGAACTGCTCCTACAGTTTTCGTTGGATCATCTTTATATATTTGTTGAGCGCATCTTAAGGCATTTGTGATGCTAAATTGTAAAGGATTTGACTCTACATAAAAATTTGTGCGGTTCTGGCCCGACAAATTTGATGTTTTGTCATGAAAGAGGAAGCTGCTGGAACTCAGGCATGCAATGTCCAATCTTAAAACATTAAGTCAGCTATTTTTAAATATTTCTCAGATTTTGGCTCAGTTTTTATAATTTTCAGCAGTCATACTTTAACTAACTCCTCCTACAGTTTTCATCGGATCAACATCATATTTGGCGAGTCTCATTTTAGGCCTTTGTTATGCTAAATTGTGAAGGATTTGATTCTATGTTAAAATTTGTGTCTGTTCCGGCCCGCCAAAGTTGATGTTTCGCTATGAAACCGGTTGCTGGAATTCAGGCATGCAGTGTGCAATCTGTCCCAAACTACACATGATTGCTAAGAGTCCTGACCTGAAAACATTTACATGTCAATAGTCACTTATGGTTATAGTGCCACCAGCTGGCAACAGGAAGTGACATGTTTACAATGATTATGCAATGTCTGATTTGTCCCAAACTAAACATGATTGATAAGAGTCCTAGACTGAACACATATACATGCCTGTTACGTGTCTTAACGTTCCAGAGTTGTGTTAAAATGTATAGTTTGGAACAAGTTGTGTGTAGTGCTTTCTTTCTTGTCTCTCCCTCTCTCTCTCTCTCAAGCTCCGCGCTCGTTTGTGTGAAAGCAGGTGCAGCTGATTTTGTTGGGCGGAGCTAAGGATCAGCGGCTTACTATATAATCTTTGCGGAAAAGCCTGGCTGGCGAGTTCACTCTCCTGCTTTCCTGGGTGTTGCACGCATGTGAGTGTTCGCTTCAGGCATTGTGTGTAGCCTATTTGCCGGAGTGCCGGCTTAGTGTTAGAATCTCCTTGTGTGGAGAAAGACTGTTAGCGGTATAGGCCGGTAAATGTCATCTATGTAAAGTTTTGTTATTCTTCTTGTGGCCAAGTGTGAGAAGTGGGAGGCCTTTTTGGTTATAATCCTTTTTCTCCTGTTTTAAGGCTTAGAAGGGAGGTAAGACGCCTGTATTTTGTTTTTGGTTATTTCGTTTAGGTAAGCCCTTTTAAAATTAGACAGAACATTCCCCTTTTTGTTTATTGTGTTGGCCGACTAGCCCACTGACTCGGAGCCACATTTCTTACACATTAAAAGAAATATCCATTCTATAAAAGAGAAGAAATAAACTTCCTCTATTTTGTTTAAATACGTTGTGGTGTGTTTGTGAGAGCAGGAGACGGGACTCCGGGCGACACATATTCACGGGTGCCGTCCTATGTGTTATGTTCTTACGATGTTGGCACAGTTCATAACAATGCCAATAGTCTCTTATGGGCATAGCGCCACCAGCTGGCAACAGGAAGTGACATATTTACAATGATTATGCAATTTCTGATCTGTCCTAGACTGGACACATCTACATGCCAATAGTCACTTATGGTCATAGCGCCACCAGCTGGCAACAGGAAGTGGCATGTTTACCATGATTATGCAATGTCTGATCTGTCCCAAACTTTACATGATTTACAAGAGTCCTAGACTGGACACATCTACATGCCGATAGTCACTTTTGGCCATAGTGCCACCTGCTGGCAAGAAGAAGTGACATGTTTTACACTGATTATTCAATGTCAGATCTGCCCTACATTTTACACACACATTCTGGTTACCATGTTTTGTGGGGACATTCCATAGACGTAATGCATTTTATACCATACAAACTGTATATTCTATTCTCCTTACCTACCCCAGTCCCTAACCCCAACCATCACAAAAACCCTTCTACCACTTCACATTTTCAAGAAACATCATTTTGTTTGATTTATAAGCTTGTTTCTTCATGGGGACATCAAAATGTCCCCACAAGGTCACAAAAACACTGGTTTTCCTATCTTTGTGGGGACAATTGTCCCCACAACGTGATAATTACCAGGTACACACACACACACACACACACACACACACACACACACACACACACACTCATCACTCACTCACTCATCACTCTCACACTCACTCTTTCTCTCTCATGCAATCTTACATGATGATACCTCGCTGTCATTTGTAATTAGCAACAGGAAATGTGGCACATTATTCTACACTTTTAAATGGTTCACCTATGTTTTCATGCTTAAATGCCTATTTATCACTGTTGCATTGAATTCTTATGCCATGGCGGTGTCATGTGTGCGGGGGCCCTTCCATCACTGCTTGCAGTTTTAATTAAATATTTAATTGCTTTCAGTTAAATTGCTCAAAGTCATGACGGTTTAAAACACACTTGGCTTCATATTTAAGATATTATGGTAAAATATTTTTTTCGCGTCAATCCACGACCATTTAAACCATAAACAAAGTGCGGTGTGCATGCTTTAACTTGTTAACTGGAAAAAACATACGCTGCTTATACGCTGTTCACGTTTGCGGTGATAACACAGAAGTCTATGTATCCATTCAACAAGTATTTGAGAATGCTAAGTTTTCCAAAGACAGCAAAAAAGCTAAAGCTATAAACGACAAAGTTATCGAATTTATAGTCCTCAAAGAACAATCTTTCTCCATGGTAGAGGATCCGGGTTTTCTTCTCTAATTGTTTTTATCCCTGCCTTGTACAATTTGGCTGCCACACACATTTATAATTTCAACAAAAATGGACAACACAAGTTTCACTTGGACATCTGGGGCCCTATCTTGCACCCAGCGCAATTGACTTTGTCAGTGACGCATGTATCATTCGTATTTTGCAACGGCGCACAGCGGGTTTTTCCCTCCACAGACGCACGTCGACAAACTAGGGAATGAACTTGCGCTCCCTGGGCGTTTCAGCGCAAAAAAAGAGGCGTGTTCCGGCGCAAACCATCCCTGATGCTATTTTGCAGTTTCAAAAAACAATTGCGCCACTGACCAGAAAAAAAAAGTTTAAAGTCAGTGGCGCGTTGCGCGTTGTTCATTATGCTATTTTAAGGGCGCATGCTTGACCATAATGTATAGCGTGCACAACGCGCATACACTTTGCTTATCTAATCTACACAGATGCAACAGTTATTTTTGCAAATCATAAATTGTTACACTAAAACATATTAATACACGAGATAAGGGGAATCATTGTGGTGATAGTTTTTATTTATTGTGTGGCTGCGTTAAAAAATTCTCATGCAAATAACGATTAAAATATTTTCATAAGTTTGTTGTGTGGCTGTATTACGTAAATAATAATTTAAATGTTTTCATAAGAAACCTTAATGTATATGAACTTGATTTGTTAGTCTACTTTGGGGTTGGACCTTGCGTTTCTTGGGTCCGATTTCAAAGCCCCCAAACCCTTTCAGCGGTGAGGGTGGACGCAGCGATGTCCTATGCTGGCGTCAGGTCCTGAGGCAGATCCACCTCCCGTTACACGGCGTGCCCGATTTATGCTGGCAAGCGTGGGATTCCCCCGTACAAGGACGTCGGTCTCCTCGGCTGTGAACCGCTCCTGGCGTGCGCCTGGTAAATCCGTCATAATAATAGCAACCCGCCATGGAACTTGCGCCCTTGCGTTTAAAGGGAATGTTGGATAGCGTTCTGATTGGTTTATTTGACGTTACGCCCAAACCACACCTATGAATAATGAACCTACTTCAGACCAACCCCTTATTGATTTGCGCCCGGCGCAAGAGTTATTTCTCCCGCTGGGAAAATAGCAACAGCGCCCAAGATCCGCCCACAAACTCACTTGCGCGTTGCGCTTCGCACTTGCGTTTCAGATCGTTAAAATAGGGCCCCTGATGTTAGTCCGGTCAGTATGTTAGCTTAACGGCTCAGTGGTTTGATGAAATTTCTTCTATCGTTCATCCCTAATTTTTAAGGCTACAAGACTGATTTTCTCTGTGTCTTCTCAAAAATCTGATTTCTTTCTCAAATGTTTACGTTCACTTTAAAACATAAATAATTGTTTTTACAAGAATACTTGCTGAGATCGCTTTGTGTCTGAGCAAAACATAGGAACAGAAAGGCCCACATATGCACTCCTTGTCTTCAAACTAAGTACTGTCTTTGCAATGTTGAGCTCTGCTCTGATTGGCTGTTTCTCAGAGCAGCTCCTTCAGTGGCTCTGTGTGTGTGTGTGTAAACCGACCTTATGTTTGAGTCTGTATTAGACAAAGATACAGATTTTGAGGAATAATCAATTGTTTGGAGATTGTTAATGGATGCTTCTGAGATGTAAGTTTGTGTTTTTTCAGTATGGACCTGCAAAACGTAACTGCAACGTCAATGGTAGATCTTCTGCCTAAACGCTAGCATATAGCAATAACTAGCGTATAGCGCTAACATAACACTCACAACTTTGTTTTTAGCATTGCAACAAAATTGTACTTAATTTAATGTGTAATTTAATGTTGGGGCGTACATCTCCACTCTTATATCAAAATTGGTGTTATGTTGAGATTGGCCTGTTTTCCAGCGGTCTTTGCATGCATGAGGTTTACATAAAGAGGAGGAAATTCAAGGAGAAAGTGGTTTGATGACCTGCTGATTTTTGCAGGAGAAAACGAAACTCTACACAGCAGTCCCAGACGTAGTACTGAAGCTAAATGAAAATTAAGCGGAAGCACACAGGAGGGCGGAGCCAGGCTAGAGAAATTGTATTTTGTATTCAAATGTATAGTGCTCTCTAGCAGCTCGCTTTTCCAAATGCGTGTTGCAACCAGTGTTGGGGGTAACGCATTACAAGTAACGTGCATTACGTAATAATATTACTTTTCTGAAGTAACGAGTAAAGTAACGCATTACTTCTTAAATGTACACATTAATATTTGAGTTACTTTTTCAAAAAAGCAAATGCAAGTTACTTTTTCAGTTTAATTAATTTATTTGAAAAAAAATTATGTACTGAATTAAACGTAGTCACATTATGCACTCTAAACTGAGATGGCCAGAGTTCGACATTTTTGTGATGAAATATGCAATTTCTGAATGCAGAACTTTTCAGTTATAAAAACACTTGCAAGGCCTGAAAGAAATCAGGCCAAGACAAAGTAACGCAAAAGTAACTAAAAAGTAATGTAAGCATTACTTCCCATGAAAAGTAACTAAGTAACGCAATTAGTTACTTTTTTGGGAGTAACTTAAAGGAATATTCCATTTTCTTAAAAGAAAAATCCAGATAATTTACTCACCACCATGTCATCCAAAATGTTGATGTCTTTCTTTGATCAGTCGAGAAGAAATTATGTTTTTTGAGGAAAACATTGCAGGATTTTTCTCATTTGAATGGACTTTAATGGACACCACCACTTAACACTTAACACTTAACCGTTTTTTCAACGGAGTTTCAAAGGACTCTAAACGATCCCAAACGAGGCATAAGGGTCTTATCTAGCAAAACGATTGTCATTTTTGACAATAAAAATAACAAATATACACTTTTAAAGCACACCTTCTCGTTTAGATGAGGTCGTCATGCGCTAGCGTGACCCGACGCAATACGTCATCACGTCAAGAGGTCACAGAGGACGAACGCGAAACTCCGCCCCAGTGTTTACAAATGTGGTGAAAGAGGACTGTTCCTACGTTGTTGTATGTCAACTGATACTAATTAATGTCTTTGTGTCAGTTTATTGTTTAAAATGGTCCGCAAATGTGAGTTTTATATATGTAACACGTGACCTCCCTACGTCACTACGCATTTACGTTAGGTCGCGCTGGAACGGACCTTAACGAAAAGTTGTGCTTTAAAAGTGTATATTTGTTATTTTTCTTGTCAAAAATTACAATCGCTTTGCTAGATAAGACCCTTATGCCTCGTTTGGGATCGTTTATAGTCCTTTGAAACTCCGTTGAAAAAACTGTTAAGTGTTGAATTAAGTGTTAATTGTTGGTGTCTATTAAAGTCCATTAAAATGAGAAAAATCCTGCAATGTTTTCCTCAAAAAACATAATTTCATCTCGACTGAACAAAGAAAGACATCAACATTTTGGATGACATTGTGGTGAGTAAATTATCTGGATTTTTCTTTTAAGATAATGGAATATTCCTTTAATATTGTAATGCATTACTTTTAAAAGTAACTGTCCCCAACACTGGATAAAACAACCGGGTCATGAGTCGCAGGCGGTAGGTAACTGTATCAAATGTGAGATAGCGGAACAATGTTTTGCTCGGGATTCGCTCGCCCACGGTATGCCTCCAGAGCTCTTTTTTTTTAGAAAAATCGGTACAGCAGATCTGTCTTTTATAAATCTTATAAAACTAAAGACTCTTCAGAGATATGAAGGCAATCATACTCTATAAGTACTAGGGTTGTGACAATTAATCGGGCAAATGTGCGTGTTCTCAATGAATAAATTTGAATGAATTACGCTGAAATGCCGCCACATTCAAAAGCCAGAGGGCGCTTTCGTGCAGAAACTCCATTTGTGCCGCAACAGAAGTATCATTACAAACACTATTCCAGGAAATATCTAGAGGCATATTTATATCGCTGTTCTTCAGATTGTTTAAAGTATTTTCACGATAATAGAGAACATTTTGAATGATTGTGTTTGACGAGTGTTGCTTTTTTAAATGCGCGTTATAAACGAGTCAAACTCTTAGTGATTTTACATTGATAAGGACTTCCTACTGATCACGGAGCCGTAGTACATGCACAAGCTGTGCATGAAACACTGAATCGGACCCTTACGATTCAGAATCGATTTTAGACAGGTCTTATTAATGGGAACGCGATGCATCGATGCACATCCCTAATAGGTACTCAAGATCAACATGAGATGAGCAGAAACAGAGGACATGGACCCAGCGTTTGAAAGCAGAGAATCCTATCACGACACGCACACACAAATGAGGTAAGATCCAAAACCAGTTTTATTGGGGTAATCCGAAATCATATCCAGCCAGGCAAAGGTCAAAATCCATACAAACGTTCCAAAACATGAAACATACAAGAAGACAGAAGGTGGTATGACATCAACAGGGACTCCATGAGAAGAACTAAACAGATAGGGTATATAACACTAATAAGGTAAGTGGGAACAGCTGAGTGCAATGATCCATGACACAGACAGGATTATGGGAACTGCAGTTCTTGAAGACTCTGACCATTTGGGGAAGAGACATCTGGTGGGCACCCAGGGAACAACACTAAACAGCAAACACACACACATACACAGAACACAGTTTAACCACTGTGACAAATCCTGTCTGTTCTTCCAAGATTTTGATAACTTAAATAATTAAATAGGAAATGAATAAATAAACACTGATAGCTTACTTTTTATTTTTTTCTCTTTATGTTGATAACCTAATTAAGAACAGATAGACCTTAATACATTAATATTGATATTTTTCTAATAATTAAATGACCCATAATAATTATTCCTTGCGTACAATAATATTTCACCTCTATGTGGATAAGGAGGGAGTAAAGGCATGACATCACTTACAACATCTTTATTTCATGATGAACGTCACCTTCCTATACAACATTTAAAACACTATTATATGATTGCACAGATAGATCACATGTTGAAGCAAGACTTTACTGTGATGTAATGTTCTGTGCTGTACACATTTTATAAACATACTTTTGTTTCTAATTCATTATTATGTGTATATTGTTATGTTGTACTATAAATTACCTCCCTCCCTCTGGAGAAAACATGTGGACTTTTAACCCTCATGTGTTGTTGGGGATGTTTTCATCCACTACAGAGTTTTTTTTACTCTTAATTTGGCCGTAACTTTCTCTCTGTTTTAGCAAATTGAATGATTTTTGGTGACAAATCTTATATTTACATATATTTTAAGAAAATGCTTTGAAATTTTTTAAAAACTCAACGATATACCGTGGGCAAATTTACTACCCTTTCGTGTTGTTAGTGGATGAAAACATCCACTAAATTCAACGGCTGTAAAAATTTATCAGATGAATATTTTTTCCAAATTTTTTTTCATAAATCTGTTAATCAACCTCAGTACTGATCAAAACTACCAAATCTTCACAAAAATTCCATGATTTTAACCCTTTAATTGCCAAGTTTATAAGGTGTGTCACTGATTTGGGGAAAAAACAAACACAAAATGACAGATTTTCAATATAAAAAGTGATTGTAAACTGGATTTTTGTTTACCTTTTTCAGAGTCTTGAAGATGTCTAAGATTGGTAAAAACATTGGCTTTGAAACATTTTTAGTTTTTGTGTAGCATCAGTTTTAATTTTTTTCTCCCTCATTTATTGTTAGTGGCTGTTTTTGCCCCATTGACTTCCATTATAACCACATTTTTTGATTGCAGAGCTATGACACCTTTTTATCATGCACTTTTGAATGTTGGATTTTTTTCCTTTTGCTAAGAGGTCAAATTTGTAATTTTTACAGTTTATCACCATGTGGCACTATTAACCCTTTAGTAGCCCTGTGCAAAAACAAAGCTTAATTTCTGATTTGTACATTGAGTTATATGAAGTGTAACTCCATAATAAAAGCATATTATTGTGTGTGTGTGCGTGTGTGTGTGTGTGTGTGTGTGTACCTGGTAATTATCACGTTGTGGGGACCAATTGTCCCCACAAAGATAGGAATACCAGTGTCTTTGTGACCTTGTGGGGACATTTTGATGTCCCCATGAGGAAACAAGTTTATAAATCAAACAAAATGATGTTTCCTGAAAATGTGAAGTAGGAGAAGGGTTTTTGTGATGGTTGGGGTTAGGGAAATTTTCTGTAAAAATCTTCTCTGCATCGGATTTATGAACATCATTTATTATGAACACAAAAACAACTTCAAATAAATTGAACAATGAAGCAAGAGTAGAGGATGGATGGGGAACTAAACAATCAAACTAACTTTTAGTGTGTATGTGTGTGTGTGTTCAGTATTTCCAGCAGGACTTGCAGCATATCACTTGGTGCTCTCTGCAAGTGTGTCCACCACAACAGATGCAAGTGCTGACATGTTTGTTCTTTGCACCAATTGCATGTTCCCCTCTTCACTCCTGAGCTGCTGGTGTCTGTGGATTCCTGTCTGGAGAGACAGCTGCAGGAGACTGAATCTCTCTCACCAGTGCAGTAGCAACTGGTGTGCGAGGGTGATGCTCTCTCCTCAATATTGCTGCAGAGATTTTCCCAGGTCTTCTAGGAAAGCCTTCTCCTAAACAGCTTTTCACCTCCCTCGTGCATGAGTTGCTGTCCCTCCAGACAAACTTGCAGAGAGCACCAAGTGATATGCTGCAAGTCCTGTTGGAATGACTAAACAATTATGTGTTCATAATAATGATGTTCATAAATCTAATGTCTAATGCAGGGAAGATTTTTACAGAATATCTTTTTATCATGCACATACACACACATACGCACGCACACACACACACACACACACACACACACACACACACACACACACACACACACACACACACACACACACACACACACACACACACACACACACACACACACACACACACACACACACACACACACACACACACACACACAAATATGCTTTTATTATGGAGTTATACTCCATAAAACACAATGTACAAGCCAGAAATTAAGCTTTGTTTTTGCACAGGGCTACTAAAGGGTTAATAGTGCCACATGGTGATCAACAGTAAAAATGACTAATTTGACCTCTTAGCAAAAGGAAAAAACAACAACATTAAAAAATGCATGATAAAAAGGTGTCATAGCTCTGCAATCAAAAAATGTGGTTATAATGGAAGTCAATGGGGCAAAAACAGCCAATAACAATAAATGAGGGAGAAAATTTTTTTAACTGATGCTGCACAAAAACTAAAAATGCTTCAAAGCCAATGTTTTTACCAATCTTTGGCATGCCCAAGACTGTGAAAAAGGTTTTAAAAAATCCAGTTTACAATCACATTTTATATTGAAAATCGGTCATTTTGTGTGTGTTTTTTCCCCAAATCAGTGACACCACTTATAAACTTGGCAATTAAAGAGTTAAAATCATTGAATTTTTGTGAAGATTTGGTAGTTTTGATTAGTACTGAGGTTGATTAACAGATTTATGTAAAAAAATTTGGAAAAAATATTCATCCGATACATTTTTATAGCCGTTGAATTTAGTGGATGTTTTCATCCACTAACAACACGAAAGGGTAGTAAATTTGAACAATGCACAAGGGTTAAATGATTTCTTCATTAATGTTAAATGTGATCTACAGTAATCCCTGTGCCTGACAGAGAATCATGATGCTCAATCACATTCATTTTTTTTTTGTGCTTTATTTTATATCAAAATAATTGTACAATCAAAGCATCATGTAGCACCATTGCAAGCATAAAGGCTCAATCACATTCATTCAATAGTGACCGATGACTTCATGACGTGTCCTAGTTAGGGACCAATCAAATCACGGCACTTTCTCTTTAAGAGCAGCTGGTCGGGCTGGAGAATAGTTGAGCTCGCGTCAGGCGGATGGAGATGTTGTGAGATACTGCGGCTCATATGGCAATGAGATGTGCGGGGATCTTCTTAAATAACAGCACGGATGCGTTAATCACGAAGGTAAGAAAAAACGCCTTTATATTCAGCGTGCGCGTTTACACGACGCGTTAATAAACCTCTAGATTTGAGGTAAGTGTGTGTGTACGCGCGCGCGTGCAATTATATGTGTTAATATTGTAATGATTTTATTGTAATGCGAATGATCAGATGTAGTGTTCATCATCTGTACAGTGTGTGTGTGTGTGTGTGTGTGTGTGTGTGTGTGTGTGTGTGTGTGTGTGTGTGTGTGTGTGTGTGTGTGTGTGTGTGTGTGTGCTATTGATTCAGGCCTGATACACACAGACGGGTTTCATTCAAGAGACTCGTGCACTAGCATCATCATCATCATCATCATCATCATTAGCACAATAACAGATGATGTACAGTACAAGGCCTCATGGATCATCTGTATACACAGTTAGATTGTCTTTTCCACACTCGTTTTCTTTGTATTCTCTTTATTTAGGATCCTTTCTGATAATTCTGTTATGTAGTGTTTTATTCATTGTGTATCTCATCTCATATACATCGTGGCCACACAATATTCATGATAATATGTAAGATTTATTTTTTCTTTTAAAGATTTCACAGTATTTTTTATTTAAACATCTATGACAGTATAAAACTGCACTGTGTACCTCAACGTGTTTACAGTAGATATTTCAGTAAATGGTATAAATAAACGATTACTTTAACCCAATATAGAGGATTTGTAAGCAGATTTCATGTTAGATTTCTACCACTGTAGTTCTACAACTTTGTTAGTTAACTAGTAAGATTTTTTTATTTACTCTACAGTGGCCATTTTGACTAGTCATTACATGTCATTACAATTGCGACTAGTAAGATAAATAATGTTATCAGTAACTATTGCAAAATACACTAGTGTCTAATATATAAGTACTAGTACTTAATGAATAACTGCCAGTGTCCATTAAATAGGTACTATATCTAATGAATAAGTACCAGTGCTTCATAATACTTATTAGTATATAATGAATAGTTACTATTACTATTTAAAAAGATACTTGCAATGTAATTGTTGGAGTATGTACTAATCAGAAATGATTAGTACTAGAATAAATACTAGTACTTACTTATTCTGAGATGTCTTTAACCTTAAAATGAACTAGTAAGGAGCTGTTTGGAGATCGTGATTCAAACCAATCATTACATAAACATAAGTACCCCTCAGTCATCCAATCAGAGTTTACATAGTAATATAACTTATTACCATTTGAAGTGATATTGATCTGTATTATTATGTTAGCTTATCTGGCTAATTGGTTAGCATAAAGACACAAAGAAAGACATTTGTTTAATATTTATTGTTTTGGATGTACAATACTATGTAAAATGTTTGACTCTGTCATGGTAGAGAGTTGAATTTAATCACATTAAAGGTGCCAAAGAATGCATTGAAATAATCTGTTAAATTGTTCTTTGATATTTACATAGAAGGTATGTAACAATTAAGTGCAAAAATGTTATCCAGAAATGTTTTTACATGTCCATTTACAACCCTGGGATTTGTCCTTTGAATAAAATGGTCTATTTTTGTCCTATTTAGAAGGGTCATGAATAATAATCCTGAGCTCTGCTCTGAGGCTTATGCCAGTAGCTCACATTAGTAAACAGACCTTATGTTTGAGTCTGTATCAGACAAAATATTGTTTTTTTTTTTTCAGTATGGACCTGCAAATGTAACTGTAATGTCAATAGTAGAACTTCAGCCTAATCGCTAGCATGTAGCATTAACTAGCATATAGCACTAACTCAGCATTTTAACAACTTTGTAATTAATTTAATGTGTAATTTAATGTTGGGGCGTACGTCTTGACTTTGACATCACAGTCATGTTGAGATTGGTCTGTTTTCCAGCGGTCTTTTGCATGCACGAGGATTACATAAAAATGAGGAAACAAAAGCGTGTGAGGCTCATGCCATGTCATTACCATGTACAGAGCTCTTATTATTCATCTATGGCTAGGTAGATACAGTTTTTATTCTATGGCACCTTTAATGACGTTTGGATTTTATTATTGGCAGGCCAAAAGATCCATAACTGGCAGACAAACCGATTTTATCAAGCACTGTAATGGGGGTGCATAGTAGTCATGGTGGCTTAATAAAAACAAAGCATTAGCACATGTCTTTTTTTAAATGGAAACTCAAACTGGAGAAGATACTCAAGCATAATTGCAAGAATATGAATTTCAATGAATTTAAATCATTCACCAATACATAGGTACATATTTCTCGCTTGCTTAGTGTCATAGCTTATCCTTGTGTAGCAGTCAAAAAAACAGTGTGCACCTGTTACCTGAAGGAAGGTTTCTACCTATACTCTGTGAATTGTTGCCCAAGATTGACCCCTACTGGACCCTTCTACATTACAATGTCTAAAGGTCCCATATTGTTGAATTATTTTGAGATCTTTTCAAGTGAAAGCAGATCATGTAATTAAAATAATAATAATAATTAATTAATGCTGTTTGGGTGAAAGTACAAAATAATTTCTTTTATGATGAAAATAACGTTTTATTGAGGAAAAGTGGATTTTCGTTAGTTACGCTCAAGTTATCATCACATGGGGGGGGGAATTCACGTGCGCCATGCGCGACCTACTTTTCATTAAACACAGTTTAAAGGTGCTCTAAGCGAATTGAAGCGTTTTAGACCATAAAACATTTTTTGTTACATACCGGAAACATCTCCTCACTATCTGCTTGCTGCCTGTCCGCTGATCAAACTGTAAAAAAACGCGATCTCTGTAGACAGCCCAGGCTTCACAAACGGCAATATCAACAAATGGCCAAACCTAGCAGCACAAAACGAAACAAAGTATTCCAGCCAATAAATGACAAGAAGGATTTGGGGGTGGGGGTTGGGCGCGTTCATGAAAGCACGGAAGGGAGGGGGAGGGGGAGGAGTTAGCTACGCTCTGTCTGTTTGAAAACAGTTCAAACATCAACAGGAAGTGACGTCGCACATTATTCACTTAGAGCGCCTTTAACATTACTTTTTAACTAATAAAGTGCATAAAACAAACTCATAATAATTCCCTTAACAGTCACTGAAGCATTAAAGCAATAAATAATAGGTTTTGTAGGGATTTTACCTACAATAAGGGAACAGGTTATTAGAGACAAACAAACACCTGAGTTTCCCTCGATCAGTGTATTCTTCTATGATACTAAAGGAACACATGCTTGAACCTAGTCGCCTGTCCACGCCCCCTTCTGGAATCTTCCAGTACTGCAGTCACTAAATTCCCTAGCCAAATATGGCATTACTCACAAAAGACAGCAACAATGTGACCCTAATAATCACAAAAAAATAAAGCAGTTTATACCAGTAATTTTAACCCATTACACTTACTCGCACAGAAAATCGGAACTGTAACGTTACGTCTTCGTATGGACTGTAATTGTATACAGTTTCAACAAATAAATAATTTGTGCTATTTAATAAGGTTCGAATTAAAGGATGATATTTTATAATTACACAAAATTTGGCTATCCATCCGCCTAAACAGTAGCTAGCTAGCAACAGGATAAGCACACGTTTTCTTTCCTGCAACGCATCTAAAAATATTGTATCTACATACTGTTAAACACAATTACATACATGAAAAGTGTAAACATAATGGCCTTTAGAATTGATACATTGAGTTTAAAGGTGATACTTACAGCACCGCATGAAGCGAGCGATCCGTAATCTTGAGGAGAAGAACTCAACGCGAGCAGCTTACGTGAACACGGATGACGTCAGACGCAAAATCTCTATACTGAGGGATTTTAAGTTGGAGTACATTTAAAAAGACAGTTTGTGCAAAATGACATGTATTCATCTAACTTAAAGAGTTAAATTTTTACAAACTCATAAATATCAGAAAGTTCTAATTTCTTAACAAGGTTAATTAATTTGAACTAATTGTAATGATTTAAGTTAACAGTACTAAATACAATTCATTACTTTGAGCATTCGGGTTTACAGTGTATCTAATGAAGTAGTAACTAGTATTTAATTGAATAGTTACTAAAAAATTAGAACTAGTAACTAAAAAATAGAAACTAGTAAATGATTAAGGGACAGATTTTCTAAACGGTGCAAATTATCGCTTTGTTTGGCAAACAATATTTTTTGAATAATATGTTCCCCTGGCATTCCAACTTAACTGTTACGTGTGGACAATATCCTCTTCCTTGTACCACGGGCTCTCTGATCTCTGCTAAGCCTCCTACTATCAAGTACAATTGCTGTCATTTCAAGCACAAAATGATTTAAGAAATTTTTTTCGGTGTTAAATAATGGTGCAAATACCAGTAATATCACACGCGCAAAACATTGGTAAATTGCGTTACGTGAATCATTTAAATTATCTCCTTCCATAAATTATGCGTCTGAAAGGAAAACTCATAGAAATGCATATGCAATAAGGTTAGTCGCAAAAATAACTAGACCACACCTTTTCAGCGCTAATTAACCACTGCGCATCTTCAGTAAATCCCCACAGTCATTATTTAACGACAAAATGATGGTTTGCACTGGCGCAAGCTGATAGTAAATCTGGCCCTAAATGGTAAAAACGAACTCTTGAACTATTTGCCATATTTGCTTTTAGGCCTGTTAGCATTGGCTAATTTTTATCCCTTAAACGCATCTTTGAGCTATAAAATGGCATTTGTAAAAGTTTATCTTGTAATAATTTCTCAATGCCTTAGAATAGCTTAAATGTAACCTTACACCTTTAAGGGCTGTACAAAAATCTTCCACGATAATGTATCGATAGCAGGGTTCTTCAATTGATAGTTTTCAGTCACATGACTCATCAGGGGGCTTGGACGGTTTACCGTTTACATTGGGCTCTCCATAGAGAGTCCACACAAACCTGTCAATTTTACATCCACTTTGGCTACGTTCCTTTTTTTATGGAAAATACCTTGCCTTAACTGACACCAGGATTATATTAATATAAAGGCAGAGAAAGGCACCTTTTTTAATGTTTTTTTTGTTTTGGCAGTGAGATTTTTGCTCGCTGTTTATGAGCCCTGAGCACCTCTCGTTTTTTGCAGGTGCGTTATGAAAGATATCAAGAGCACTTGCCCTTTAATCCTTGAAAGGCAGGGCAGTGCGCATATCGTTTTCAGACGTTAAATATATGAAGAGTTTCGTTGCAAAATGAAATCTCGTTTTTGGTTGTGCATTCCAATTAATATCAATTCAACTGCAGTTGGTTTGTTTTGATTTAAACCTTCATAACTTAAAAATCACAAAAAAAAGTAGCACCTTAAAACAAAATAATAACATGATAACATAATAATAAACATGTTTTGACAAAACTGTTAAAAACTGAGTTATCTCGTTTTGCAACAAAACTCTTCATATGTTGTGTCTGATTGGGATCTACCAGGCTACTTAATTTAAACGCTTTAAAATGGCAAAGGGTTAACCTTACCCTCATTGCGATAAGATACAGTATCGGTTATCTTCACCAGTGATGCGATGTTTGCCGATACATCAAACATTTCTTCGATGCAATTACGATTTGATTTGATTCATTTATAGATACATTAATTTTATATGCCAAGTTAAGCAGTTACATTTTTAATAAAGAATGCAACCAAAATATATAACATGAACATTAATTTTAAAAAAATAAAAAAGGCACAATCTCTACCAATTGGGACATTTACAACAACAAACTAAGAAACAAATACACATAAATAAGTAAAAATAAATATTGGGGGAAATTATCATATAAAATCAAGCTTATGGTGGTAACTGTCAATGTCTTTAGCGTTTCAGCTGGTGCTGGAAAATGTTTTTTGCCAATCTGTTTGTCCAATACATTTTCTAAATACAAATATTTCCAAACTCACGATTTGCATCTGATAGCAATCACAACGTCTTCTCTGTGTTTTTCCGCTTTGTTGCTGCACTGTATTCACTTGCTGACACTAGCACACGAAAATAAACGAAAATGTGTGCTTGGCGGGATTGCATAGATGGACGTTACTTCAAGGAATGAGAATGCAGAGATTGTTTACTAGAAATTTACACTAGAAACTTTAAGGGAGTCGGTTTCATTCAATGAAGGACCGTAATTACAACATCAGTAATGACAACAACAATAAACAAATGATTTAAATTGAATAGCAATAACGGATGCTTTCAAACATATAGTGCTTTACCTGTCGTTCTGTCTTCCTGTTTGTCTGTCAGTGTTTTTTTAGGGCATCAGCATGGCCCAGTAATGAATGGTGACGTGGCTCCTAGCAGCCCGGAGCACTCCTCCTGCACGCTGCCGGACTGGAAGGAGTTTTGCGAGCTTCACGCTCGTGCTTCTGCAGCCGATTTTGCACACAAGTTCCGCCGTTTCATCAGCGAGAACCCATGTTACGACTCGCCTGGTGCTGACGCCAGCTTCTCCCAACACTTCGCCCAACACTTCCTGACCTGCTTCTCCTCTCTCCTAGAGAAAGCTCCAGAGCCCTGCTTGCCTGGTGGCACCTTGACCACCAAATACAGCATTGTCCCTTTTGTAGGCATTCAGAGTTGCTCGTCGCCCTACGGCCACGACCTTTACCATCGCCGCAAAGACTTGGGGGCCTCGAGTGAATCGCTGGATAGCATGGACAGTGCAGAGGGTGGAGCGAGCGGACAGGAACAGCAAACTCCCACCCGTAAAATGGGTGCTGTAACCCAGTCCAGAAGTTCAGAGGATGTGTCTCTGGGGCATCGCAAAGCGCGCTTTAAAAAGGGCTTTTCCCTGCGCAACATGAGTCTAAGCGTGGTTGACGGTGTTAAAGAAATTTGGCACCGCAGGGCCTCTCCAGAACTGGACCCCTCGGGTAGTTCCAGGAGGGCCAACGGAGCTGAGGTCGTGGGGTCAGACCACTGGAGCCAGAAGCTACGGCTAACGCGGGGCTCTCAGAGCCAGAAAACAGAGCTGTTAGAAATCCAGAGAGAGGGTATGCTGAAATACATGGTAGCCGACGACACAAATTGCATGGGAGCGACACAATGGCAGAAATGCAGATTACTTTTGAGGAAGACCGCTGCGTGCATGGACACTGAGGAGAAGTTTCTGCTTGAGTTTTATGTACCACCAAAGGTAAAGGAACACTCAACATCTCAAAGCTTTGTGACAGGTTGAGGTTAGGGTGTTTATGTGGTATATAAAATATAGGAATGTCCCAATCAAGTTGTTTGTGTCCCCAGTCTGAGTATCAGCTAATACTACTCCCTATAATATTTCCCAAGAGACCTTGTTTATTTAAATGGCATTACTTTTGTGTTTCGTTTGTAGTCATCTAAACCCAAAGTGAGTGTTCCTCTATCTGCTATCGTGGAGGTGAGGACCACAATGCCTCTGGAGATGCCTGATAAAGACAACACATTTGTGCTCAAGGTAAAATTAAATCTTACTCCATTACCGTGTACTATGAGGAATTACTAAGCACATATTGTTCTACACTGAACAAATCATCATTTACAGTCCACTATCACTAAAAATGCAAACTTGCTATGCCACAAAACAGTTCAAAAAGCCATGTAAAATTAGTTGTTTTGTATTTTTTGTTGAAGGTAGAAAATGGTGCTGAATACATTTTGGAGACCATCGATTCTTTGCAGAAGAACTCGTGGGTGGCAGATATCCAAGACTGCATAGACCCTGGGTAAAAAAGAGATTATTTGCCAACTGTAGATGGTTTATGGTTTTTACGGGACTGTCCTTGGATATATTTGATTGTGTGCCATGTGTTACAGGGACAGTGGAGATGACATTGAGCTGGAGTCATGTTCACACAACCATTTGCTTAAAGACCTCTCACTGGTTTCATCCTGCAGCTGTGAGATGGTTTGTGATGGTATGTCTTCATAATGCTGCACAACACACACATTACGAATATGTGCTGATCGAGATATTGATACCACTTTCTATTGAGGCGCAGTTTCTTTCGACTCAATGTCCTACAAAGGGACTACAAACAGTCCACAGCACATTCACTCATTCTGCCTTCTCATACCTTCAGATTTTACATACAAAGACATTAATGCTTAAATATTTTGGGTCACTTGGGTACTCACAATTTAACTCTTTCCGCACCAATGTTGTTCTTTAAATATAAATATAAACATGAAATATATCAAATGAAAGAACAGACCCCCTGCTTTAAAAAAAAAAAAAAACGTTTCGTCCTACCGCCAGAGCGCTGTTCAATAGGAGAGACGTCAATTGTGCGACCACTCACCTTCGTAAAAAACATCTGATGCATATGGTATGGTGGCACATACTCGAAATGTGATAACTGCAGCACCCCGGGAGCAACCTTAGTTACATCCTGCTAGCTGTCAGACTCGAACCGGCGATCTTCAGGTTACTCATCTGTCAATATGAAACGGGACTTGGTCATTCTAATTAATGATTGGAAGAACGCGTTTCGACCGTTACTGTAAAATATTCACATATGTCCATTTAAATGTGGATTATATCATTACACTGGCAAGAATATGTTTACATGTAAAGATGCTGTACCAAGTATGACAACGCTACATTCAACTTCTTTTTGAAATACGGTGGTTTTTTCACTTCCTGAAAAGTAACCGTTTTGGACATACGTGAGTTTCATCGGGCAGCAACGATATGCTCCTTAAATATTTGAAATGATTTATTTTGACAAAAAAATTAATATATTCTTTCATTAATTACATTCACTTTTTTACTAACTGAAACTTTGTTCAAAGTGAATGCCCTTCAGTAAATAATGAAGAAAAGCAGCCAATAATAGATATTGAAAATATATCACAAACTGCTTGACAAAATGACGAGATGATTTCTGCAAACTCTAGACATAAAGTGCCTATGTTTAAAGATGCCTAAGTATAATTATAAAAGGTATACAAAAACAAAACATTTTGTCACAGAAGTCCATGTGTTATTTTATTGTTTTGATTTTTTTTTTTAATCCTAAACTTTTGTGTGATAGTGTACACCAGGGCTTCTCAAACTTTTTGCGGCCAGGTTGCCAGGACCTCTTTTAAAATTCTAACAGCATATTCTTACCTTAAACTAAAGCTTATTTTTATACTTTCAAAAAGTTTCAAAGTGGTTCAACTCATGTGTTTTAGGAGGGTTGTTTTGTTTAAAATAAAATTTTGACTCAACAGTTATAATTTTAACATAATCTTAAAAACGTTCATAAAATCAACAGTAGCAGGACTGACATGATTCTTAGATGTAATTATCTCCTTCTTTACACTGGAACACAATCCTATAATTATTTAACTTTAAGAAATTAAAGACCCCCTGGCTAAGCATTGAGGACCTCCAGGGATCCCCGGCCCCACTTTGATAACCCATGGTGTACAATTATATATTACATGTTCCAATGGTCTTCCTTATATCTTAAAATTGTTTTTAAAAAACTCCTTTAGTCATTGTCATAATTTTCAGTTTTTTTTTAACCATATCGTTACTCCTCAAATGAAAATGTAATGATGTGAAAGGTTGATGGCTGTATTGTTTATAATGCGTTTGTCTGCATGTTTCATTCAGAATCACATCGTGGGTCTGAGCGTTCATGCAGTAATACAGGCGATCACTTGACTGTTACCCAGCATCCCTCACACGTGCCCTTAGAAAGATTTCTGCAGTCACCAGAGTCACAGAAGACAAACATCACATCAGGTACATTGTCATGCCTTTTCTGATCCTGCTGATTTTCTGAATAGGAGTTAATGTAATAAGCAGGAATGCTGAAAGAAGCCAATTCTTCAATTCAACATTTTGCCTTAAATTTAGGAAGTCCTGGTGAAACCCCAAGAGAGACTGAAGGAGAACCCAGTTTGTCCGGTTACCCGTGGTTTCACGGGACCTTGTCGCGGGTGCGAGCGGCTCAGCTCGTCCTCACCGGTGGCGTTCGCAGTCACGGTCTGTTTGTCATTCGCCAAAGCGAGACGCGCCCCGGAGAATACGTCCTCACCTTTAATTTCCAGGGTAAAGCCAAGGTGAGATTAAAGGTGCCATTGATGACTGAGCGCTTAACATGCTTGTCAAACAGTTGTATGCATTAGCCTGTTATGATATTTTTCTGCTCAGAATGTGGTCGGTTCCCATTTTCAAGGTCTTGCCTAGGGCCCCATAACCTCATGTGTCGGCCCTGGTAGTGTGCAATTATGGAAAGCTGCAAATGCTTATTACAGAGGGATGTTGTGTAACACATTGATTACAGATACAGTTTATGATTCCTGTATGACTACACGGCTGTTATTGTTTAATATTTCGTTGTATCATCTCATCTGATCTGATATTTGTGTTTGTAGCACCTGCGGTTGTCTGTGAATGAAAACGGTCAGTGTCACGTGCACCATCTCTGGTTCCAAAACGTTTCGGACATGTTACGACATTTCCACGCTCATCCTATACCTCTGGAGTCTGGCGGCTCAACGGACATCACGCTACGATCATATGTACAAGTCCAGCAAATGCTCACAGGTACCCTGATGTCAGGAAATTATATTATTGCTGTTCAGGGAAACCAGATTGATGTAGGATGTAGATCACTTTTTGAAAAACTTCATTAATATGCATTTGTGTTTAAAATGTCCATTTACACAGAAGGAGACGAATCAGTTGTACACAATGTTTAGTTTATTTTGAAATCTGATATATTGTCCAGTGATCAAGAGATAATATACTCTACTATAAGTAAAGATCAGAAACGCATTACTGTACATTAACAGTCAATTATGTTCAATAAATATCAGATGATTCACTCGTTAGTCATTCAGTAAACATTAAACTGTTCCATACGCACTGATTACACAACAATGATGTAGTAAAAAATTGAGATGTGTTTTTCTTTTGCGATTTTGAATAATGTCCTGTTCTCACTAGACATCGCACGTACGCATTCTTCTTCAGAGCAGTAAATACAAACAATCAAGATGGTGAAAGAATGGGCAGTTTACTTTAGATGGATGATGAGAGAAGTTTATTATTTGTACACTTTGTTGGAGAAGCGTTCACAAACTCAGGATCTTGAGCTGCACTCCTGTAGGACGCCATTGTTGTGTCGGTTATACTCACGCATGCCTATGGACTGAAGAAACACATGCACACGATGTCGCTGTTATCACAAATTCACGTTTACATAGTTTCGAAACACTTTGGCTATTTTTGAGCACGATGTTAATGGTCTAATCAGATTCAATAGATAAGCTATGCTAAAAGTGGTCTATAAACTTGACGCTTGATTTATAACAATAAAAATGACAATTAACAAGGCTAAAGAAAACCCTGCCACAATGAACTAGATCAGTGCTTCCCAACCTGGTCCTCGAGTACCCCTTCCCAGAAAGTTTTAGGTGTCTTCTTATTTAAAACACCTGATTCAACTTATCAGCCTCCTACCGGGGTGGTAAACTAACAATCAGGTTTCGTTAAATAAAAAAATCTAAAATATTCTGGAAGGGGGTACTCGAGGACCAGGATAGGGAAGCACTTAACTAGATATTAATACAAGACACGACTCTGGCAGGATCCTGACAGTAAGCAGATCTTGTCGCAACCGGCAGATCATTTCACAAATGTGGAGCAGAACCAGAGTAGGTACTCGATAGTGAATTTTTTTTTTTTCATTTTTTGGGATGGCACCACTAGCTGTCGCTTGGTGGGAGAGCACAGGGATCTAGAGGGTACATAAGTCTGTGCAAGCGAGTGAAGGTAAGGGGGAGCTGACCCAGTGGTGGTTTTAAATGCCAGGAGCAGAGCTTTCCGTCTGATCATCAGGTTGGAATGGCAAGTGGAGTTGTGTGTTATCCACATAGCAGTGGTAGAAAAAGCGGTGACAACCTTGACTTTGGACAAAACTGGGACGCGTGCATTCAGGTATGCGCTATGAATTTATCTCCGCTCTTGCCCAGAGTGTGGGCAAACACTTTAAATTTGCGTCCCGTGCACTCGCAAATCCATCAGCACTCGAGCTCTCTATGGTGAATAACCCCTACTGTACCCCTAATGTTTTAGATGTTTTAGCTGTTCGGAGGGAGTGCTCATAGGAGTTGAAGTTTCCCAGTGTCGCATTACGCATTGTTTATCATACCTTTTAAGAAAACTACAAAAAAATTATTTTCAACCTGCCACACAGTGGCTAGTGGGATTGGCTGTCTTACCCACCACAGTGGAAATCTACCCACCTTTGGTGGGTTGCTAAGTGTTAATGTCAAGCCCTGGGTATAAAGCTTCCTCATGGCAGGAGCTCTGGAATGAGTGATGGTATCGACTACTACCCCTCAGAGGTGTACAGGCATAGCCTCTGTCACGTTTCTTCCATAGCATCCAAGCCCAATGGGGCTGGATGAGAGAAAACCAAAGAGCACAATGCGTCATTTGGCGACTTGCAAACAGATTGACTTCTGCTCGGCCAAATCTGCTCCACCATCTCTGGGGGTGGAGACTCCATTTCCCTGGCACAAGACCCTGTCCTGACAGGACATCTGCCACCAGATTCAGATGCTCAGCGATGTAAACTGCTTTAAGCAAGAGCAGCTTACCCTGAGCCCAGAGGAGGATACACCTCAATAGCTTGGACAGGCATTGTGAGCGTAACACCACCTGCTGATTTAGCGTATTGTCTATGTCAGTGGTTCTCAACTCCAGTCCTCGGGCCCCCCTCCCAGAACATTTTAGATGTCTCTATATATAAAACACCTGATTCAGTTCATCAGCTTGTAAGTGTGTTTACCCCGAGGACTCAGTGGTTCTCGACTGGAGTTGAGAACCACTGATCTATGTGATCCAGCACATGTTGAGACCTGAGGTGGGGCAGAAGGTACCTTAGGGTTAGAAAAACCACTAGCAACTCCAAACTGTGTTGCTCACTGGATGTCCTTTAATGCTTCCTGGTCCCAAAGTCATCCCGCCTATGATGTTCATTACTTTTATGGGACTGATTTCACTTAAGTGCTTCATACCCGGTCAAGTAGAGACATTCTCAAAGCACAAGTGTTTGTTCATAATGGCTGTTTTTAAGTGTGCTGTTTGCCATCACATTGACTTCATGAAGTCTTATTTGTTTGTGGTCAGATGTCGCTGCACCCCTGCGAGATGCTGCTGCCTGTCGGACCGAAATCTGTCCGTCCGCTCATCCGGTGTCCGTTGGGGTTACCGCCCCGCTGTCAGACACCGCACTTTCATCCAGCTCATCTTCATCACCGATGGCTCAGTCCAGTACGGGAGCATCGATGTCCACCGGACTCCACAGTCGCAGTAACAGCGCAGAGAGACTCCTCGAACCCTCCGCCACCGGCAGCACTGATGATTATCATGACAGCGATCGTCGGACTCGAGCAGTAGAGAATCAATACTCCTTCTATTGACATCATCGTCAATCACTGATATCTCACCATCATGAATAATGAAATACACACTGCTGTCTTTAAATTCTCCCTGATAGACGATACTGCTAAATGCTCAACATTAAACTTTTTTTTAAGGTATTTGCACGTAAGGCCATTTATTTGATCTGACTCACATTACTTGAGTTCAGTGTTTACAGATGGAAATGGAAATGAGTATTGCCAGTGTTTTGACAGAAATGAATGAATGAATGTCGGGATTAATTTATTAGTTGTTGTATGATCATCATAGTGTGTTTTCTTCATGTTTTCTGTCTTGTACAGTGTTTTATTTTATTTTTTTTCTCATAAAACAGACCTGGCTGAAATGTTTCCTGACTCCGAGACAGATATTGCTGTTTTAATACCTCACTTAATGGGTTTTCTGTGATCCTACTGTAGATGTTTACTGATGAGTTGTTGGATCTGTGTTTCATGAAGGTTAAAGTGTTGCAGTGTTTCTTATGTTTAATCCACACACTTCTGTATTTAACAGATGTTAATCTCACTGGTGGCATAAACAAATGATCTGTAACCCTAACTCTTAAGGCCACAAATTCCCTGCAGAACAGCTTTCAAATTTTCCAAAGGCTGTAAGCCGTCTTCCTTCTGATCCCATCACTGCGGTCATATATACACCTATTAGCAGTTTAAGGATGTTTGTTCATCACTAATCTAACAGTGTTGAGTATTATAACAGTTTGATATTTTACTGCTGAGGAAACTGTTGATTTCTGAAACTCGTGATCAGCTCATGATGATGGTTTTTGTGTGTGTGTGTGTGTGAGAGAGAAGTTAAGGATAGTTTATCTCTCAGATGTTTTACACCTCAGTTCACAATCTGTAGTCTTTCATTCTGTATCTGCTGCTATTTCATGCGTTTTATGATTCAATATTTCTCATTTTGATTTCTCAAATCACTCGCATTTAGAGTCACAAACCATATTTTGTGTTGTTGTGTAGAGAATTTTAAGCAACTCAACATTTGCATTCCACAAAGTTTAGTTCCACAAAACAATCCTCTGTTTGTTGATTTGTTTACTATTGGTTTTGTTTTATAGGAAAATAATTATGCTAATAATGGAACGTTTTCACCATTTTGAGCTTTTGTATAAAGTGATGAATGACACAACTTTATATTTCTGTGAATAAAATGGGTGAACAATAAAAAATGAACAAACAATCGTGAAGATTTTTAGTGATAAAACTTAAAGTAACTAATGTGTATTGAGTTTATTCAGTATATGCACTCTTTAATCCAGCACAGCATAAAAAAGCAAAGCCAGAGAAAAGAGACACACACATACAGTGGATTCAAAATCATGTCCAAACCTGTTCCACCTTTATTGAGAAACTACAACCTATATATTATGGATAACAATATGGAATGAAAAAATGCCTAGTTAAATTGTTCAATAACCAGGTTACATAAGTGTGCACATCCCTAAACTAATACTTTAGATTTTATCACAGTATGCAATCTTAATGAGTAATTGTCAATCAGTTTCGCACATCTTGACTTTGCAATATTTAACTATTTTTTTCCTGGGAAAAGCATTCTAACTCTTGTTAAATTGGTTGGGTGTCTCCTGTGCACAGCCCTCTTCAGATCACCACACAGATTTATGGGATTTACAGTATATCTGGACTCTGGCTGTCCCATTCCAAAACCTCAGTTTTGTTTTGTTGATTGATTTGGGGGTGTGCTTTGTCTCAATGTCATGCTAAAAGGCTGAAATTCCTCTAAATCTTAAGTGTTTTGGCAAAAGCCTTAAGGTTTTGGGCTTGACTTATTTGGAGCTATTCAGTATTCCATCCTCCCTGATTAAAGCCCCAGTCCCAGCTAAAGAATAGCAGCCATAAACCATGATGCTGCTGCCACCCCCATGCTTAACTGTGGGTATGGTGTTCTTTTGGTGATGTGCTGTGGGTTTTTTGCACCAAATATATCTTTCTGTATTATCGCCAAATTTCAACCATGGTCTCATCGACTATAATTCATTATTCCACATGGTTTTGTGAGATATAAATATTTTTACAAACTTAAGATTTGGGTTAAAAAAGCTCATAGTCCAAACATGAAGAATTCAGGATATTTTTGTTTTTACAGTGCTTCAGGGTGTATTTAATGTTTTGGAATTTTTTTGTAACCCTCTCCTGATTTATATTTTTCAACGAGATCCCATACCTGCTGAGGGAGCTATCTGTGGCTATGGCTTTTTCAGTTGGATATTATACAAAAATACTTTAATACCAATACACTTTATAAAAGGAAAACACCATCGTTTTTTAATATTTTACTTTGTTCTTACCTCAGCTTAGACAAATTAATACATACCTATCTTTTTTCAATGCATGCACTTAATCTTTGTACAGTGCGTTGTGAATGTGTTAGCATTTAGCCTAGCCCCATTCATTCCTTAGGATCCAAACTGGATAAATTTAGAAGCCACCATACACTGGTTTGGATCCTAAGGAATGAATGGGGTTAGGCTAAATGCTAACACAGTCACGATGCGCTGGACAAAGGTGAAGTGCACCCATTGAAAAAAGACAGGTATGTATTATTTCATCTAAGTTAAAGTAAGAAAATAGTAAAATATTGGTGTTTTCCTTAAAGGAATTATCTGTCATTTTAATTAATTGGTACATATCTATACATTTAAAAGGGTTTGCACTTTAATGCAACCAGATTAGTGTAAAAATCCCCCCTAAATGATTCTTATTGTTATTCACTTTAATATATAGGTAGAAATTTCCAATAGAGACGAAAAAGGTTTTGACATGATTAGAGTTCTCAATGACGGGACCCGCGGGTTCGGGTCAAAAGTATGAGCAAATGACTCGAATTCGAATTCCGGTCTTTCCCGAATTTGGCTTTAATAAAGTAGATTATAGTGTAGACTTTTAATAAAGCTTATTTAACTAAGTTCTGGAGGAGCATGGTCACGTGATCCAACCAATCAGCGTGAAGAGGTGCCCTTCAAATAGCTGTCCTTCACCTCTGTCCCGTGACAGTTTTTATGCAGCATCCCTCCTCCACCCCATCACCTCACTCTCAGCTAGGCTGCGTTCAGCCCCGACAAAACGTTGCACAACGTTTATTAAACAGAAACGGTGATGCATTGAACACCCTGTTGTGATGACACAAGAGTTGCAACTACGGTAGCTGAGAGGCCATTCTTTGTGTTCTTTTATAAATGTTTCTGAAGCCTGATGAAATCGTTGTAAATGTGTGTTTAATACTGTAAAATACCCTCGATTTTACGGTCACTGACCTTGCCGTCCAGAATGAAAGACAACATTCCAACTTGAACCCATTGAGCGAGCTGTCTCTTTACTACCGCGTGGTTTTATACATCTTGCCGCTGATTGGGCCGACATTTCTGACACACCCACCAAACAAGAGAAAACGCTTCTAATACCTGTTGCATTCCGTTTCCAGGAAACATGTCGTTCAACCCGGAAACCGTAGCAAAACGTTGCGCACCGGTGTGAGATTGAACGTGCCCCTAGTTTCATCTATCCCAGTTAAAGAGGGGGAAGTACTCTCGGTTCTAAAATTTCCGAGCTCGGAGCCCCTCGGGGGGCACACTAGCTCTTACATTTATTTTAGTCTAGGACTAATCACTGTCTGGGAAACCACCCATAGTGTAGCTTCAGTTAATGTAAAGGTCTTTTTTGGTCAACTGGGAATTGGCCATATGATATTAACACCTGGGTCACAATAAAATAATATTGCTATTTTTATGTTTAGAGTATTCAATTGTAAAACATACATTTTGTGAACTCATCTTTTATTAGTGGTGGTCAGTGCTCGCAAGAGTGAGCACGTGCAGAGATCACTTATGACAATAATGGTTTCCTGGACAGGGATTAGCTTAAACCAGGTCTTAGTTTAATTACGAAGTATATCTAGTTATAACAAATATGCCTAACTAAAAACATCACTTGTGTGCATTTTGAGGCAAAGCAAAGGATGTATTTGAAGATAAAATGCAACTCGTTTTCAGATTGGACAGCTCTTACATTCATTTTAGTCTAGGACTAGTCTAATCCCTGTCCGGGAAACCGCCCCTAAGTGTTTTGTTTTTAAAACATTGGCACATAGTCTGATGTGTTCTAAGGCCCCAAAGCTTAAAACAAACAACCAAAATATGAAAATATGACACTTTACTGAAGAAAACCAAATAGAAGAGTTCAGAGCATCACACCCCATTAGACACATAACCTTTCTCTGTCTCTCTCATATATAATTTAAGATTTTAAATGAATAAGAATGACTCCTCCACACAGCAGCAGAAAGCTGGCTGCTATTTCAGTACATTTGTTCAGTTTCCATCTCTTGAAATGTTCCCGCTGCAACTGTTGACTTTGTTCTCGTGTGCGTCTCATCTCTTTCTCTCTCTGCAGCTGCTCGCCATAGTGAGCCTGATAAAACGCGTCGAAATTAAAGTGCGCGTTCATGGACGCGTCTGACGCTCGTCTAGGCTTTTGATGCTTTTCTGGTGGTCTCCCGGCGGCTTGCGCGTCACTGTGCGTCAGAATACCGCGGTCATATCTCCTCCTGAGCGCCGCGCTGCCGAGCACGGTGTACGCCTCCGAGATGAGTACGAAGCGTTGCGCCGCCTCCTCTCCGCGGTTCCGATCCGGATGATACATGAAAGATTGTTTGTAATAAGCTGTCTTGATCTGCGCTTGCGTCGCGTTCGGGGAAATTTGCAGAATGTCGTAATACGCGGTTCTGCTCATCTGGCGTGGAGCTGACGCGTCACCGGCTGTGCTGCGGCTGTAAGCTCGCGTTCCCCTCAGAAACATGAGGTAGCCTCGGATCTGAGGTCTGTTGTAAACAAACATGATCTGAAGTCTGTTGTAAGTCCTATCAGGCAAATAATATCATGATTCCTTTAGTTTAGCATGTCGCTCATTTATACTCGCATACACAAGAGGTGGCTGATCGCAGATAATCTTGAAGAACATGCGCTCATCTAGTTGTTTTTTAAAAGAAGAGTTTGTGATCGACACCGGCTTGTGAGTGACCTCTGTAGTCACTTTATATTTCCGGCATACTGATACCCAATCAGATTCAGGAATCTGCGTAGACCAATGAGTAGTAGGGTAGACGGAAATAGATATTAAACTAGAATGGATCTAAGTTGTTTAAATGAAAAAGACAGGGTATTCGCTATTTTATGTATTAGTGTATTTTTGTTAAACTTTCAAAATCTTTCAAACTTAAAAGTTTGTCTCCAGCGGCACATTTATGTCACGTGACATATGTTGTTTTTCGCAGCGCTGATCAGGGTATTAAACCAATCACAGTGTGTGATTAACTTTTCTATTTGGAATATGAGTTTTTGCAAGGGTGGGTTTTCATTACTATCGAATAAAAATCTGTAAAATGTCTAATTAAAAACGTGCTTACAAATCTTAGTAACGTTTGTGTTTCCAAAAATAACTGAAACTTCACCAGAGGTGCGTAAAACAATCTCTTCCTAAAGATTTAAGTAATTTATGCACTGATCACCGTCTTTTGTGTGTTATTGATATTTGAGTCATTCATGTCTTCGTTTGAGTCCTCTCATAAGTTTGTTTTTATGTCTATTATTACATGATATATTTATCATTATTCGAGTGTATACTGAAGAAGACACTCCCGTGTCGTCGCCTGTCAATGACGTCATCTGCGTGCTCACCACATGTGTGATTATTACAGTAGTGTTTTGATCTGTATTAAGCAGCAGACTCTTGAATCAGTTCAATATCAACATGTCTTCAAGTTGTCGTAGACCTGAACATTCTGCTCCTCCTGAGGTGGTGAGTGAACTTTCACTGTTTTATTTAACTCATCGCTTCATGTTGGACACCTTTATTAACGCTTCAGAGACAGATCCACATACCAGAACTCTACAGATGTGATGTGGAAATGAAGTAATAGTACTGAAGAAATTTCTGACAATCACACCTACTTTCTCAGTGTTTTTGTAGCTTTCATAATTTTACTTTACGTATAACTTATGCATGTATACATAAATGTGCTAGGTAGGCTAAATATGCTAAGTTTATTATGTTGTCATATTTACAAATACATGTTTTACGTTGTTTATTTACGTCACGTGTTACAACTCTTTCTAGTTGTTTCTAGTTGACTTTATAACAGCTTAGAAGTAAAAATGTCAAATCCTCACCTGGGAAAATATAAAAATGTTTTTGTTGTAAAAACTCAAAATCGTAAGAATCAATGGCTTTTACATTTTATTCACTACAGTTTTGTATCATATTTGCCTGTTTTGTTTTCATTTACAGTTCTACAATGAGGAGGAGGCTAAAAAATACTCACAGAAGTAAGTGTAAATGACAAAAAAATCACTAGTTTATTCTGCACAGAAACTCTAGTTATAAAAAGTCTTTAAAATGATTTACATTCATGCATTTGTCAGACACTTTTATCTAAAGCAACTTTATCAAGGTATACAAATCATACTGCTCTCTTTACACAAAATTATAAAACAAGCTTTAAAAAACCCAAAGAAAAAGTTGCAATGAATTGAAGTACCCACAATATCTTCTTTATCGTACTTAATTTATAAATTGTTCAAAGCACTGTACATGAAATCCACAGTTTGTTTGATTGTGTGTTTGTGTTGTGTAGCTCTCGTATGATAGAGATCCAGACACAGATGTCAGAACGAGCTGTCGAGCTTCTTTGTCTTCCAGAGGATCAGCCCTGTTATCTGTTGGATGTTGGGTATGAGCCTTACACTTCTCCTCATGAACAGATATTACACTCTTCAGTTCCTAATAAAATATTTACATTGATTGACAGCTGCGGCTCTGGACTCAGTGGAGATTATTTATCTGAAGTTGGTCATTACTGGGTTGGTGTGGACATTAGTACAGCCATGCTGGGTAAATATTTACACACGCTAAAGATTATCAAGAGAAAATGTTTTAACTTAAAAAAAACAGCCCTTTACAATACTGTGTATACAATATATGCTAAACAAGAAGTCTTCAAATAATAAAATCACTGCAAAAATATTCATTGATGTATTATTATCTGATGTCTAACTTATTGGTCTTGTGTGCCACACTGCTTTCTTGTGTGATACCAGACCCTCTGCTTTATGTTCTGCTCACACTGTCGGAGCTTTTTTCTGTTATATACACCTATACATTATCCCTTACTTATAAGATGCTAAGGAGTTTTTATTAAATATTAATAGTTTTATTAAAATCCAAATCTTGTGTTGGTATGAAATGAGAGAGACTGTGTTATACGAGAGATATAAGGGGACCAGTTACCCGGATGAGCAGTCTTCTCATATATTTAGCATTGTCATGGACAATAGTGACTATTCAGAGATATCTGGCTTTACCAATGGAAATAAAGTTTACCAGAGACTTGTATAATTCATGTGTTCATAGTATTGTCTTTTTGCAGATGTTGCTTTGGACAGAGATGTAGAGGGAGATCTTATACTGGGAGACATGGGTGAAGGAATGCCATTCAGACCGGGAATGTTTGATGGCTGTGTAAGGTAAAGATCCTCCTTTACATCAGCTCCTCATAACTTTATGTAAATCTATGTTTTTTATTTAAGTCAATGTTTTAATTTAATAAGTTGATTCTGAATGTTTTCGCTGTCAGTATTTCGGCTCTGCAGTGGTTATGTAATGCAGATAAGAAAACACACAGTCCTCCAAAGAGGCTCTACCTCTTCTTCAGCACACTATACTCTTCACTGGTGAGTTATCATCAAGTAATTATTTATCAATACTAGTGAATCTATACTTGGTTAGTTATGACTGATTAACTCTTTATATGTTAATAATTATACTGTACTGTAATAAAGGATCAAGTTAACACTACAGGAAACGGACAATAGTTTTGTTGTTTGTTTATGAATTGAACAACTGACTGTTTAATGCTCATTTCTTAAGGCAAGAGGCGCACGTGCCATCTTTCAGATTTACCCTGAAAACTCAGAGCAGGTCTGTATCTACATATATTTACAATTCTGATTCATTTTGTTGATCCAAAAAAATTATACAATTTATAGGAATAATGGCACTGCTAATAGTGTTTGATAACGCATCAATTTTAAAGCTATAGCTTAGGAGAACAATCATCTAAACTTTAATTTAAAGAACCACAGGACATTCATAGTGTCAAACACTCATTTATTGTCAAAACAATGCTTTTAGGTATTCTAGTACAAAGTGAATGCTTTCAGGGTGTTTATAGCATCAAATGAACACTTTGAGAGCATTTATAGTGTCAAACAAACACGTTCAGGGCATTAATAGTGTTGAACAATTGGGGTATTATATTGTGAAAATAAGGCTTTAGGGGCATTTATAGCATCAAATGACGGCTTCAAGGGCATCACATGGCATCAAATACAGTTATCAAACCTGTATTTGAGTCTTTAACACACTTCCATTCACACTGAGTTGGGTTATTTACATATTTTGAATTTTTGTGTCTCACATTTACGGAGAAGCCCTGATGTGTGTGAACTTTATCATAATGGACAGCTTGTTGTCTGTCACGTCATCCGTTGCTTTTTGTTATAGTGTAAAGATACTGTGCATGAAAATGACTGTAAACTGCAACAGGTTTTGTCCATAACGTTATGCACAGTTGATCTCTCACAACAACAAACATCTGCGCTATCAGTGAGATATTATATAAGCCTTAATAGACACCACAGAGCATATTACTACATTACATATAGAATTGTGTGTAGCACAATAAGTGAGATATGTAGAGTATTGCACTGCAAAAATATAAAACCTTAAAAGTTTACAATTAATGTAATGTTAAGCGTATGATAAAATGTGTTCAGAAAGGGAACTGCTGCTGTTGTTGTAGTTTAACCAGTAGATGGCGGCAGCGCCTTGCCGGTCATGAAACTTCCAGGAAATAAAGGTTGGTCCTTTGCACAAATAATACTTTCTGTTTGATATTAACGTCCATCACTATGGTAACAGGTGCAGCGTGCGAATATCATAGGTCTGAGGTCAGTTCCTTGTTCATACAGATGGTACCAGTGGTCTATTTGTGTACTCACACTGTGGTTGTCACTCCTGAGATTTTGCTGTGTGAACGCAGACTTCTAGCGTCAAATGAAGGTTTGGGACATTTATAGCATCAAAGGCTTTTCGTCCGTTTATAGGCGTTCGTGTCATTGATGGCATCAAACAAAAGGCTTTCAGGGATTTTGATTGTGTCAAACAACCGATTATAGCATCATACAAATAAATATTTATATCAATCCATCTTTAATCTCTGTGTCAGATACAAACTTGAATTATCCTGTTTCATGTCATGTGTCAGGATACATCAAACAAAACTCACCTTACAACAGTATAACATTAGACAATTTTGTTATTTCTTGTATGGTCAAATCCTAATGTTGATGTTTTTCTCCTCAGCTGGAGCTGATAACAGGTCAGGCTATGAAGGCAGGTTTCACAGGTGGTATGGTTGTAGACTATCCCAACAGCAGCAAAGCCAAAAAGTAATTTCAGCCTTTATTGTCCTTTATTATTATTGGTCAGCGCACAGATATATTAACTTGTAATGTTTAGTTTTATGATTGTGACTCATCTTTACATCTTCTAAAGGTTTTTCCTATGTTTATTTGCTGGAGTGTCAGGTGTATTACCCAAGGTATGTACATACATCACACAAATGTGTCCTTACACTGAGGATTGAATCCAGAATGTGATCTGATTGAAGTATGTGTGTGTGTGCGCTGTATTTCAGGGTTTGGATTCAGAGAGCGCTGACAGATCTGTTTCAAATCAAGCTCAGTTTACAACACAGAGGTAATCACATACACATCTCATGTTGTGTTCTGTGTGTAAATCAGTGCTTATCTGGAGGTGCTACCATCCTACAAAATCAAATCATATATAATATAAACTTTTCATTCAGACGTTGGTGTTCACTGATTTACACTGTCATAGACCTGTCAATCAATGTTTAGTATTTTTTTTCTTTGTTTTATTAAAAGGGTTAATTTACCTGAATATAGGGCTGTGCAAAAGCGGCATTTACTACAAAGAGCCGTAGTTCACAAAGAAGCTAGGCAAATCGATTTGCCTAGCTTCTCTGTGAAATACAGCTCTGTGTAGTAAATGCCGCGCCATCTGAAAGCAGCTGATGGCGGTTTAATACTAATCAAGGAACCGGCTTTACTAATGAAACACGCATGAGAATCACAGGCGGTTTTTTTGTTGTTGTTGTTGCACAGCCCTACCTGAACATGAAAATTTTCTCAGGGCATCCAAAATGGAGGTGACATTGATCCTTTAGCAGAACAGTAAAAAATTTTTGCTTGAATCATTGAGAGACAAAGTGTCATCTCAGATAAAGAGAAGATTGTGTTGTGTACTTTTTTTAATCTGTATGTTATTACAGTACAGTCAGAAAGTAGTCAGTCACTTTTCAGTGCCTGTACATGTATTAAATATTGAGACCCTTTGTAACAACACTTAAAATTGAGCTCAGATGTCTCGCAATTTTCTTGATGGTTTGCTGAGATGTTTCTACACCTTGATTGGAGACCACCTGTGGTAAACTAAATTGATTGGAGATGATTTGGAAAGGCACACGCGTCTCTATAAAGACCTCACAACTTACAGTGCAGATCAGAGCAAAAACCAAGTCATGAGGTCTAATACCATTTTCACACTGTCCAATTTTTTTACATATTCAAGTGGTTTCTGATCATATTTAGCACGTGTGAATGGTAAAAAAACAAGCAACATTCATATGTGATTTGAAATCGCATTTCTTGAAATTGTTTTGGTTGTGAACACTCTGATCATATTTGGCTTAGCTTTTCACTTATTCTCACTTCATGTAAAACGTAAGCATGTCAGACGCGAGGTTGTTATTGTCGAGACTGCAGAAAGGAATAAAACTGCGTATGCCAGCTTTTTACTGCATCATTAGTCCAGACAGTAGTCCAGAACCGTGTGTATACATTGTCATATTGTAAGACAACAGTAGTCGAGAGTCGTATGACATCAAAGTACCGTAAGAGTGATTCAAAAACACTTTGCTCTCGCAGTATTGATGTCACACGCTGATCAGTCTGTATTTTGATGTATATTAAACACCTCCACGAAACCAATAGAAAAAAAACTGTTGTGATACATAGTGTGGACAGTCAGTCCTCCAAATCGGATATGCAAAAAAATGTTAATCTGATATAAACTGACCGTGTGAATATAGTCTAAGGAACTTTAATATTAGTTAACTCTTTCACCGCCAGCGTTTTAAAAAAAAAGTTGCCAGCCAGCGCCAGCGTTTTTCATGATCTTCACCAAAGTTTAATGCCTTCCAGAAAATGTTTTTCTTTAAATATATAAACATACAATATACCAAATGAAAGAACAGACCCTCTGCTTTCAAACAAAAAAAAAAACGTTTCATCCTACCTTCAGTGGTTGTTTTGTAATCAGCTTTTGAATATGGGTAGGTTTTTGCAGAAACACCATATTTTGAGCAAAAAGCAGAGAGAATTCCATTTTTGTGACGGACTTTTCATAGAGATCCCATTCAGTGCGATCTTTAAAACAGACACGGACATGCAGCAGCTTGCCATAGGGCAATACTTCCGGTTTTAAAAAGTTGCGGAAGGGCGCCACCTGGCATAATAATGGTATTGCGGAAAAACTGAAAATCTCGTCATTTGGCGGGGAAGCGTTTTCTCTTAATTGATGAGATATCTCGTCAATGGCGGTGAAAGAGTTAATGCTAGTATAGTGGGTATGTGTTTGTTCATTACTTATGTTAACATGAACAAATTTTCATTTTAAATATGTATTAAATAAGGATTTTATTTCATCAAAATGAACCACTGCTGTAAAATTGTTGTTATTTGTTAAATGTAGGTAAAGAACTTTGTGAAGGAATGAAATTTTATTGTAAATTAAATTCCAAAGCATCTTTACATTAATAAAAACAATGACACTGTATTGAAAATTGTTACCAATGTTTCTTTTTTCCCAACAATTTTTTTAGGTCACGTTTTAAGAATATGAAAGGGAAGTCTGTGAAGAAGAGTAAAGACTGGATTGTAGATAAGAAGGAACGACGACGCCGGCAGGGAAAGTATGACTGAGATTCTTTTAAATATATATATGTTTTAGTTTTCAACATTATTTTCAATGTGCTGTACACACATCTTCAGTTATTAACGTTATTATTCATTAATTTCTCTGTAAAGACTTTATGTGTATTGAGGGCCCTAGATCTGTTAAAAACATTTCATTATGATCTCATTGACACTATAATCAGCCAATCACAGTAAGATGGAGGCGGTGCCTTCTTATATGTGCCTGGATTTTACATCTACATGCACACAAGAAAGGCAGACTTCCTCTAACCCTACATGCACTGTTGTTTGATGTTTTAAACACTCATGTTTAGTTTTTCTTTTTGACCTGTGAATGTTGTAAGTACAGTAGTATTATGCTTCATTTACAATTGACATTAACATATGTCCCATATCCAGATGTCCACATACTCATTGAATATATTGGGATATTATCATCTGATCTTTGAGTTCAGAGGACATTTAGTGATCAGATCTCAGTGGAATGTCAATGCAATTCAGCCAACAGATCTAAACATCAAATACAAGCCCACCCATTACCATTTTTCCCTCTTCTCTCTTCAGAAACTCAAAGGCAAAGTAGATGTGTGTATAATGGAGGAGAGTTTTGCACAACCATTAATTCTCTGTAAAAGATTTCCATTGGGATGGGGTCACGATTTCATGCATCTTGTTCAATGAACTAGTAAAAATGCAAATACTTGAAGTTGGTCACACACGTGTTGCAATGCATCACAATTACGTCCTGACAGGCTGATCTGATGATCACATCTGCTTGATTAGAGATCAGTATGATCATCAGTTAACGCAGAGTGTAACTGTGGTCAAAGATCTGATACACAAAACAATTTTATATCTCATTTTTTTCTTTCTCTTTAGGGATGTAAGAGCTGACACAAAATACACGGGGCGTCGGAGGAGACCACACTTTTGAATTCTCTGCTGCATGAACGCCTACAGTCTGTCTGTTTAATTCAGAGATTATATAACACGTCCAGATGACCTTTGCTTCAGTATGTCATGTATTGAAATGGATGAAAGAGACTTACAGACTTTCAGGAAATCTGCAAATCTGGCACATTTTTAAATAACTATTGTGTTAACAGATCTGTTAATAAACCAGGTTCAAATATCCATTCAGAATCCCTAATAACTAGTATGAGTAATTGATGTACTTTACTGGTCATGAAACAACTGCGTTATATTATTTACTTTACTCATTACGGGCAGTTGTAGCCTATTGGTTATGAGCAAGGCACCTAACTAGTCCCCGGGTGCTGCAGTGATAGAGGCCAACTGCTCTGTGTGTGCGAGTGTGCGTGTGCGAGTTCACATTCTGTCTGTAGTGTACACTCATTGGACACTGTATACTCTTGCTTGTACCAGGTTTACCCGTTTGCCTTGTGAAGATAATTATTTTGGGAATGAAACAGTGCTAAATTGGTATTACTTTAATTTCAAGACAAAGATCGTGAAGGTTTCTATGAGGTGTTAACATTAATTTGCCTGATTTTACTATTAAGTAAATGTAATAAGGTAATTAAATTACAGTGTTATGTTGTAAAATTATGAACTGTGCTGTACACACAATTATATGCTGTTATACTTCATATAACTTCATGTACAAGCCAGAAACTAAACATTTACTAACAAATTTTACCTCTTTGCAACAGGAAAAAAACCACCAACAATCAAGAATGTATGATTTTATGATAAAATGTAATTATAATGTAAGTCAGTGGGGCAAAAACAGCCACGAAGAGCAAATAACGAAGAAAAAAATGAAATCTGATGCTGCACAAAAACTAACAATGCATCAAAGCCAATGTTTTTACTAATCTTTGACATGCCCTAGAATGTGAAAAACGTTTAAAAAAAATCCAGTCCACAATTATTTTTATATTGAAAATCAGTCATTTTGTGTTTTTGTTTCCTCTAAATCAGGGACATCATTTATGACCTTGAAAATTAAAGAGTAGTTTTTTTAATTGGAAGTTTTGATCAGGACTGAGGTTGATTAACAGATTTATGCGCAAAAAAATATTGATCTGATACATTTTTACAGCAGTTTAAGTCAGTGGATGTTTTCATCCCAAATGAAAGGGTAGTGAATTGGAACAAAGCACAATGGTTAAGCTAACTGAGCAGGTAAAGTGGGGTTAAGTTAACTGAGCACATACCTGCAAACTCACCAGAGGTGATAAAGGTGACAAGTTTATGAATGTAAAGACTGTATGTGGGTTTGGGGGCTTCTTTCCCTGTAAAATGCTTGCTATTTTAACATGTAAACTAAAAGGACAGGAATGCGTACTTACATTGTCAAAAATGTTTCTACTTAAACAATAACAGTTAACAAGAGAACCTTAGGGTGTTTTCACATATACACTGTTTAGGTCGGCCCAAATGACGTGTCGCTCCGACTACGGTGCGTTTGGGTCAGTGTGAACACAACAGCCGCACTCGGGTGCGCACTAAACGACCGCTCCGAGACCGCTCTAAACAGGTGGTCTCGGAGCGGCTGTTGCCGAACTCTGGGGCGACCCACCTGTGGTGTGAACACTGCTGGACCTCGGGCCGAACCAAATACAGGAAGTTCTCCACATGTTTGAGCCACTGGGCTTTCGTTGTGACGTGAGCCGGGTGTTATATTGTGGGTTAACAACAAACAAGCCAATCCTGGTCCGTTGCATAGAGATTCGCTGTCTCCTTTACGTTTGAGCTGATGATTTTATAAATGCATAGCTGTCCTTCACACACAAATAGTGACATTACGGGCTTTTAGCAAACGGCTCCGTGAGAAAGGCTTTAATAGAACAGCTACGCAATTTCGCGTTAAAGCAAAGAAACTTCACAAAGACGTGCATCGTTTATCTCCACATCTTGATAGCTGCGCTCTCTCTGTCAAGCTGGTTGTCGTGGAAACGTGGGGGTGGTCATGAGACGGTAGAGCTGTCAGAGACCAATGACAGCGCTGACCGTTGTCACATGGTGTACGGTGCGGCATTTCGAGTAAAGTAAAAAATATATATATGTGAACACGGACCGCACTAACTGAAAAATGATACAATGTATTTTGGTGCGCTCCGAGGCCGCACCACGGTGCGCACCAATATATGTGAAAACAACCTAAAGTAGCCAAGGTTATGTGCACTTAAAAAATTATTCATTGAATTAACTCAATTAAAAGGCCTTGGGCAGGATTTCCATCCAATATGAATGTGTAACCCTAACTCATAAAAAACTGCTTTCCACAATTAAAATATATTGAGTTTGTCCAACTCAATTTAAAGTAGATGGCATTCTCAATTAAGTGTAGTTGCCTCAACTCAATTTAGTGTAGTTTGAATAACTCAAATTATTGTAGTTTCAATAACTCAATGTAGTGTAGTCTAAATAACTCAATTCAGTTATTTTATATAAAAGTTTTTATATCATACTAATTAGCATGAGCACATGTTAGCATGCTAATAATAATAACATACGATGCTTTGGATGAGCATTTGTGAGAAGAGACTGATCTCCAAACAGGCATTAACCCAGTTAGTGCTCATTGAGAGAAATACGTCACATCCACAACTTAACCACAAGCACCACTCTTCTGCACGATGGTAACCAAACAATTTGAAAAAATATAACACAAACGCTTCTAAATCAATAAGATAAACGAACATTAAACACTGTTAAGTCTTTCTCTTTACCTAAAAAAGCATAAAATAACACTTAATTTAAAAAAATGTCTTCAAAAGCAATTGCATGCAAAGCATGCTGGGAAATACAGACCCACCGCGCAGTTAGTAATGGCAACAAAAATCATTCAGGTTGTCCCAACATAAAATGATTAAGTGGACTGAACATGACAAAATTAGGTTGAGATAAAAAAAGGTATTCTTTTCCAGAACCCAAACTCAAACTAATTGTGTTAACACAATTCAAAAGAAATCAATAAATTATAGTACATATTCATTTTGTGTTAGACTGATTTAATATATATACTTATTGCTCTTAAAAGGTATTTTAAATTATTTGAACACGATTTTAATGTGTCATTTCTAAAAAGGGCTTGAATAATTTTTTTGAGTGTGTATTACACTGTTTTACATGTAACATGAAAGAATTCATGCAGAGCCTTTGCTAAACATGAGCTTTAAAAGACATTAATAGGATCCTCATTTTAAAAATGCTACATACAAATTGTCCTAAATTTGATCTTACGATCATTTCTCAAAAGCATGTGTGATTCATAAAACAAATGTACGCATAGAAAACACACATATGCCTCACTTTTAGATGTGAGATCAATAAATCGCAAATGAGCTTGGACTTGTGCACAGCTGAGCAGTTGCAGATTTCCGCCTTTAAACAACGCCTAATTAATGTCATTGACATATAAAACACCACTTGTCAATGTTTAAATCCTTTATGAGCCACAAGAATGGTTTATATTTCCAAAAACCTGCAGCAATTGGACAAGCAAAAATCCTCAGACCCTGACATGGCGATAAGAACTTTTCCACGTCAAAGACAGTTTTTATAAATATGGACTTTGCTGTGGATTTTTGGGTACGTACACTTTACAATCAAATCTGTGCATATGCACACTTTATAAATGCCCCAGGAGTTGTGGGAATTACTTTTGTATTGGATATATCTGCTTTTTAAGGTATTTTTAATCTCACCAACATATCTGATGGCCTGAGGGTGAGTAAATAACAGCACATTTTCATTTTCGGGTGAGCTGTCCCTTTAAGTTAACTGAGAAGGTAAAGCAGGGTTTAAGTTAACCGAGAAGGTGAGGAAAAGCTGTTAGTGGTTTTGGATAAAAGTGTTTTCCAAATGCAATGTAATTAACTGAGCAGAAGTGGTGGGGGTTAAGTTAACTGAGCAGGTAAGCAGGGGTTAAGTTTACTGAGCAGGCGCTTACTACCTCATCTTACCTGCTCAAATAAAACATGAAGGATCGCCTGCAAGAACTCAGACAGGTAAGTAAAATCCTAATACTCTCATTTAGCTTCTGTCCATTCTTTCAAGATGAATATTATTATTAACATCAGCTCATACCCGACGAGTGTCAGAACACACAACATGGGTTTTACTCAGATGAGTGTCTGATCATGTGTTTAACACATTATATATGTGTTACAACATTATAACACATCAAAATTCATCATTATGAACTGGATTTGTGTGTTAGAAGCTGATGTACAAAAGATATACGTTTTAGGCGTTTTATTTCGAAAAGTACTTAAAGTGAATTACTGACCTGACGCTTCTAGTATAAATAAAATAGTCATGACATATGAAAGATTTAATCCAAGCTACATGGTTGTGTAGTCAGAAGTTGATTTATATTTCATTTTCTCTCTGAATCCGAACTGTTGACTGATCTGAAAGCAGCACAGTACTTATAATCATTGACTAGTCTTGACCACTGAACAAACATGAGAGATTCTCTCTGTCTTGTTTCATCTATTGATTTATTCATGAAAACAGCTAAAATCTACTGTGTGTGTGCGTGGGTGTGCTGTGCTTGCATGTGTTTTAGGTTTAGAGAGACTCCCTACACACACACACACACAGCATCTTCCTCTTGTGCTAGAAAGTAAACACTGACCAGTATGGAAAAAGTAAACTAATGGCAGCAGTAGATGGACTTGTACTGTTGAATCACTGCACATCATCACTCCATCTTTTATACCTGTAAACATACAATGATCTATGGGTGACCATACATGCCATTCTTCCCGGACGCGTCCTGGCCAGGATTTCGGGTGCGTCTTCCGGAAGTCGTATTTGTCGACCGCATACATCAGGGTTGGGGAACCCTGGTCCTGGAGGGCCACTGTCCTGCAGAGTTTAGTTCCAACCCTAATTAAACACACCTGAAAAATCAAATTAAAGTTTTCAGGATTACTTGAAAATGAAATTCAGGTGTGTTTGAATAGGGTTGGAACTAAACTCTGCAGGACAGTGGCCCTCCAGGACCCAGGGTTCCCCACTCCTTGCATACATCATAGAGGATTATTATTATTATTATTACAAAAAAGCAACCGTTATATTTTAAGGTAAGAATGAAACTACAATTTTATGTTTTTAACTGAATGGCGTATGCGGTCAACAAATATGACGTCCGGAAGACACACCGAAATCCTGGCCAGGACGCGTCCGGGAAGATTGGAACGTATGGTCACCCTAAATCATCTGCGTTTCGTCTTGTCTGAGTGTTTGTTGTGACAAACGGCTCTGAAAAGTTAAAATCCTGACAGCTGCAGGCACAGCGCAGCCAGACCTAAAAGAGATAGAAGAGACAGAAGATGAAGATCAGTCTCACCTGTAGCTTCTTGTATGTGCTGTACTGTGTGCAGTTTCTGAATCACTGTCTCAGTACACTGATGTAATATAGAAATCTTTTGAACACACCTGCAGGGTTTTCACTTAATTTCCCCCAGTGTGATCAAGTGTGTAGGGTATGGATGGGCAACTTTGGTCCTGGAGGGCAGGTGTCCTGCAGAGTTTGGCTCCAACCATAATTAAACACACCTGAAGCAGCCAATTAAGATCTTACTAGGCATACTAGAAACGTTTAGGCAAGTGTGCTGAGGCAAGTTGGAGCTAAACTCTGCAGGACACCTGCCCTCCAGGACCAAAGTTGCCCATCCATACCCTACACACTTGATTACACTGGGGGAAATTCCAGTATTGTGTGCACTTGTGAATCGTAAGCAATGACATACATCTGACTGAATGAGATGGAGGGAAGTTAGCGAGAGAAGGGCATTAAACACAGGCCTTGGCTGAGCTTGATCGGTTTCCAGGTCACAGGCTTGAGGATGGGGGAGTAAGGAAACATCAGTTTGAGTATTGAGAAGAACCCTCAGATTCCACATCAGCATTGCCAATAATCCAACATTCCTTGTGCAGAACTAATGTATTATATTTCTCAGGGAAAAGCCCCAGAGGAGGAGGTTGAGGAGGTTGTTCATACTGAAACAGGCTTCATGGAGGACTTCTTTGAGCAGGTGAGATATAAACATATCGACTGTGTACAGTATTCTCTCTATTACTTTAACCCTTTTCACACACAGATTACGAAAAATACATGGAAATTGCGTCTGGTATTTGTCTGATTTTTGGTTCATTCCGGGTGTGCCTCATACATCTTGAAAAGTGAAGCCTCTGGCTCTTTGATCGCCCCCTGGTGGCTGGCTTTAGTACAAGTCATAAACCCCACCCTCTCAATTCAAACGAACAGGAAGGCGAGCTACAGGGCAAAGATGTTCTAGTCTGTATAAACAAAACTGCGACTGTCGTTTATATCAACCATCAGGGTGGTAGACGCTTCCATCGCAACTTGCCTGCCATCTCCTCCTGTGGAGTCAGAAGAACCTGAGGTCCCGTCGTGTCATCACCTCCCGGGTACGCTCAATCGTGCGGCCGATGAGCTGTCACTTGTAGTCTGATGTTCATACACTAATCTTATTTTGCATGTCCATAGCCATCCATAAAGTATACCAAATAGATGTTCAGATATTGAACCTGTTTTGCATGTCCACAGACATCCATACGGGGTCATAGTCTGACGTTCATACACTGAACCTGTATTGCACATCCACAGACATGCAAAAGGGGTGCAAGAGTGACATCCAGACACTGACCCTGTTTTGCATGTCCACAGACGTCTATAAAGGGTTGTAGTCTGACTTCATATGCTGAACCTGTACTGCACGTCCATAAAGGCCCACGTCGTGACGTCGTAGTGACTGACTGAAAGGGAACCAATCAGACTACACTGAACCTTTTTAGCACATCCACGGACATCCAAAAAAGGTGCAAGAGTGACGTCCAGTCACTGACCCTGTTTTGCATGTCCACAGATGTCCATAAGGGTTTGTAGTCTGACGTTCATACGCTGCACCTGTACTGCACATCCACGGACGCCCATTAGGTGAACCAAACAGACGTTCATACACTGAACCTTTTTAGCACATCCATGGACATCCAGAAGGGGTGCTAGAGCGAAGTCCAGACACTGACCCTTTATTGCACATCCAGCAGACGTTTAAAAGTGGGTCTGAACTAATGGACGTTATACAGACATGATCTGAACGTCTCACAGAAGTTCCATGTTTGGTGGGTAGCAGCAAGCCCTGGCATCAGCTGATTCGGAGACGGTTTGGAGTAGCATAAGTAGACCTGTTTGCCTTTCCAGAAACTTCTCATTGCCTCCTCTGGGTCTTTACAAATACGCATTCCCCCAGTGAGCCTTCTTGCACAGACAATGTGCAAAGTCAGGGAGAATGAGGGGCATGTCCTACTAGTTCCGCCGTATTGGCCCACCATGACTTGGCTCCTCGCGACAGCACCCCCCTGGCGGATTCCCCTGAGGAAGGACCTTCTCAGGGATGGGGCACAATATGGCACCCACATCCAGCATTCTCTGTCGACGATTTGTGCCTACAATTTGGGCCTGCTGACTACAGTGTAACACTGAGACCCCGGCCCAGCTACATGCCCAAGGTTCCCACCACACTTTTTAGAGATCAGGTGGTGAGCCTTCACATTTCTGATGCCAGCCTTTCATCAGCTGAATTCTTGAAAACCTATGAAAGGCTTGGCATTCAAATGAACAGGAGGGATTCCATGTGTCTATTATCCGTGAAGTAAAAACTAAGCCCACGTTTTTCCCTTAGCAGAGTTATCTCTGCAGTCTCTGTACCAGTTTAGTCTTATTAAAAAGCCACCCGAGACCTCAATATGCATTAAAACCCTATGTGATTATTCCATATTGTAAAATGCCACATCCCAGTGTGGCCTATAGTTACTGAGGAACAGTAGTGAGCGGCCTTCTCTGCATAAGGCCCTGTTCCGCCATACGTAAAATAAGGCTTATACAGGGCACTCGAAGGGGCAGGCTTCAGTGGCACTTTGGTAGTGATTCCTAATTCGTCGGTCACGTCGTAGTGACTGACTGAAAGGAAACGTCTCGCTTACAGATGTAACCCTTGTTCTCTGAATGTAGGGAACGGAGACATCACATCCCATTGCCATATGGTCACTCTACACTAGGATTGGCTCTTTAGCGAAAAACTGATGAATGCTGTTCACCTGCTGGCATTTACACCCACATGGCGGGGGGTGTAAACAACCCGCACCCGACCGATATTTTCAACTTACCCGCACACAACTCGGAATAAAATAAAAAAATATATTGTACCTGACCCGCTTCCTGGCCCGCATTTTAAAAAAAGTTAATTGACATCTTTATTTCAAACGACCCAACCGACCGCGACCCGAATATCATAAAAATCACTGCAGCAAATCCAATCGAAAGCAGATTTGTCTTTTTAAGCGAGTTCCCAATTCGTTGGTCACAATGTGACGTCACCGTTCCCTACCTTCAGAGAACTAGGGTTACATCCATAAGGAGACATTTTCTATTATTTCTTTTTCCATATTTTATATAATTTTATTGTCTTTTTATTTTATTTAGTTTGTTCCATAGTGTGTTTTCTATAAATGTTTTGGAACAATGCAAAACTGTAAAAAGCACTATAGAAAAAAATTGTAGATAAAAGAGAAAAGCTTGTTGATTTGTTTTCTCTTGCCTTGTGGATTTGTCTTTTTCTGTTGTTTTCTGATACTGTTGTCTTGTTTTCTTAATAAGTTGTTTCATGTAACGATGCTGAAGGTGTTGCTCATGTCTGCTCAGTTTTGTGTTATGTTTTTTAGGTGAAAGAGATTCAAGGATCCATCCACTCATTGGCTGAAAAAGTTGAAGAAGTAAAAAAAAATCACAGCACCATTCTGGCATCTTCAAACCCAGGTGAGAGTAAATATTACTAACATGTAAACTTTCTCCACAACATCAGTAAACTCAATACACATCAGACTATGTGAGCAGATTGGAACGGCAACTATTTCCCCTCCGTTCTTAATGCAGTTTATATTAACATCCGATCCAGGTTTTACATTTTTGTTCCTCACTCCCTGCTCACTTACTCCATATTTTCGCTCCTTATGCTTAGGTACATTCTTATTATTTTTTTAAAAATATCACAAACCTCTTTTCTAAGATTGTTTAATGTAAAATAATCAAAAATACCAATGGACTTTATTTGCAAGGTGATAATAATAAAGCCAATAAATTAGAGATGCACGGATCAGCTCTAACCTTACCCAAATCCACGTTTTAAAATAAATCTACACAAATCTACACTCAAACCTATGATTTGTTTTTAATATAAATCCTATCTGCAACAGACCCCACACTGAAGTATGCTGCTTTTAAGTAAATTTACTTAAAATTATTGTGGCTGTCACATATGATTCAGACCCATATCACATGCCGAGACAATGTAGTTGATATTCCCATCATTAAGATTTATTAAATCCACCCCCAATTAATCATAATGTTTTTTATTAGTTGGCCCACCCAACCCATGCATTATCCGCAGTGTCCGAGGATATAACTGCAATGCATGCATTTTCTACAGCATATTTAATATGCCACGTTTAAAAGAAAAGAAATTGTTGTTTGAAATAAATCAATTTCCAAACAAAAACATTTAATTCAAAATGAGGAGCTTGTGAAAAGAATGAGCTTGTGCTATTCCAACAACTGTGGAACACAGAAAGACTTTTTATAAGTATGTCTTTGTCTTATATTTTCCTATTTTTAACAGAAACAAAAGCTGAATTGGAGAAGCTAATGACAGATATCAAGAAGCTGGCTTATGAAGTGCACTCAAAATTAAACCGTGAGTCCCTCATCTAGAACACACTTCAAAATCTTGTTTCTACTTTTCACCCTGGTGTCATGCACAAGGAGCCACTTTTAGTGGAACCGTTGTCTTTTGGGCAACAGGCAGGTCAGCACTATTGTCCAAGCACGTTGGTCATTGGGTCTTACTCAGTTTTCAGAAAAACATTAGACGAAGTCTTCGACAGTATCATCAAAAAGCTTAACTCGAAAGAAATAGCTCAGCCTCATTTATCTCCACAAGCCAGAGGGGCCACAAGCATGGACATTGTCCAACCCAGGGTGCAGGTTATCTTTGTCGTCTTTAGAGCAAAGTTGCTTGAGTTCTTTCAGAGATTAAAAGTTCTTGCATAATTCCAGGTCGGGTTGGTCATACCCTTGTGCAGTTCATTCAGTTCCTTGACAATTTAGGAAAATACTGTGGACGACATGGTTTTAACGACTGAAAATGTATATCCAGGACAAAAGATCATAGAATTGTCTTTTTGGGAGGAATACACAGGACTGATACGGCTTGACCAACAATGATGTGTATGGAAATTAAAGTCAAGACCCAAAGATCATTTAGGATGAATAAGGACCAGAAATCCCAGATGCAATTAATAGAAGAAAAATTGTACTAAAGAGAATTATTTGCAGTCCATGATATTGGATAAAACATGAATGAGCTATCTTACTATGAATTAGGGGACAACGTAACGCTCAATATGGCTGCTCTGATAACAGAAATCTCAACTTCCAGTTAAAAGATCCAATCATCAATTGATAAAGACTGCAGATTCTCTAGGGGATGGCTCTATACTCACGTGAGGCAGTTGTCAACCCATGTGCATGCGCAGTAGCTAAAACACCTTTGATTAAACGTTTTTGATGAAAGATTATGAGGCCACATTAATTTTAAAAAAAAATGAATACAACAATATATCAAAACAAATTACAGTTTTTCGTTTTAATTTCATTGCAACTTTAAGGAAGTAGCAGAAAGTAAATAATTTTTTTTAGAAATATTCAGTGTAATATGTGCAATAAATTAATTATTTAATGTTTTTCTATGTTTTAAGTATGTCATGAAGAGTGTCTGTTTTGTTTTCTAGCTCATGTCCTAAGTAACACAACTGTTGTTGGCACAAAAGTAATGCAGCTCATTTTTATATTGTTAGTGAATGAATGACAATATAACTAAGTGACTGTTGTGTTTTTGCAGATATCAAGCAGACCGTAGAGCATGAGGAGACAGTGAATCTGAGAATACGCAAAAACCAGGTGAGATCACTCAGTGTACGACGACTTCACTAACTGTTGTGTGACAGAAATCTTTCCCTATCTACATCAGCAAAATATGTTGCGTTTTTTTTTCAGCACTCCATCCTGTCATGTAAATTTGTTGAAGTGATGTCAGATTATAATGCAATACAATCAGACTACAGGGAGCGCTGTAAAGGTCACATCCAGAGACAGCTGGAGATTAGTGAGTACTGTATACAGCCACATCCATAACAACTGACGAAGAGAGAGAGAGAGAGAGTAAATAAGTTCAGATGAAGATGTGATTGTTTCCTTGCAAATACTAAAAGGCACCACTATAGGCTTGCAGGCTGTGTGTTATTGCCCGATGTATGTACAGATTACATTAGGGTGCATCAAATTTGAATGGGAAATTTTAATTTCAAAATATCAATTTGGCTGGCATTGTATTTTGTTCCAATTAACATAAAAATGACTTTTGCAAAGTTTTGAGGAATTCCATTGAGATTTAGGGGTGCCACCCAACACATGAACTTTGGCGAAATTTCGAAAAATGTAAAAACTTTAGTATAATTGCCAAAAGGTTGATCTGGAAATGTTGAGTACAGTGAACTTTTATACAGTAACATTTTCTATAGGGTTATCAAAGTAAAATTTGTTTGTTTGCCCTTTGGGCAACTTGGGAATTTCTCAGAATTCAACTTCAACAATTCTCTATTCAATTGTCCTATAGACAAAATAAATGGAAGTCAATGGGACATGTTTAAGTGGCCTTACCCTGAATTTTGTGCAGCAGTGATGGATGTTGGACACACATGTTGGGGTGGTTTCCCGGACAGGGATTAGCTTAAACCAGGACTTAGTTTAATTAAGAAATATAACTATTTTTAACAAACATGCCTTACTAAAAACATTACTTGTGTGCATTTTGAGGCAAAACAAAGGGCACAGATGTATTTTAAAATATGTCAGTGCAAGTTGTTTTCAGTTTGGACAGCTAAATAGGATTAAAAGTGGTTCTTAGCTCATAATCGTAGGGGAACCATTTTTAGTATATAGTGCTATTAAGTGCCATACGGGGGTCATATAGCACCACATATGGTTCTGTATAGCACAATATGGTTCTATACAGGTGCTACATAGGTGTTATATGGCACTTAAAATGGTTCCCCTATGATAACGAGCCAAGACAGTTTGTTTTTAGAGTGATAGTGGCTAACTTACTGGCAACTAACAAGGCCTAATGGTAAGAGCTGGAAGCTGAACTCTGAGCCTAGCCAGTGCCTCTCTCTCCAGATATGTCTCCCCACCTGCCACCCAAGAGTAACGCCATTTTTGTTTGCAGCGGCAAAGGTTTGGCTGTTGGTTGCATTCACGTTAAACTGCCTACACTGTCAGAAAAAAAAGTACAAAGTTGTTCCTTTTTCTGTCGCTGGGGTGGTACCCTAAAAGTTACCTTTTTGTACCTTTATGAGTATAAAACACATTGAAATATTGTACCTTATGGGGTACAATATTATACCCTAAGGACCTTTTTTGTACCTTAAGGAACAATTTTGTACCAGTTAAATTTTAGGGGTACAAAACAGTTAACTGTACCTTTAAATGTACAAAATAGATCCTTATGGAACAGTAATGTACCCCAAAAGGTACAACATTGTACTTTGTTTATATACCAGTATAGGTACAAAACAGTACCTTGGGGGTACCACCCCAGCGACAAAAAAGGTACAGTTTTGTACCTTTTTTTCTGACAGTGTACAGCACTTTTTGCAGGTGCTGCTCCTTCCTTGCCACTGTGAAGAAGTCTGACATGAGCTTGACGCCGCGCTCACCATAGTCATTGACGACGTTTATTGCATGTGCATTGACCTCACTTTTTTTGAATGCAGCATTGGTCACCCACACTGTAAAAATTTGCTGTAATTATGCAGCTGGTTGCCAGTAACTTACTGTAGAAGACAGAGACTGATAATGTTTCATGTTCATTTAACTTTGAACAAACTGTTGCCAGTAAATAACATGAATGTAAAATCTACAGTAAGTTACTGGCAGCTAGTTGCCACTAATACCCAGTAATACTGTAATTTCTACAGAAATTTTTTATAGTGCATCCATCGTGCCTCTCGGTCATTGGAAGGTCATTGTAGTCTGCTCTTCACTATCTGTATTCAGAAACACAAGACACACAGATGCACAAAAACCCATGGTAGTCAACTCGCTTGTGGTCAGTGACTTCTTTTGCGCACCTGACAAGTTCAACACGTAAATTGCCCAGGAGTGGTTGCTCGGTGTTGCCGGAAATGTAGCGGGACCATTGGCTGCTGGATTCTTGTGGTAACAGGTTTCATTTTTCTCTCAGAGTTTTGAACAAGGTAACCTTGATGACTCCTGATGACTTGTGAAAACCTGGTTCAGGAGAACCTCACCAAAGTGGTTCCGACACCCAGACCAAAGCAGTGGTCGGCCCAGTGAGAGCTGTATGGCAATGCAGGCTGCTGTGAGATGGCCGGTGTTTGACGCAGTGGTGTCAAATGCCATGTTGACAACCTGTGTAGCACAGCACCAGTCCCGCAGCAACTTGCATGTCAACCAGGCAATGATCACTCCACATGCCTCATTGGTTTGCAGTTTCAGCCACTCTGCATTTCCAACCACCACTGTAAGATGATACAACTGGTATAATAGTATGTAATAATACATACCCAACACAGAAAGATCACCTCAAACAGAAAGATCAGGGGCCCGTTCTTCGTACGTCGCTTAATACATCCGAGATCAAATGAGACATCCGAGAAGTTTAGATCTGGCTAATTATAATCTCGCTTATTTGGTTCTTTGAACACCACTGCTGTTGATGATTATTATGGCAGGATTGAATTATCTGAGATCACTGCGCGTTCGTGCACTGCAAGAAAAGTCAATACATATCGATAGTAGAAACACTGATCAGCCACGCTGTGATTGGCCAGTTGTTACAATGGCCAAGAACACGCCCATTTTTAACCCCTGCAGTCTGAGAGCTATTGATGGAAGGTTGTGAACGTTTTATGTGACTGAATTTAAAAACCCAGTTAAAGCTACTTTAGTACATAAATCACCATAAATAATTCAAAATTTTCTGTAAAAATATAATCTTGATATCTTTGCTATGCTTGTCAAAGATTGAAATTAATGATTGTAATTAAAATTTGATGCTCCTAAAGTACTTTAAGTCTCTTTTAAAAACAGTTAAATGCTATTTTGTCTGTTTGTAACAGCAACTTAAAAAGCAGAATAAAAAAACACAGGTGGTGGCCCTCCATCTTCATGTGATGTGCTGGCAGGAGTGATGTCTCTAAACTGGCTGATTGTACAGATAATCTCTGGAGCAGTTGCTCTTTCTTAAACCGACAGCCAATGCAACAATTTAATTCCTGATAAATAAAATTTTAATTGTAGTGTATTATAAGATAGTGTTTTCCTCTCTTTTGTGCAGTTGTAGATAATACACCAACACTTTTAGCAGTTTCCAATAATGTGGTAAATAAAGTATGATGTGCAGTAAGGGAATGGTAATGTTATTCTACATCAAAAGATTATAAAATACAACCGTTTCTGATAGCAATGCACATGACAGTAAAGAAATCCTCTCAGATGGTAGTCCTTTAGAGAAACTATATGCAAGTGGTTAAATAAGTTTACTTCAATTGCATTATTCTTAACTGATTTCTGACTATATTAGCAGTATTCCACGTTAACCGAAAGTCCTGCATCTGCTGAGTCTGCACAGAAAAGTGTAGTAAAGAAGATAAAGATATGTGAAAATATGTGCAAAAAACTTATTTGGTTATTTTGGTCATTTTTGTCACAGAACAGGGACAGGGTAACATATTTGTAGACAACGTTTTAAAGATAGAACAGATAAATTACTAAACGAAAACCCTTTTTATGCATGACATTGTAAGCTACTTGACAATCTAAAGACAAAACTAAAATAGGAGATTAGTTTATTCAAATGAAAATTATTTCACACTGAGTAATAGTCTTTATTGTACATAACATCTATTAGTGCTGGGTATGATTAATTGCTGTTTTTATTAAGGAAAATTCAAACAAATTTAAAATGAATGTGATCAGCATGTCATTCGTTTAAGAATAATAATCAAACACCTGTTACACAAAAACAAGTCGCACAAGTACAGGAAAATATATTTGTTATATTATATATTTTTTAAATAACATCGCTAAAAGATTTAATTAATATATTCTTTTTTTATTACGTGTTGAATTTGAAAAGCTCTTTATATTAATCATGCATCTTACGCAGATTGCGCTCGTATAATGAAGAATACGCGACTGCGTCAGACTTTCCGTATCACATCCGCTTAAAAAGGTACAAACTAATCTTGTTTACATGAAATAAGCCTGCTCCCGAGCAGGTTTGAGCTTAGGGACCTGTTGCTATGACACCAAGTTTAGAATGAGCTTCGAAGAACCAAATAATCCAAGATCATGCCAAATCATCAACAATCAAATCCAGCTAACTGAGTTAGCGACGTACGAAGAACGGGCCCCAGCTCAGTTTTCTTGAGCTGTAGTATTGTTTACCTCAGATCTCCATGGCGGCCATGGAGCACTGTTAACCTCTTTGTCCAACAAAAACAGATCTGCGGTGGCACCTCTAAATCATCATGTACTGGAAAAATATTTTGCATGTGTTGTTTATACATATATTGGAACACTTTTAGCACCCAGCCATATCAAAATTCAAGAAATGTGTTTTTTGATGCACCCTAATATATATATATATATATATATATATATATATATATATATATATATATATATATATATATATATATATATATATATATATATATCGAACGGCTTGGGGGTGAGTAAATCATGGATTTAATATCATTTTTGGCCGAACTATTCATTTAATTTCTTTGAGATTTCTCTGGGTATAGTAAAAGTCATTGAAATATTCCAAACAAATTGTTTGAGGTCATATAAAAGTCATTGAAATATTCCAAACAAATTGTTTGAGGTCATTTGAGTAACACAAAATGATATTCAATAATCTTTCCCTTTGCAGAAGCTCTGAAATCTCTGAAATGTTAGACAGTAAAATCATTGTTAATATTGGTCCTCATGTGTTCCTATAAAAATAACTGTGCTGTTTCTAGTGGTGGCTTTTTACACAGCCGTTCAGTCACAAACAGATGCAATTATCTGACAAATACATGTGCAAATGAAGTTTACCTACCATCTCTATGTAACTGACTTCACATGACTGGAACCCATTTGCTCGGTTTCAAAGATAAGGTTAAGGCTAGTCCCAGACTAAAATGAATGTTTGAGTGTTTGTTGTTGTAACACTGTAACACTGTACAAAGAAGAATAACTTAATTTGTACTCAAGAGTTCACAGGTGAATTAGGTTCGACTCAAGGAGGATAGAATGACACTGAGCCAAATTATAAATGAAATTTAACAGCCGGCATTTTAATTGAAAATTCAGAATAAAACTTTAGAAATAACTATTCCCACAATTTAAACAGATACTCTTAATACCATAATTAAGAGTGGGAGAAAGTGCTTGATATTGAGCTCAAAATAGAATAAAGAGGAAATAAAAATAAAATTAAATGTGCCAAAGTCTCTTGTATCCTGTGTATATATACGGTCCTCAGATATCCATGTGTGTAAATATAGTTCTCAATGTGAATGTGTGTAAAGGCCTTTTTGTAAATATGTTCTACCCGGGTAGTGTGTACAAAGTGTGTGAGATCACAGCTTAGCTGTTATATCCAGTAAATCCACAAGGAGGCGTGGGTTCACTCCACGTGTGTAGATCAAAAAGGGCTCTGGCTCGCCAATCAAAAGTAGGTCACGATGCAGAATCAAAATCCACTCATAAAACCCAATCTGCACAAAATAATGCAGATAACATTAAGCAGATCTCTTCATTTTAACATTTAAACACATATATTGACCTTAAGCAACATGAAATGCTCACCAGTACAAATATAAACGCAATGTATGACAATGTGAACACTTAAAACAGCTAAAAGTATACAAATATGTGACAATATTGTTATATAACAACTTACTTTCTCTCATTTCCATGTATATACTCATAAATGATGAAATCATTTAACCAACACAGCCTTATTAGATTCGTTCACAAATTTAACTCTCTTAATATACATAAAAAATGCTCCTCAAACTTCATAGGTAACTCTAATTGGGTTTTAAAACACATATAGAGAAGGATTGATATTAGATTAACTAAAATAGTTAATAAACAACAAACTCACCAGAGTTCTCATAAAGAAACACGGAAAATCAACCGAAAAAATCAAATCTTTCATCAGATCTGGGATGCATTTCCAACCTGAATGATTTATAACATCATTAAGTAGAGAATTAACACATTTTAACATAAAAAATATCAAGATTAAATGATTTTTTCTGGAACATCACTCCGACCTCATGGATGCATGTCCAGCTGGCTTCTTCATCTGAACTAAACACAGCCAGTTCACTCAATACACTTAAGTCAACTGCCCTCTAATGGGCGGGAATGGTACTGCACCAATTACATGAGTCTCTTTGAAAATGTACAAATAAAAAATGTTTCAAAATTAAATTACACATGAAAGTAGTGTTCAATTTAAAGGGGTTATATTGTCTTAAAGAAACACGCCCAGATTTTGGGAATTTAGCTTATTTACCGTATCCCCCAGAGTTAGATAAGTCCATACATCTCTTTCTCATCTCCGTGCGTGATGTAACTCTGTCTGACGCAGCCCCCGCTAGCTTAGCTTAGCACAAAGACTGGAAGTGAATGGCTTTAGCTAGCATACTGCTCCCAATAATTGACAAAATAACGCAAACATTTTCCTATTTAACACTAGAACAGCCATGACGGTCAAAATGACCGTTTTGAAATGTATATTTACAATAACTTTGTTAATTAAAAAAATACAATCTTGCTGGTTTGTGACTTTTCCTAAAAGTGTTTGTATTTTTACTTACAATAGATTTTATATAAATTACACAAAAGGCAAAGAAAATTTGACCATTTCTACCTATTTCAGCCATAGCGGTCATATTGACCGCTCTAAATTTCGCGCAATTCTATTGTCCTTTCCTGCGGTTTATTTTCTCTGTCAGCGTCTCCAGTACTATTAGCATATGCTTGTTTGCTTACAAATGCAAATTATTGGAATACAAATTATTATTGCCTTTTAAAAAATAGGTTTATAAAGAGTTTATAGGGAGCGTTTTAGAAATGTGATACAAAAAATAACATGAAGAGAAATATGACTGCTGTGACAGCGACCTTTCCTGGGTGCAAGACAACAGTTCATCCTCATCAAAGAATGAGTCAGAGTCCTTACCGAGTAAAAAGATGCGGCTACCTTCATCAGAGATTAGGGATCCAGATGTTTCATTCACATCTGACAAGCTTGCGGCTGCCCTGCTCTCCGCTATGCACCGCTGTCCTGTCGAGTGCTGCTCTGCGCAAGTTATATTCACTAGTTCTGCTGGTCATTTATTATTATTAGAATATTACTATTATTATTATTATTAGGACCATCTTTCAGTCAACTGAACGTCCAGGGAGAAGGCAGAGCCTTGTCCTGACTGAAGCTGCTGGCCCCACCGTGCACACGAAGCGTAACATCGAAGATGCGCTCACGGCCTTTCTGTGTTTGTTTGACGATGCCACAAACCCTTGTGCGGAAATTGTGCGAGGAGAACAAAAGTGACTTGTGTTGACTGTGAAGCTTAAATAGCCGAGCACGGTATTGATCTGTTTATTTAATATAAAATTTGTAGCCTAATTGTTTTATGGTTCTAAACTTCGTTCGTGGCTCTTTTTGTTTACTTTATAGCAGCTTGTTTTCAGCCTTTCCGTTTATGTTCTGTGTTATAAGTGTTAAAACACATTTTTTCATAGTCAAATTGATCCTTTAATTTGTTATTTTGTTGTTCCGAGTTATGTTTAATAAATACAGAGAAATACTGAATATAGCGTATGCAATAATTACATTTTACTTTATGAGATGGTGTGAATATTTATAAATGTATAATTATCTTTTTAACTAAATAAAAAATGTAGATGTTGGGGTTATTTGGTTTTTTAAAATATATCCTCACACAATTAATACATTAATCTCTCATTTGGGGAATTTATCATTAGAGATAATAGAGTTTATAATCTAGCGGTCAGAATGACGTCACAACACATAAATAGGAAGATGTTCGTGTTATTTTGTCACTTATTGGGAGCAGTATGCTAGCTGAAGCCATTCACTTCCAGGCTTTGTGCTAAGCTATAGTGGGGGCTGCGTCAGACAGAGTTACAGCACGCACGGAGATGAGAAAGATATGTATGGACTTATCTAACTCTGGGTGATACGGTGAATAAGCTAAATTCCCAAAATCTGGGCGTGTTCCTTTAACTGAAAATAACTTGCCCTGCATATCTTAAAATATGTCAGTGTCATAATTTCGTCTCAAGATACACACCAGTAATGTTTTATAAAAGTGACTTAAATATTTTAATTTAACTAAAAAAATAGTCCTGGCTAAAGCTAAACCTTAAACCTGTGAAACTGGTACATTATGTCCTATAAAACCAGCAAGCTGCTGATAGCATGTTTATGTCTGTGTGTGTACAGCAGGAATAAATACAACAGATGTTGATTTGGAGAGCATGTTGGAATCTGGCAGTCCATCTGTCTTTACATCAGGGGTGAGTGGAAGTGTGCAGCATCTTTCACACATGACAATAATGTCGTCTCTTAATCTCAGGGATTGTCATGATGTCTTTTGCTTTCTTCTCATGGTAGTTTTTTAAATAATTTGACCCATATGTATGTAGTCTACAATTTTTAGGCCATTTTTGTGTTTTTTTTTTTATTGTTAATGCTCTTAACAGTTCTGAGATGTAACTAGCAATATACTGTATCTCCCTATGGCAGGGTTAGGCAAGATCACACCTAGGGCTGTGCAAAAAATCACCTGCGATTCTCATGCGTGTTTCATCAGTAAAGCCATCAGCTGCTTTCAGATGGAGGGGCATTTACCACACAGATAGATTTTCCATCTGGTTTTTTGAATGGCTATATGTACTATGACATCACTACAGGCGAGAACCCTAACAAATACCCAAATCGCATAGCCGGTTTATTGATTTGCATGTAAACGCTTATTATTGCTTATTCTGTGCAAGTAAATGCACTCAGTGACAAATGAATTAAGTTTACTTCTGTTGGATTAATTGAAATTCTGGTTGCACTTGGATCCTGGGTCTTTTCATTATTCATGGCACCTTTCATTTGTGGTGATGTTGAAAATTGCAGTGCATGACAGCAGTGAAATGATCCCAGATATGTAAACTGAAAATGTGCTCTTTACATGATGTTTTATATAGAAGTAATATACAGTGCATGCATTCCTTGGGATCGATCCCAAGTTATCTACGCTGTTACCAATTGAGCTCCAGGAACCACTTTTTAAACTACTAAAACACAAACATCACAAGTTTACTGTTTAAAGAGTAACTAAACCCTAAACCAACTTTTTTTAGTTAATGATCTGTAAGAATGATGCTTTATTAGTGCTGTTCATCGATTTTAGTAATTTTTTTGACATTTGGATATAAAGTGTTTCAATACTACAATATATGGTGTAAAAACGTCTGAGTGCTGCCCTCTTCAGGTTGAACGGTGGCTACTGCAGTTGAATTTTCCTATTGGATGTTGGGTCCAAAAAATGACTCGTGACGTAAGCAGGTTCAAGCTCACCACGCCCTTGTTACGATCTCACCACACACTTGATACGAGCTTAGTTCGTCCCCTCTATCTTCGTTGGGATCTTCCCACTTTTCTTGCATTTTTCAAATATTGCCAGTGGGTGGAGTCAGGCTCTGACCAGGGGTTTAGTTACGCTTTAAATAATTACAGTATTTTTTACATGAATGTTGTAGAAATGTACAATGTACAAATCTACAGGATATTTCTAACAATTTTTACAGTAATGTTTACAGTAGTTTTTGAATGAAGTTCCCTTTGCATAAACTTCAGTGCTTTACATTTCCCTGCAGATAATCACAGAGTCCAGCATCACTGAACAGGCCATGAAGGAGATTGAGCTCCAACATAGTGAAATCATCAGTCTGGAGAAGAGTCTCCATGAGCTGCATGAGATGTTCATGCAGATGGCCATGCTGATAGAAAGCCAGGTCAGAGAACATGACTGCTCACTATTTCATGCCTTTAAAGCAACACCAAAGAGTTTTTTTTACCTTAAAATAACGCTTCCAAAACAGTTTCAGTCATTCATCCACTCAAAACAGGATGAACAGCACTTTCACATTCGCTTTGCAGCCCTCTCGGCCAAAACCGCACTAAAGAAGTTTCCAAACGTCGGGTAGCGGTCCTGTAGTCCGAGTGAATACTACAAAAACTTGCTTTACGGCAGACCTACAATCCAATCAGAGCCAGCTATGCCTCAGTATTTATGACAGTGGGTAATGGACAATTACGCTTTTAACCTGTAGGGGGAGCAAAGAGCCAAAACTCTTTGGTGATGCTTTAAATGAAATCTTTTATTTTTCTCAGATTTGTGGGTTATTCAGATAACGCAATTGCACTTACACAGATGAGGGCTGTATCGTTGCGTTACAGTGTTCTGGTAGTCCCATTGCTAGAGGATTGGGTTAGCAGTGCAAAAGATCATGGGTTTGATCGCCAATGACCATACTGATTAAATTGTATACCTTAAATGCACTGCAAGTCACTTTCGATAAAAGTGTTTGCAAAAAACATAAGTGTAAATACCATGAGCACATTTAAATCATGCTAAATGTCAAGATAAAAAGCATCTATTATGCTCATAAAACTTTTTTAATTTTATTATTGTGGTGTGCTGGAGTACATGAATGTGTTAAAGTAAAAAAACAGAGCATCTCAAGGTTTCTAAAGGATCCTGATTAATAGAAATAGGTTGTTTAATTTTTACTGGATGTACTGTTATATCAGCGCTGACCTATGTGCCAACTGTTTTGGACTAAACAAGAATCCAGCAAATAACTAACGCATTACAGTGGCAGTGCTGCCAGATCGCTGGTTTAGTATGACTTTTTGTTTCATTCTTGCAGGGAAAGTTGATGAATAATATAGAGATAAGTGTGAGCTGTGCACAGGATTATGTGGAGAAGGCCAAAGAAACAACCAAGGCAGCTATTAAAGTTCAGAAAACAAACAGGACGGTGAGATACAGCACAGTCAATCCATTAAACTTCTTTAAAATCATCTTGTGTCTGTTTTCTGCTGCTTTCCATCTAATGTGAGAGATGAGTATGTGGAGCATTCAGAAGGTTGTAAAGTACACTGTAAAAAGATTCCGTAGAATTTACAGTATTACTGGCAGCTGGATGCCAGTAACTTACTGTAGATTTAAATTTATGTTAATTACCTGCAACAGTTTGTTCAAAGTTAAATGAAAATTAAACATTAGCAAGTCTGTATCTTTACAGAATAAAACTAAAATAACAGCCTCAAGCAAACCATTCTGGGAAACAAAATCTGAAAGAAAAACCCAGAAAAAGGTTGATGAGGATTTTTGGTTCCCAGAATGCTTTGCATGAGGCTGTTATTTTATATTTTTATTCTGTAAGACAAAGACTTGTTAATGTTTAATGTTCATTTAACTTTGAACAAACTGTTGTCAGTAAATAACATAAATTTAAATTTACAGTAAGTTACTGGCATCCAGCTGCCAGTAATAATGTAATTTCTACGGAATCTTTTTACAGTGTACCTGTGTATAGGTTGAAGGGTTTAGCGGCCCCTTTCACACAAAGACTACGAAAATAAACTAAAAATGTGTCCAGGATTTGTCCGGGGATCGTTTGATTTTGTAGGCCTACACATAAGGCAGTATTGTAAGGTTTGTCATTTATAAATTATAAAGATTAGAAAATGGATATTGTGAATGAAATTGATTTCTGTATTTCCCCACAGAAGTTGATCCTGATAGGGGGCTGTGTGGCTCTTTGTCTACTCATTGTCATCATTGCACTAGCCGTTGGATTGAGCTAAGATATTGCCCTGAGCCATTTCAACCTACTGTGATCCACAGAGGATGCCAAGAGGAACAATTTAGATTCTTATATTATATCTGTGTACATCTTTGCCATATTTATGAGACAGCATATAGATTTTGTTAAAAAATCAACATAATTGCAAACATAAGGGTTCCATATAAATGTAATAACATTCATCTGACCTATATGATCTGTATTGTTATGTGAAAAAGCATATAAACTTTCAATATAAACTTTACTTTTTGTTTTATTTGTCATGTGTTTTATTGTATTTAATTTAAATTTACTTCTATAGCATCACAAATACCTATCGTTACATCTGAGAGCTTGTGCTTATCTTGTGGCTTTAAGAAAAGACAATTGCAGCATATCAACCAAACAAATATAATAAAATACAAATCCAAAAGTGAGTGAACAATATCTTTCATTGGAGCATCTTCTGGGATATTTAAACAGAAACTTTTTTTAAACAGAAATGCGTTGAACACCCTGTTGTGATGACGTAAGAGTTGCAACTACAGTAGCTGAGAGGCCATTCGTTATTCGTTATTTTTAAATGTTTTCGGAGCCTGATGAAATCTTTTTCAATATGTGTTTAACACTGTAAAATGTGCTCAATGTTACAGTCACTGCCAATGCTGTCCAGAATAAAAACACTCCAACTTGGAACCATAGTGCGAGCTGTCTCTTTACAGTAGTACCGCATGGTTTATTTACATGTTTCTGCCGATTGGACTGCAGTTCTGACACACCCACCAAACAAGAGAAAACGTATCTCAAACCCTGTTGCACACCAGTACACACCGTTTCCAGGAAACAAGTTGTTCAACCCGAAAACCGTAGCAAAACGTTACGTGCACCGGTTTGAACTTGAACGTGCCCCAGGTAAATTCAATTAACTCATTTGTGGGCTAAGATTGTGCATAAACATAATTTTTTTACGGAATTACAGAAAATGCGTCTGGGTATCGTTTGATTTTTGGTTCATTTACACTGCCGATGATTTTCCTGAATCTGTGTGGGCATTCACAGTCCTGCACTTGGTTGTTTTTTTTACAAAGCATCTGAAGTTTGCCAATTATCCGTGATTTCTCTCATGCAAGTTTTGTTTATGACAAGATCATAAGGAGCATGTGATGTGCTATACTGTCATGCTAGTAAATGATCTCCCCTTCAGTACTATACCTGCTTTCCTCATACGCATTGATTTTGTACAAATTCATCGATTTGTAAAGCTCCATGTCCCTCATTGGCCAGTTAATCTGTATGTTGTGATTGGCCTGAATACCTCTGACATCAGCCGGAAATGTGACGCTCCTTACCATGTTTGAAAGATTCGCTCACAATGTAATGCTAACAGGAGTTAACTTACAGGCTGAGCCTGAAGCAATAGGAATTATGTTTATGTCCATTTTTTTACATCACCAATCCCAGGAAGTAAACTGTTGCCTACAATCTGTGTGTTTGTTGTAGTCAAAGAAAAGAGATTTACGTTGGAGACGATAACTCGCGTCAGCATTTACTTTGGGGTTTGAATCTTTTGCATATCGTTATCATGTACTAATACATACTTTCACACCAAAGGAAATATAATATATTGGATCGGATAAATGGTGCTCTTTAACTAGAAACTGACATTTACTATATGTATATACTTCACATATATGCCCATACGTGACATTTTCCTCGGACTCGTCCTGGCCAGTACTACGAGTGTGTCCTCCAGAAGTCACATTTGTATAGTACATAGTGTTATACAAACCTAAACATCATATCCCCCCCCATACGCCACTGCCTAAATTTATAATGTGCTGCTGATTCTGTATATTAAATTCATTTTCTCAGAATTTTTTCTTCAAGGGTAGACAGGAAGAGTAAAAGATGATTACTGCATTGACCTGACAATCTTAAGAGAGAGAGAGAGAGAGAGACATAGAGAGTATGTGCGTGTGTGCGTTTGTAGAGAGAAAAATTGACTGAGGATAAAGCTGCAGGAAGGAGTTAAGACATTTATCCACTCGTGTTTGAGCAGTGGACAAGAGTCTCAGAGCCGGTGAGTGTTTAATTATAATTTTAATTATTTCTAATTGTCTATATCGCATTGCAGCCAGTTATATTATATTAAATTAATATTATATTTAATTATATTTAACAGTGCTTTTAGCAGGTATTTGTGTCTTAATACATGATTGCACAATCGGAATGTGAAATATCTGAATGAAAATATAACTGAATTGAAAACAGTTGTGTCAATTTGAACCATTTCAAGAAATGAATGCTCATCAGAAATATAGTTTTCATTTATGCTTCATGTTTAAAGAACAGGCAGATGTTGCAGTCAGGACTACTTAAAGTCCCTGTGAACAGGAAGTCGTGATTGACTTTACTTGTATTGTGATGTATTTTTTTGAGTTAAACAAAAAAACACAAGAAGAAAATAGGGTAACACTTTACTTGAAGGGATGTTTGACATGACTAATTCATAATCATAATGACACGTGCTATGGACATGAAGGAGATTTTATGCAAGTTTATGACAACTGTCATTTAGTGTCATTAGTTCAATAATTGTCCTTTTTTTAAATGCAAAGATTACATTGTTTAAATTTTCTTTGTTATGACAACTTGACATTACCAAAACAACATAACTGACCACCTTTTTACCAGTGATACAAATTAAATTTGTTATTAAAATGTCATAAAGTGTTAATACTCTGTCATATAGTTGGAGTATTAACAGTGTCATGAATATTCTTTAGTTCATAATGTTTTTAAAGTTTCTTCCATGTGTTCAACAAATAAAATCAATCATTCAATAATAATAATAATAATAATTTAAATTGATGATTATGTTTTATTAAATTTGGAGACTGATTCACCTCAAATTAAATGAAAACAGTACAATAATGGGTTAAGCCATCCAGCGTTGGGTCCATATCGCTGAAAAGTTAATTTGATTAAATTAAATTAATTAATAACATAAAGTTAAGTATAATCTTTGACGTGTCTGTTGCATTTTGTTAAGGTATTTAAAATTATTTGACATAGTATTAACACTTAATGACATTTAAATTATAGTTATGTAATGTTAACCCATAAAGCTAGGTAGTTTGTTAAGTTTGATAATTCTTCTGCTATATCATGTTTATGACAGATTTATGGCAAGTTTTGATGTATTGGTTTATGTCAAGTTGTCATAACAAAGATAATTCAAATAATGTCATATTTGCATAAAAAATTACATATTTGAGTGAATGACACTTAATTATAGTTGTCATAAATGTGCATAAAATCTCATTTATGTTCATGAGAGGTGTTGTGTTATGATTATGAAGGTGTCATGACAGTTTCATTAAAAAACACCCCTTCAAGTAAAATGGTAACAAGTTGCTGTGGTTTGTGTTGTTCTCTGTGCATTTATTGGATATAGAAAAGTTGGCATTTCATTCAGAAATGGAACTCATAGAGAAAAATTAAAATGACCCACATTGATAAATTGTTTATAATGAACACTTCAATATTCTATCAAAAATAAGAATCGTCCGTTTTGATCTCATGGGGACTTTAAACCAAGACTAAGTCAAAACCAAGACTCCAAAAATCCACATAACTCTAACCCTAAGATGTTGCTCTGAAACACAACAGATCTTTTACTTCACTAAAACAGAACAAAAACTTTTTGTGTAAAATGTTAGTCCCAAAATATTTACTTGTTTTTTAAATATATTAAATTAATCACTTTTTTGCAGTCATATGATATCTTAATTTTTGTATTAGGCCTAGTCCACATATACACAGGTGTTTCTATAAGCAGTTTTCCCTCCTGCGTCCACACAAACACGCAAAACCCTGATATGAAGTGCCGTCAGTAGCATGCCGAACCAACAGATGGCGATATATCCCTAACTGTAAAACCCGTCCGCTTCGATCGGTATTTACAAATGCAGACTGTTAGTCGTCAGTATCCATGCATGTAACTCACAGCAACAGTGCAACAGCCAAAAAAGAAGCTGCTTGGCCAGTATGAATATTAAATATTATTCAACTCAACTGCGATATTGAATATTGCGTATGAATATTATTATGACTCTTTTATTGCCATTATATCATTATGGTTGTGTTGTTTCAAATATATCTACTGAATGTCACAGTCACACAATTTTGCAGATGATGTTTAGCCATATTGATGTTCTTTCATCAGACATGGAGATGAACGGCAGTCAGGCGAACACTTCTCTCAAGTGCGAGCGCGACACGAGCATCACCTCCATCCTCTTCCCCTGCCTCTATGCAGCTTTGTTTCTGTTTGCTATTGTGCTGAACTCTCTGGCCGCCTGGATCTTCTTCCAAATTCGCAGCAGCTCAACGTTTATCGTGTACCTGAAGAACGTGGTGGTTGCAGACCTGTTGATGACCCTTACCTTGCCTGTGAAGGTTCTGACCGATGCCGGGTTGGGCTCCTGGCATCTCCGGGCCTTTTATTGCCGTTACTCGGCGGTCCTCTTTTATACCACCATGTACATCGGCATCCTTCTGCTGGGACTCATCAGCTTGGATCGCTACCAAAAGATTGTGCATCCGTTCGGGAAGAGCTGTCTCCAGAAAGTCAGGGTGGGTCGGGTCCTCTGTGCGGTTATCTGGGTGGTTATGTTATTGTTGGCTCTGCCCAATGTTTTCCTGAGTAACCGCGTACCTCAGATCCCGCCGGGCACTCTACTGCGGTGCACCAGAATGAAGGGCGAGGTGGGACTCATGTGGCATGAAGGCTTTAACTACTTCTGCCAGGTGGTGTTTTGGGGCACGTTGTCACTCATGGTCATATGCTACACATTCATCAGCAGAAAAGTGTTTGAGTCGTACCGAAGTTCACACAGCAACAGAGGAGCGGCCAGCAATCAAACCACATCCAAGGTACAGCAAATGTCCAACTGCCTGACGTTAAAAACAGAGAACTTATTGAATCATGCCAATAATGTGGGAAAATGTGATGCAATAATATGATCCATGTTAAACATCTCTCATGTCCTCCGCAGGTGTTTGTTGTAGTGGGAGTTTTCTTCATAAGCTTTGCTCCTTTCCACCTGGCCCGAATCCCCTACACCCTCAGTCAAACCCGAAACACATCTGCCCTGTGTTGGGCCAAAGACCAGCTGTATTGGGCCAAAGAGATCACACTCTGGATGTCGTCCTCAAACGTGTGTCTGGATCCTCTTATTTATGTTTTTCTGTGTCGAGTCTTCCGGAGAAAACTCACCGCCACACTGAGCCGTCGTCCCGAGCCACATGGACTGAGCTCTGTGACCGAATCAAGCACAAGGAGAGAGAGGCCCATCCTGTCTCCTCCTGATGTCAGTAAGGATGTGTGTTGTCCATAACATCCTTCTCTTACTGTATGTGCTTTCTGTACATCATAAGACTCAAAATTAAAGTCATATATTATCATTTAATGACTCTACGTAAGAAACCTGTTCTTCTCAAGAAAGCATCCTGCAAACACAGTGACTGTCACAGAACCTTACAAGATGCATCACAGAGATGCTAAAAAAAGGTTAAAAACAAAACATTGCTAAAGCCTTGAATGTTCATCATTTTTTCTAAGACAATAAAATCTGTGAGGTTTGGTGAGAGGTCAGAACAGTGTCCGTCATTCATCGAATGAACGTAGAAACCAGCATACATCTGAGCGAAAAGATCCATTTACACCAACGCTCAAGTGTGATTCACGACCACTTCTGTCACACGAATGAATGGGTGTTGGTAAATGTAATGGCTGAACGAAAATCGTAATTTGAATATTACACCCATTTAAACAAGCCTGCCCCCTAGAGTTTAGGTCTTGTAATTTTTTAATAATAAGTTATTAACATAATTACTATTTAATGTATTTAAGGTTTTTTATGAGCTGAACTCAACGATCTAAAACTTTTTCTATGTACACAAAAGGCCTATTTCTCTCAAATAATGTTGGTTATGGCACAGATGTGCCTTAAGGCCGTTTCACAAGGTACGCGGCAACCGCGAGTGTTTAGTTCTTTTTCAATAGGAGACGTGCGGAAAGCGGCAAAACGGGGGCGGTTACAGAGGTGAAGCGGAGTTGGTCCACACGCCTTGCTCGTGCACCCAAAATCCTATTCCTTCTCCAGACATGGTACTTCATGACAGGCGCCGTTGAAGATAAACATATTTGCACTAAATGCTGCACAAAACGCTTCCAATACAAGAGAAAAGCTGAAGCCGCGCGACGATTTTGCCGCTTACCGCGTACCGTGTGAAACGGCCATTAGGCTGAAGACAATAAAAGGCCAATGAGTTTTATCATACAGCACAATTAGACAACCAGAGATGTCACAAGTTTTGAGGGAGCGTGCAATTGGCATGTTTACTGCAGGAATGTCGACCAAAGTTGTTGCCAGTGAATTGAATGTTCATTTCTCTACCATAAGCCAAATGAGTGCCAGTGAATTCAAGTGAAAATTAAGTGTATGTACAGTACTGTAAAATGTTGTACTGTGTACTGTCATGACTCTCTTTCTGAAAAAAAAACCCCCACATGAATAAAGAAAACATCTGTAGGATATTCTCGAAAATGTAATAATGATAGTCACAACATTACAGCATTTTATGGGAACCTAATTTTACATACCGTATTTGTGACAGGCAGATTAATGTTTGGTTTCTTATCTAGAAATGCAGCAGTTGTCTTCTCATCCAGTAATCGTCAATGTCATCCAGTTCCTGTGTGTGCGTGTGTGCGAGACAGTGTCCTCTACAGTTATGATACATATGATATACACACTTAGAACTGTGTTAAAAACAACACATGCAGTGTTAGTTTAGGGACGACACACTAAATGCTTTGTCCCAGAATAAACACATTATGTGTTGTTATTATTGAAACTATTTTTTATTTTGTGTTATTTTAACACAACTTCTGTTTTATTTTCACACACAATCAACACAAAATGACATACCTGTAATGTGTTAAAATGACACACAATGCCTTAAATAGCATAACACAAAAATGTGTTAAAAAAGGAACACATCTTTTCTTAGAGTGTATAACCCTTTAGAGTGTATAACTGTTCAGTTTTTTTGTGTTTGAGCATTTAAGCCCTGTTTGTTTTGTTGTTGTTTTTTTATTGTGCACACTTTTTCGTATTTTTTCAATATTGAAAAGGCAACATTTCATTTCAATGATGCATGTTAAAATACATACCAGTACATTTAAAGGAGCTGTATGTAGTGTTTCTACTTAAACTAATCACTTTTCAATTGCCTGTGTGTGAAGGGGTTGTAATCTCACATTAAAATGATCCACTTTGTGGGTTTTGCTATTACCTGTGAAAATAAATATTATTTTTATGTGAAAGTACCGGGTCGGATTTGTCCGATTTTTAAAAGTCTTTAAACTCGTACAGTCTGACATTGATGGAAACTGAGATCATACAGTGTGACATGGACTTAACTACGATCTTGATCGCACAGTGTAGCAAGCAACAATCCTAAAGGACTATTTAAAACAGCACAGTATATACCGGGCTTGCCTGTTATACTAATATTGTTCAGTGTAGTTCACTTACCGTTTTCGTTATCTTACCGTAAATTTATGTAACACCACATTACATAGGATAAATGCAGTCAATTAAACGTTGCAGTGGGAGTTTACCTGAGTTTCCAGCATGTTGTGTGGTGCTTTCTCCGGTGTGTTGCATCTCAGTCTGGCCGTCCCTCATGAGTTCGAGCACGCGCTTATAAACTTATTGGTTGCAATCTGAAACATCAGCGCTAGAGGCCACTGAAAACTACATACAGCCCCTTTAATATTTTCTGAAAATAAAAAAATGTCAAAATGATGTTTCATCTTTTTTTGCACAGAGGTCTATTGAAATGTTTGTCTAATAAAATGTGGTTTTGGGTCACTCTTGCCCAGACAAATGTTGTCTTACAATAAAGCATCCAACAGCCCATCTATCTATGTATTGTGTCTATAGCTTTAGCTGCTATCAATTAACAATAACAGAAAACGTCAAGGCCTTTGAAATGTTGCCTTTAGTTCTCAGAAATTCATTATATACTCAGTCTCATGCCATCCTGTCATCTATCAGTCATCAATCCAGATATGAGTTTAATAACAATGTTAATGTCTGCCATATCTTAATTTACAACACTGATGTTGCTGTATTGATACCTGTCGTATCAATTGCTAAATAACCTCAAGATATTAATAATTTTTCTCACAAACGTATTTTTTTACTTCACATGACATATTATATTAACCCAATAGAGTCATTTAAGTTATTTTAATGATGGTCGGAAGTGCGTTCTGAACTTTACCAGGAGAATTTCTATAAGATGGTGAAGTATCTTTAAAGGGATTGATTTTCTTATTTATTTCTTAATCTTTACCCTGTTTCAGCATGGCTATGGTTGTATTTATGGTACACTGTAAAACCTAAAAGTTAACTCAAACCATTTAAGGAAACCGGCTGCATTAAACCATTTAAGTTTTAAAACACATACATTTGAGTACTGTGAACTTAAACAAATTGAGTCACATGCAGTTATGCACTTATATTTAAGTTCACTCTACTTAAATATAACTGCATAATTGCACATGACTCAAGTTCACAGTACTTAAATGTATGTGTTTTAAAACTTAAATGGTTTAAGGAACCGGTTTCCTTAAATGATTTGAGTTAAGTTGATTGTTAGCTTTTACAGTGTAAGAACAAGTTAATCTATACGTTGATCTACACACAAGTTGGTAAAAGGGCAGTTCGGCATCTTCAGTTTACCAAACCTGCATCTTTTTGGATTGTGGGATGAAAATACCTGGAGTAAACACATGCAGACACAAGGAGAACGGAAACAGAAAGACCTCCTAACCCAGCTGAGGCTTGAACCAGGGACCTTTGTGCTGTGAGGCAACCCACTGCCAATGTTAAAAATCTCTGTATATTCTTGTTTCTCTGTTGGTATCGCTGTGTTTGAAATGGTGTACTGTGACATTATGTATGAATACATTTTGGACATACTGCATCCACACATTGTCATGTCCTTGATCTATGATGTAATAAGAACTGCAACCATAAATCAGTTAAAGAGCTGCTTGCTTCATAGATTTCTTTTTTGTTTGAATTTGCCGGCTCGTGAACTCAAAGTGTCCATCAAATGCACACTTATAGATGGAAGTAGTAGATCATCCCAGTACTTCTCAGACTGGAGATAATCCTGTCACATCATCATCTATTGAGTGAGCACATTTTTATATAGCATTAGCAGGACAGTGTGTGACATTACTGAGTCAATCAATGACTGGACTTGAATTTGTCCAGTCATTGATTAAAAACCGTAACACTTTACAATAAGGTTGGGTAGCATTAGTTAATGCTTAAGCCAACATAAACTAACAATAAACAGTACTTCTACAGCATTTAAATACAATAATTATACAACTGCGATATACCAACCTAGCAGCTGAGGCAGAGAACAGAGGCTGGAAGGTTAAGATGTGCCCGGTGGAGGTGGGGTGTAGAGATTTTGTGGCCAAATCAACATCAAAGACCCTTAGGGCGATTGGAGTCAGGGGTCAGGCTCACAGACAACCAGTCAAATAGCTGGCTGATACTGCAGATAGGACTGGCTATGGTTGAAGAGGAGATATGCCAACTTATAAGGCAGGTACCTTATCATGTGATTTACACCCAGGCTTGATCAACCTGTGGTGGGCCAACCCCAGCAGAGGGTGTCTTGTGATAAATGTCCAAAACACTAGGTGATGTTGTGGTACACAACCGACGATGCCCTGTTTTCCTCTTCATGAATTAACATTTCCACAAAATTTAACATTGGTGTGCAAGTGTGTATTAATACAAGTTAATGATATGCAAAAGGAACAAATCCCAAAGTAAAAGATGACGCGAGACTCCAACGTAAATTTCTTCTCTTGGACAAACACACAGATTGTAGGCAATAGTTTACTTCCTCTTTCTGTTGACATGGGCACGACGGTAATTATCATAGTCATTAGTAAAAAACTCTCTCTCTTTCTACATTTGCATTGTGAGAAGGAATAGCAAAAATATTTTCTCCACTTTTTGTGTGCTTGCCGACACTGATACACCTTTCTGTGTATTTCTTCAGGTTTGTGACCTGATCAAAACGCTTTGCATCATCAATTGCATTTGCAGATGGTATTTGATACAGGGTTCTATCATTCCAGTCAGATCCATCCTCATGAAAGATCCATTTCTCCAGATACTACAGACATTTATTCAATGCTTTGAACAAGAAATAATAAAGGCATTTATAACTAGGAGAATTACAAAAGAAGACTGAGATTACACTCAATTAACATTTATATTATGTACATAAAATGTAAATAAATATATAATTAAATAAAAAATAAAGAGAGAGAGAGAGAATATATATATATATATATATATATATATATATATATATATATATATATATATATATATATAAAATACATCAAATAAAGGCAATGTAGTAGGGGGGGTTTCACATTCTTAAATTAAAATCCTGTAATAAGGTAATATCTTGCTTGCGGGATAAATGTGATTCATAATTTTAAAGTGCACCTCTTTACATTTAGGGTTGACAGGGAATGTAAGAAAATTTGTTCTAATTTTAGACCTTTCTTTTTTATCAAAATGACAAAATATATAAGATCTCTTTACTGGTCCTGGAAAACAGCGTTGCAATAAACATTTTCTTAAAAATCTATTAGAACATATTTATTTGAAAAATTGACATTTTCTATCATAAGGATAGAATTCATTGGAATTATTGTTGTATATTTTACTCGTTCCTTAACCAAATTAATCATTTGTAATGGTGTGTTCTTGATAATTATATTGTATATTTTAGGGGAACAATTTATAATGTATTTACCACAAAATTAATCATAATTTAATATATTCCCTAAGTTGTCCATAACATGTTCTAGTGACCACCATCATCAATAAAGATACACCTGTTAATAGACATGCTAAGGGACATAAAGCTATAGGTCTTGTGTTCAAGAAGCATGTGTGAACTTTTTTCAAAATGTTTATTGCCCCCACAATTGAATTGCTCTCCCTTTCCATTATCTGAATGTGTGAATGAAACACACAAATGAGTGAGTCCATGTGTGCCAGAGGTAAACTTTCCTGGACTCATCTTCTAAAAGCTTTATGATCAAAAAGGGTGGTTTTTCCTGTGACAAAAATAATGTTTTCAAGTCTGAAAACATGGGAATGACAGCCATCGTGTCTTGCTGTGAGATGAGAGTTCTGTATAGACCTTTCTCACAGTAACCGGAAATACGTAATCGTCGTGTAAGCGGAGTTCCTGTCAAGCGTCAACACACTAGAAAAACATAACCCCGGGCAAGTTTAAAATTGATCAAAGAGTCTACACAACTTCGTTAACGGATTTGCCAAATATTACATTTGCTGATGTGACACGACTAATGGAGGAAAACTTTTTCCATGAAGAATTTGTCCATAAATTTCTAGGTAGGCTAAGTAGAGAGCGAGTCTAACTGTTACTGAACTGTTAACTAAAACGACACATTATAAGTCTCGCCGGATAGCCTGAATCCACTTCTGTCTAACTTCACCATCAACAGGGAATTGATGGAACAGATACGGCTTTTTACATTGCCTTTACTGCGGAGGAAGTAGATTTCCGCGACGATTGCGTATTTCCGGTCATAAATACGGAAGTTGTGAGAAAGAAAGGTCTATTTAACATCAACAAATACACAAATTAATGTTATTTTAAGCAACATCATAGGGGCTCTTTAATGCACTATGAATTAACATGAATACATAATTGGCATTAACAAACATTAACAAAAATTAATAAATAATGAAAAACTATATTGCTTATATTTTCTTCATGTTAGCTAATGCATTTACTAATGTTAACAAATACCACTTCATTGTAAAGTGTTACCAGCGTTAGTGAAACAGTCAGTGGTCTTCTGTCTCCACCAAATCTCAAATACAAGGTCAATAACTAATAAAGAAAAGTCTGGAAATTTCTAGAGGAAACGAAACCGCGTGCGTTGCTATGACAACAAATACACAGCACAGAGGCGGGGTAATGCCACTATTATTACACCAATAAAAAATATTACTAAAACGTCACGTGCACTTTCTCCGCCCCCTGCAGAGTGTCGAGTTTCTATGGTCACCGCGGGCGCGCTAGAGGAGCTCGTCACAGTGAGGGTCGGTGGTGCGCGTGAACAACATGTTTAACAGTCGTCAGTTTGAGGAGGACCCGTTCTTCTCGTGAGTCTCTCTATCTTATTTTATATAAACACAGCATACTGATCATGTAAATGTGTGTCTGTCTGTTTGTGTGTTTTTGGTTATTACACACAGTATAATATTCAATTCAAGATTATTATTCAAACTGTGTATGTGTCTGCTGCATGTCTGTCAGATAAAACTGTTGAATGTATCGATCATTTACATAGATAATTTCACAGGTAAGTGGAGAATAATAATAAACGCCTATATGTCGTTATTACATTAGTTTTAGTGATATGTCAATGTCATTTCATTATGTTTTTAATGGATCCTGTAATGTCAAGTGCCACACAATATTCATTAAAATTTGATTAAAGTCATAGAATCAAGTCCACGAAATACATAACATGTTAACTATTACGTTTCAATACAGAAAACCATACAGAGCTGAGCTATGTCTTGAATTACTCTAATGTTGAATATTGATGAAAAAATAAATATATATGAAAACATTTAAACTTATCCACCTTTCATAACAATAAGATTATGTTGTGACAGATGAATAAGATATTTTATTAGCAGTGTTGTTTAAAGAGAAAACTTCCCACATGATGACATTTATACAATTTAAAACAAACCTTTAAAATAATTAATGCCTGTAAATGTCTACATACATGTGAATGATGAGTTGTAATGAAGATCAGGTGAACAGTGTTTTATGTGTTTGAGTCTTTGCCTTTACTTACTGTATAAAACTGCTGAAATGCTTCTTAAAGGGATAGTTCACCCCAAAAGAAAAATGTATTTTGCCATCATTTACTTACCCTCATGTTGTTGACTGTAAATTTCGTCACCGCCCCTTTTTGGGGAAAACAAACAAGAATTCTCATAGACTTCCATACAAAATAGCGGAACAAAGCAACGTTCGTACACAGCCGGCAGGCGTAAATAACTTTAGAAATCACTCTAAAAATATACTCGCAAAATATACATTAACACATTTAATTTGGTCAATATAAAAACATGTCCCTTTCATTTCCCCAGCGTCAAATTTGTGTAACAACGCTATCCAGTGATTGCTGAAAATATTACTAAGCCAGTTAGTTGTATGGCTGGACAGAAAAGTGCACTCAGTACTTTATATATAAAGACATAATAATACAAAGTACCTTTCAAATACGAAGTAAAATCATTCACTGGCTTCAATGTTGTACGAGTAAATGTCCGGGTAAGACACCTCTGGCCAATGGGGAGCGTTGTTACACAAATTTGACGCTGTGAAAATGAAAGGGACATGTTTTTATATTGACAAAATTAAATGTGTTAATGTATCTTTCGAGCTCTATGGCAGGCAGGGTGGCCAGATAATTAATCAACATGTTTAATCTGAGTGATTTCTGAAGTTATTTACGCCTGTCGGCTGTGTACAAACCTTGCTTTGTTTCGCTATTTTGTATGGAAGTCAATGGTAAGTCTAGTTTGTTTTCCCCAAAGGGGGGGGTGTGAACCTGTTCAGAGACATTCTATGACGTTGCACTGGTTGTGCCTATTCACATCCATAGCAATGCTCAAAAAATCACTAGCCCAGCATCCCAGGCTATTGTTAATTCCTGTCGGGCTACCAAAATGTATCTCCCCCATGTCCGTCAGGCTATCTTAGGAGGCAAATATATTTTGATGTTTTTGCATTTTCTCAGATTTAGTTAGGTTATTATATTGTATGTAATTTAGGCATTGGGTATTGAAGTCGCGTTTAAATGCGCACTCGCGTTGACTTTCACTTTCCATTCGTGATTGCTCAAATTGTACAGGAAGCAAGCAGAACTGATTTGTCATTGATGCTCTGGTGCAATACTTCCAGGTTTAAAAAGTTGCGGAAGGAATAATAGCGGTATTGCGGAAAGCCAGAAATACTCGTCATTGGCAGGGAAGCGTTTTCTCTTGATTGACGAGATATCTCGTCAATGGCGGCGAAAGAGTTAGATTTGATTTGCATGCGTAGTAAAGAGAATTATGTTAAAAAAATCCCCGACAAGAACAAAGAGCAGAGAAGTGCAATTTTCTGTTGCTCAGGCTAAGTCAAATATCATTATCAAGGATTGCTATGACAAAATATAGCCCCAACATTAGAGATATGGATATTTCTGTACTGGCAAGCTACGTTCAGAAGCTTGCACACAGAGAGTAGCATTTTTAACAAAATTCTGTTTTTCTATTGTGTCTTTACCGGACATATAAACACAAAGCAATGTTGCATGTATTCTTGTAAAACACAATTATGAATGTCTTGAAGTGAACATAATAAATTGAGAAATAAATCAGATTTGTGACATTAGGCTCTATGTGGCTCCGTGCAGAACTTGCTCTTAAAGCGACAGTAGCCTCTATTTTTCTGATTGGAAAATTATCCAATTTGTGACTGGAAAACATCTGATCCCAACTGTGAGTCTTGTGATCCATTGAATCACTATAAAATGGTTTTTAGATCCAATGTGGCGATGGACTTGCATGGAAATCCAGGATTTATCAATATTCTACATTAAACATAATGTATATTCATTTCAGGCTACCAGAAATTGAAGAGTACCTGCTCGAAAGGCTACCAGGGATTTAAAAATTTTGCGAGACCTGCGATAGTATTTATCAAAATATCTTCATTTGTGTTCAGCAAAACAAAGACATTTATACATGCGCAGACCAACATAAGGATGAGAAAATAATGACAGAATTTAAATTTTGGACGAACTATCCCTTTATTAGATTCAGTGTTCATGTTCCATATAACTTTATTAAAATATCGGGTTTTATTTCATTATGATAAATTATGACGTTTGGACATTTGGGTTTTCTCTGTTCATGATGTTGTCTGAAATATCAGAGCTTCTCCATTGACTGGACATCAAGTCGTAACTTAACACCATATCATATCCAATATATGTTGATCAGATGGCAAAAATGTCCTTGAAACCAACATAATAGAAATGTATGAATATTATCATGACGTGAAGATATCCACTAGTAGTATGATAGTATAGTAAACATGTGACTAAAGAGATATAGACAGTATGATTGAACGCACTGAAAATGACAGCTATTCATGGGAATATTCATTTTGTTATATTAGTTCAGTATAGATCAATATTTTGTTTTTCTCCTGCTGTCTTTATTTTTAGGTCAGTTGTGAATCACTGTGTGAAGATCACGACAACACTTTCCAGTCTTCTCAGTAATGTCTTATTGTTTGTTTTTATTTCTACACCCTCCGTTTCCAGCGATCCATTCCAGGTACATCATGAGCGCATGCGGCAGATGATGAGGAGTTTTCCAGACCCGTTCTCACAGAGTTTTATGCCCTGTATAACAGATGGGCGACACAGGACTCACAGAGGCGAGGGTCAGGCCAACACCACTCAGGCCCTTCGACCAAATGACCAAGTGAGTAAACACCACAGACAGACAGACAAGACAATTTACGTATAGCACATTGTGTTGTTGTCTTTCAGTGTTTGACCTCGATGGTGTATACACATTTGGCTAGTAAAGCTTGGGAGGGATTAGGGCTGGGTATCGATTCAGACTCAATGAATATAGATTTAATACACATACTATATTAATAAAAAAGAACAGTGAACAGCAGTTTACAAGTGGGTCATTAATAAAAAGAAATTAAAAGCCACAACACGTCTTGCTTTCGAAATCTAAAATGCTTCCATTCCTCCGTTCAATGTTTGCGGAAATAAATACGGAAAAAAAAATCGATTCTGCTCTTTGAGAATCGATTTTTAATCGACCACGTTTTAAAAAACGATTAATCGAAAAACCAGCCCTAGGAGGGATCCATAGTGAAGATACTTGAGTCTAGAGCTTTTACACTGTGACCTGTACATTTTTGCCTGGAGCTGAAGCTTTTCATCGACCTTCTCAACAATAAAATTATTATAACCATCCAATGTAAGTTAAGGCCCTTTTGGTGACTTTGAGATGATAGATTGTCTTTCAAAAATCATCAATTGCCTTCTGTGAAATGTCTCCTCCTGTGACAGCTGCCATAGCACCTGTCACCGAATGTTGATTTTTTGTCCGAGTGAGTGGAAGAGCGTGGCCTAGCCATAGGTCAATTACACATCTGCAGATGGTTGGCATCCCACGCAGCCCTTTTCAACTCTCCTTATGGTTTATCGTCCGTCATTTGTCATGTACAGTGGAAAGGTAAAAGTAACCAAACAGATTTTAAATGAGACAAAGATGACCCGCAGGCCGGATAAAGATGATTAGAAGGCCTTATTTGGCCCGCGGGGCGCTAGTTGACTAGCCCTGGCCTAGTGCAAGTGATAAAGCAGATGAAGGTCTTCTGTACTACACTTTTATGTGTAGAGAGGGTCAAATACTGTGCACGTGGGGAAAATTTCATCATCACAATAGCGCACTGTACGCACACTGCCAGAGTTTTGTAACCATTCATACTTTATACACACAGGTCAGGAATGAGCATACAGAAGTATGTAGTACGTGATTATGGCAATTTGTGTACGGCCTGTGTACGAGTATGAAGTATAATTGTGCATTAAGAATGAAAGGACTCAAATTGATTTAAACAGGAAAACACTTCACTAGATGATTTACAAACATGAACACATTTTAAATCAGTGGGAACCCAGAGACACATAAATCCGTCTTAAAGGTGGTGTGTGTAGATTTTAGCGTCATCTAGTGGTGAGATTGTAATATTGCAACCAACAGCTCATCTCTCATTTATAAAACGCATATGGTTGCCGCCACAGGACAAACATGTCATCGTCTGAGACAACGTAGTGATGAAACGCGCTCTGTAGAGAAGTTTGTTCATTTAGGGCTACTGTAGAAACATGACGCCGACTTCCATGTTAGGGTACAGACGGTGTATGTAGATAAATTGGTTCATTCTAATAAAATGGTAATAAATATAATAATAATAATAATAATAAGGTAATAAAAGTTCCCTTTCAGTCGGTCACTACGACGTCACGTCGTGACCGACGAATTGGGAACTCGCTTAGAGAGACCAATCTGCTTCGTACTCTACTAAAACGCCAATGAACTTGGCATTGAGATATTTGCATAATGCTGGCGCCGCCCCGCCAGGTGCGTATATAAGCCACAGGTGCAAATATGGAAATTAGCTTTTTCGCTTCGAAAGCCGGCATTATCTGCTACTGAGAAGCTACTCTCTGCTCTTCTGGGAACGGTTGCTGAAGTTGATTGACAAGCAGTACTGACACAGCGGACGCTCGCAGTATTCCACTGCTCTGCATCTTTTTTGTTTTGAGTTTAGTGTGTGCGTTGCCTCTCCCTGTGCGCATCATCATCTGAGCACCTAAGAGTGATTTCCCTAAAGAGTGATACGTGAGAGCTCTGTGTCTTTTTAAAGACAGCCACTCTCGTATATTCGGAGATCAGCGTCCTTTTCAGGATAGCTTTTCCTCCGTGCGATCTTGGATGCGAGAAGTACAGGGATTCCAGTGACGGTCACGAGCGCTGTCTTCGTGCTATGGCATCGAGCACTCCGAGGCTGCGTTCGTGGAGAGCTTTTGCTCTCTCTGTGAGAGCATAACCCTCTTGGATTGCGGAGACGACTGTCGTTTCTACGGGAACGGCGTCCGCGCCTTTGCAGTGCTGAACGCCGCCATGGTGCGGCTGTCAAGCGCTCGCAGGACGCTCTTCGCATCACTACGCTGAGTAGGACGGAGGATGCGTCCTTCACCTACCGGCCTTCTCATCCTCAGCCGGTTGAGGCTCCGGTGGAGACTGCAGAGTCGTGTTCTGCGATTTCTGCCGAATCCATTGGACCTCCTTCTGGTCCCGTCACTTCTACAGCATCAGAGGGGTGCCCATTTTTTCCCTCCGAGGCGGAGTCGTCCCGGAGATGGCGGCCGTGCCCGCTCGAGCGGCGGAAACGGTAGAGTTGGAGGGGTTAATCCCTCTCCGCCCGAACCGTCCCGCCCACATGATTGGTACTTCGGAGCTGCCCGGGCCTCTACGGTCCTCACCTCCTGTGCCTGCCTTTCCCGACGGCACGAAGAGCTGACGTGATTTGCGGCCGTCTCGGCCGTTCAGCTTCACCCCTCATCTCCCTCACTAACGGAGCCGCTAAGGGGGGATCCCTTCAGTTGAGCGGGGGGTTGCGATGCAGCTGCGTTCCGGGGGGACCACCCAACCCTTCCCTCCCGTGTTTGTATAGACAGTCGTCCGGTTACGGGCGCTGCCCATCAGGCATGCGGAGACGCGGCTTCAGCCCTGCACGCATTAACGTACTGCAGGTTCACCAAACGAAGGCTTTAGAGATATACGAGGGAAGCCGCGACCTTCAGTCGTGCGATGTCCACCACAGTGTTCAAGATCGCCACCTTTGGCTATGTCTGGCTTATATGACGGAACAACTTCATGAATGCTCCTGTCTCACAGACCGGCCTCTTCGGCGAGCCCGGGGAGTCGTACAGCTCCGCTGCGCAGACTGAGGCGATCTCCTAGGTCGTGCCCCGGCAGATAAGAGCTGCCCTGGTCCACCAACGCCGGCTCCTCAGTCTGCCTCTCGCCGTCGGCGTCCTGCGGCGGCCACCTCCGTTCCCCTCCTCGGACCCCATCTCGGCAGCGCAGGGGAACCGGTCGTCAGCAGCTTGCCCCGCCCGCTTAGCCGCTTCCCGTGAAAATCGGGAGTTTAAGTGGCCAGAGACGGGCAACCCGGAGTGGCAGAGGATCACTCTTCAGGAGACAGTGATTCGCTCCTTCCCCCGGTAGAGGGTCGGGTGGAAAATCCTTGGTTTGCATATGTTCCACCGGCTGTCCAGCCGGTACCCACTTAACCACACATAAGAGTGCATTCCTCTTTCCTCTCCAGGTCTCCGGAGGATCGAGAGAGCCGTGAGCGTACACCTGCTCACCCTACCTCTCCTCTATCGCCAGTGGGTGTCCTGAGGAGTCCGAGCTCTCCACTGAGGAGACCGGACCACCAGCACCCTCATCGGAGTCTGCACTCTCCGCAGAGGAGACCAGACGACCGTCACCCTCAGCGGGCTCAGGTCAGTGTCTCACACACACATACTGTAGATGTTTATGCTGTCACAGCAGACGCACCGGCAGTATCACCTGTCTCGCTTCGCTGCCCCACCGCGGGTACTTCCGTAGTGTCGTTAATACTCCTCGTACGGTCGCGGGATGCTTCGCTTCAGTTCCCAGCCCGTCTCGTTGGGTTTTACGCACTATCCGCCTCGGTTACGTAATACAATTACCGGCACTCCCCCAAATTCTCGGGCATTCGTTTCACTATAGTGAAAGCGTCCGATGCACATGTACTGCGTGCAAAAGTCGATGTCCTGCTGGCGAAGGACGTTTCGAGCCGGTCCCTCTTACCGAGAATGATGATAGGGTTTTTCCAGCCTTTATCTCATAGTACCCAAATTACGCGGTGGGTTACGACCGATTTATTTACGCACCGGCTCTACAAATGTGATCCTTTAGGATGATACGCCGAGGCTCGTATTTCAATATTCAGATCGGTTTGCAGCATAGACCTGTAGACGTGTACTTCATGTGTCCATCTCCCCTCGCCTTAGACCGTTTTTCGCTCTGCATTCATGGAGTGGACATACTAATACTAAGTACACCATTCGAGCTGTCTCTCTCTCCCCGTGTCTCCATGAAAGTGCTAGTCATGGCATTTAAATCTCAGAGAGAGAGAGCGTTGTTCGCATTCTGCTGATATTTACGTCAACTATAATGGCTCGTTCTCGGCAGACGTGCGCGAACACAGAGATTTAATTGTTCAGCATCTCGCTCGTTTAAGTCATCAGGTCAGCTGGGAAAAGAGCAACTTTGCCCCGTGCAGAGGATCCTTTTCTCAGTATGGAAATAGACTCGATCGATTTATTGGCGTGTTTTACAAGAGCGCGCAACCAGTCAGTTCTGACTTGCCTCGGTTTAATTCGAGGGAAGTACGCGGTCCCTCTGAAATAATTTCAGAAGCTCCTGGACATATGACAGCATGCTGCGGCTGTGACACTGCTCGAGCTGCTTCATATGAGACCGCTTCAGCATTGGTTTTACGATCGAGTCTCGAGGAGAGCGTGGCGCAACGGCATACCCTGTGTAACCATTACACCTGCGTGTCATTTCAATTTTACCCCGTGGCAGACCCAGCATTTCTGATAGCAAGATATGCCCCTGAGTCGGGTCTCCTGGCATTCTGTAGCACATACAATGCCCCCAGCACGGGATGAGCAGCCACGTATGACGGGCTTGCAGTCTCAGGGGTGTGCATAGCACCCCAACTGCCGCGAGCGGTGCGCTGTATATCTGGGACTTGTACGCTCCGCTATGGAGATGCGAGGGAAGGATGTATTAGACGACACCGACAACATTGGGACTGTTGCGTTATTTACCGTTAAGGCGGGTTTTGCGCTCTCGTCACCTGTCGCATCTCGCTCGTCATCTCCTCCTTTGGAGTCAGAAGCATCTGAGGTCCCTTCGTGCCATTTACATCCCGGGTTCGCTCAATACAGCGGCAGACGCGCTTTCCCGGTGAATGGCGACTCCACCCCCAGACGGTCCAGCTAATTTGGAAGAAGTTCGGTCGTGCGCAGATATATCTGTTTGCGTCGCCGGACGATACCCACTGTCGCCGGTTTTTATTCACTAACCGAGGGCAGCCTCGGCGTGGATGCGTTGGCACACAGCTGGCCGCGGGGGACGCGAAAATACGCATTCACTCCAGTGAGCTTAATCGCACAGACACTGTGCAAAGTCAGGCAGGACGAGGAGAGCCTTTCGTTAGTCGCCCCATACTGGACGACCAGGAATTGGTTTTCAGAGTTAATGCTCCTCGCAACAGCCCCTCCCTGGCGAATTCCCCTAGGAAGGACTTTCTTTCTTTGGGAAGGGGCACATTATGGCACCCGCGCCCCGACCTGTGGGATCTCCATGTATGGTCGTTGAGTGCGCGCAAGGTTTAGGTGATTTATCGCAAGCGTATCTAACACCATCGACGCGGTACGAGCACCGTCCACAAGACGGGCTTACGCGCTTAAATGAGACCCTTTTCGTCACCTGGTGCTCTTCGCAACGCGAGGACTCCAGAGAATGCTTAACATTGTGCTTTTATATATCTTCAACATAGGTTAGATGGTAGGCTGTCACCCTCCACCATTAAAGTTGATATCGCCGCTATTTCTGCTCATCACTCGCTTATTAACGGCAGATCAGTTGGCAGCATGATTTGGTTATTAGATTTTAAGAGGCGCTCGCAGGCTAAACCCCTCGCGCCCTCCCTCTATTCCTCCTGAGACCTGTCCATGGTGCTGAAGCCCTACTACAGGTTCCGCGTTCCAGCCTTTGCAGTCTGCGAGTCTGAAGTTTTTGTCAATGAAAACTCTGACCCTGCTAGCATTGGTCTCCGTGAAGAGAGTAAGGAATTTACATGCATTCTCTGTTGACGATTCGTGCCTTCAGTTTGGTCCTGCTGTCTCACTGAGACTCAGACCAGGCTACGTGCCCAAAGTTCCCACCACTCCCTTCAGAGATAAGGTGGTGAGCTTGCAAGCGCTGCCCCCCGGAGGAGGGCAGACCCAACCATGGCTTTATTATGCCCCGTAGCGTTACGCATCTACGTGGATCGCACACAAAGCCTTAGGACCTCAGATCAGCTCTTTGTTTGTTATGGTGGTCAGCAGAGAGGGAAAGCTGTCACTAAGCAGAGGATGTCTCATTGGATAGTTGATACTATCGCCCTTGCTTATAATCTGCAGGGCATTCCTTGTCCATTTAATTTGAGAGCTCACTCTACTAGAAGTGTTGCCTCATTTTGGGCATTCGCTCGTGGTTCCTCGCTAACAGACATCTGCAGAGCTGCTGGTTGGGCGACACCTAATACGTTCATTAGATTTTACAGTGTTCGTGTCGAGCCTGTCTCCTCTCGTGTTCTTTCCTCGTTAGGGGAAGCACAGAGAACAGGCTCGCAGGTCGGCTTGCAGCCTCCGACTGCTGCTCCAAACTGAGCTCAGTATGGAAGGCCTTCGAGGCAAAAACGCGTAATAAATTGTTTTGCCTTCCTCCGCTGCCTTGGCAGCCTGATGTTGCGGAGCATCCGCTGCCAGCCTCTCACTAGCTGCATCCTCACAAACCTGTGTTTGGCTCGGGCATCCACATTGCGTCCCACCGGGTTCCTTTGTGAGTATTTTTCCGTGGGGTTAATCCTACTAGCCCACGTTTCCCTCAGCAGAGCACTGCTTTGCTTATACAGCCACGGCTGTCATTTATACCTCAACTACGGTTGACTTTCGCCCACCAATAGCCCTTAACGGGGCGGTGGCTTCCGCAGCGTCCCTATACCGCTCAGATAGGGCGCTTCCCAGTCGCTGGCACTACTGTGGGGTTAAAGGAACATCTAGTGCCCGGCCTTCTGCCTTAAAACCTAATTCTCCTTATCCTTAAGTGGAACCGGAGGGCTTTACGCAGACACTGGAAAAGGTCAGCCCTCAGTGGCGTTTTGGTAGGGATTCCCAATTCGTCGGTCACGACGTGACGTCGTAGTGACCGACTGAAAGGGAACGTCTCGGTTACGTATGTAACCCTCGTTCCCTGAAGGAAGGGAACGGAGACGTCACGTCCCGTCGCCACAGGGCTGCTCCCTGCTGTTTATCGGCCGGTCACACTTTCCGGCTTTCTCAGCGAAATGAAGCTAATTTCCATATTTGCACCTGTGGCTTATATACGCACCTGGCGGGGCGGCGCCAGCATTATGCAAATATCTCAATGCCAAGTTCATTGGCGTTTTAGTAGAGTACGAAGCAGATTGGTCTCTCTAAGCGAGTTCCCAATTCGTCGGTCACGCCTTCCTTCAGGGAACGAGGGTTACATACGTAACCGAGACGTTCATTATTTAACCTCTCGACGCGCACTAGCTCGCGGACGGAAGGACGTCAGTTTTTTTTAATGCTGCTAACAATATATATATAGCCTACTGTGTACAAACAACAATAATAATAACACTACTATACATCGTTTAAAAGGTCTAAGGGTTTAGCATCAGTGTATGGTGTCCGTTTTGAGATTAAATTGCTCTAGTATCATAAATATAGTATTTTATTACAGAAGTCCAGATAACAACATGCATAATATAAACTGACTCCTTACCTTTGTGCTGGTATAAGGAACGCGAATCGAATCCAGTCTGTTTCAGATGTGTGAATAACCCATAAAAACTCTCCAACAAAGTATATCCAATGACCACTGTTGTCCACAAATGCGTATAATCCGTGAAATATGGATATATTTTCCATTGTTTACATCAAATTTCAGATGCACGTCTTGTAATAGATTATAATATACAATCTGAGGACTATTTACATCGTAACACTTGTATATGAGAGCACACTCGCGTTCAAAACCAGCGCTCATACTTGATTGTACAAGTAGGCGGGAGTATAATACATAATATCCAAACAGCGCTGTCTAATATCGTGACGTCATCTGACTCGCGCGTTCCTCCAATGACTTCATGGAAAATATTGATAGACAGAACGTGTAGCCAATTAGAACACGAATTCAACGATCTTTGTGTGAAGCTTTATTTCCTGGTGTGGATACGGCATTTTATACGCTTATATAAGGATGAACAATAAAAAGAACGAACGTGTATGCATGTAAACAAAAGACTTTTATTTTGTGGCTGACTGGCACTTAGAAAAGGCACTAGTCTTACAAAAACTCTTGCAAGAACCTCATTTTTGGGTCTATTGACTTCAAACGTGAAATATAACTTCTTTAGACTTGTGGCTTTGGCCTCATTGCATTTATAGGTTTCACACATATATTTATCATTAAGATTTTTAGTGTTAAAAAAGATGTTATGCAAAAAAAATTTTATTACAATGTACTTCAGCCTCTCTAACTTTTTTTTTTTTTAATCTTAAAATAATTTTGAAACATGGAAAACGAAGCTCAAAGTGTCTTCTATCTAATGATACCACAGTTATGCTTATACTATAAATGGTTTAGTAAAAACAGCCCTTTTAGTGAAAGTAGGTATTTTCATGGTTTCGGGCCAGAATGGGGGTGCTTTTCAAGAGGTTAAGGTCGTTTACACTACTGATAATATAGTTATGTATATTATATTGCATTCTTTGGCAAGAGATCCTTATTAAAGTTACATAATGCACCTTTAATTATCTTTGATAATGTTTTGATCTGTAGATATAATCTAAGACCATCCTTCAGTATCTATGGGATATTTTAGTCTGTTTTCTTGTTCAACTAGTAAGAACTGTAAGTCTGATCATATAAACAATCCACATGACTAAAAGATCATTCATGTCTGTAGTGTAAACGGTGAAGGACGAGTTACATGCTGATTTTTAATATCTAAAGTCAGTTGTTTGTTCAAATTATTAACTTTGTAAAATAATGTTAATTGTTTCTCCTATTTTCCAAATTTACAAGTTAACCTCTGTATTAGTTTGAGGTAAAATCTTTTTTTTGTGAACTAAAAATGTTAAAGGTGAAAGACTTTCTTGCAACATTTGGAAACAGAAGAAGTGTCTGAGGTTGGGCTTAAAGTTGTCAGTAGTGGATCGTGTCAGACCGGCTGGATAGTTTGGTAGCTCAGATGGCTAAATTTAGTTCCTGTGTTCATCTGTAATCCCCCACCTCTCTTCTTAGTATATTTAACCCTGCTAATTACTTTCATCTGGTGTAAGTCTATTCACAGCACTGTCATGTCTTTTTTTAACTTGTGATATAACCCTGGTAAAGGCCAAGCAAGATGTGGTGTACAGATAGGTCAGGGTTAGAGAGTTTGAGGAGGTTTGCCTGGGGTTTCATGCACCTTTCAGTTAAGGATTATAAATAAAAAATACTAAATTAGATATCATAACAACAGGCCAAAGGAAGTGAATGTAGACTATCAAGTACCCGAAACAAAACTCTGGAGTATCTTTGAATAATTGAATGTCAGTGATTTATAAACTTTGGCAAATGTAGGGTTCGGTTTTGTTTCCAGACACTTTGGTTAGCCCAACACCAGTCAATCAGATATGAACCGCTTTTATCAGTTAAGTCCTATGTGTAATATACATTAGATGTTTAGTGGATGGTCACAGACTGCAAGCATATGAAGGGTGACATCTCTGAATCGGTCTGGGAATTGGCGCTTTAAATGGCCAAGGACAGATCATATGACTGACAGGTATAGCAACCAATCATGTTTTGTTTTGTGCTGTGCTGTACATTCATGAACTTCTCAAAAGTTAATAACAACATTTTATAATTTTATGCCGTGAACCTCACACTTTTATAGGGCTGCAACAAGTAATCAATATGAATTGATTATGAAACTACACAGTGTTTAATTGCTCTTGATAAGTTCTTATTGTCACTGATGTAAACATGACAGCTTTTTTCTTCGATCAAACAGCTTTGTGTTGTTTCTAGGCGGACCGTTAAAGGACGCAACACAAAACTTATCCTGAAAATCCTGTAGAATTCAACCAATCAGAGGACGACTTTGAATCTGCTGAAGTGTTTTCAGTTAAGTGTGCCGTATGCATCGAACGATAAAGTCGGTGGTCGTGATGTCTTCAAGCTAACCCTACCTTCAGACCTTCTTAAATTAAAATGTAACACACGTACTCGATCAGATTATTCAAGTTGTTTGAATATTTTACTTAACTAGTTAGTATTCAGCTAACAGCCAAAGCAGTTAGCAAAGAGTTTTTGGACTGTGCCATTTTGGTTGTTTACTTCAAATGCTATCAAATAATTCAACGGTTTTGGCAACATTACAGTACGTAGAAGTGTATGTGTTTTTAGTAACCTGACACATGGTTATTTTTTATGTTAGTGGGCATTTGAAGTCTTGCCAGTGTTTCTCAGAAGTACTGGATCTTCCTAGAGCTTGAGCTTTGCTAAATCAGACGTGTTTTTCCCAACGGGACCGTCGAATCATATAACTAAATCCTGAATGACACACATGAGTTGAGCCAGCGCTGTAACAGAAATGAGTCTTGACCTCATGAGGTCTGTGTCTTCCAAACACAGCTGACCTAACATAGTGTTCTCGACCTCTCGTCCAGCACGTTAAAAATACACCGCCGACTGTGATATTATTAACTCGCTCTGTTTTCAGCTGTGTTGATAGTTTGATAGGTGAAGATGCTGAGACAGCGCACAGTTGATGTGATGACACAAACACCTGCTGCTGTTTCTCCATTATTAAACCTGATAACTAGAAGTGACAGCTACCAATATCGTGAACGTTATTCAGAGCATGCCTTACATAAACACACATATTCATAAACATCATTCTGCTCTTTCTCCACACAACAAAAACTTGAATATATTGTGCATACTGTGACTTTAAGAATCAATTCTTGATTCTTGCACCCCATTATATTTATAAATAAAACCTACTTTAAAGCCTATTAAAAAAATTTGCATTGTGAAGGTATATTTATGACGTGCACATAATTTTCACAGTTTATTATGTTTTTTGTCATTGAAGCATGTATCAAATTAAGCTTGTATCTGTGAGTAGAGTTCAATCAGTACAGTGTTAAAATGATGAGATTCTTCATGCTGTATTATCTAAAAAAAAATTTTGTTTACAGGAGGTGGATTTCTTCAGCAATCCTTTCTCTTTGATGGACAGCATGAGGAACAGAATGGAAAAGATGCACAGAAATGTTGTAAGATTGACTTCTCCTTATCTTTATATATACAATAAAGTTATGTTCTTCATCTACACTTGACATCTACAGTCAGCCTAATGCCAGATTTATTAAACAGGTAAAATTAGCATGAGAGCGCAATTTAAAAAAAGCGCAAATGGGAGTGGAAATTTCTGTTTGTGATTTACTAACAAGGCGCACAATAAAGTCCATGTAAAGTCAATTCAGAGAATTAATTGTTTGTAAAAGCATAATAAATGTTAGAAATGTATTGCTGAAACATGTAACAAAGACTGTGAACCAGTGGCTGCGTTTCACCAAAACCTAGGGTATGGCAAAATTTCATCGTACAAGAAGGCCATTCCCAAATAACGAACCTATGAACCCACATTATATGTGTACATACTCCACCAAGCTGTACAAAATCATACTACGATTGCACGGATGTACACTTACAGACAACAATACGGTAGCAAAAATAGAAACTGAAAATCCTAGTTGTTTAATAATGCTTTTCAAATGTTGTAATTCTTAACTAAGTGCAACTCCAGCAACAGATAAACTAAAACAAGATAATATTAAAACAAAACATACTGTAACATCCCTTCACAAATCTCGTCATGGCAACCCCCAATAAACACTCAATAGAGACTTTTAAATGATGTGATAGAGCACAACTAAGTTAACCAACTAAGACTAAAACACTAAATAAAACTCTTAGTTAAAGAGGGCTAAATGCAAAAACAAATCTTACCTTTTGTCGTTGTGCAGTTTTCATTGACAAGTAACGTTAGCCATATTCAAAAATGCGTGCAAATAATTAATACAATTCACTTCGACGGTGTTACAATCCCAGTGGAAGAGAACATGTTTATTTATCCACAGATAACAAATCATATTACTTTTGGAATAATATTCATAGCACGAGTGTGGGGGATAACCGTGAGTTTGTTTGAATGTTAAAATAAAACAGAATTTCACTTGTGAAAATATAGACCATAAAAGCAGCGGTCATCATGAGACCTCCTGCAGAGGGAACCCCACTATAGATTGTGTTCGACTTTAAGCTGCGAGAACAACAGGCTGATGACATCAAAGTACCGCAAGGGTGAGTCGAGAAATCATCGGAAGAGTTTGCTTTCGAACCGCTCTCGCGGCACTTTGATGTCATTCGCCTGTAGGTTCCTATGTTACTTATAGCATGAAGTCGAACACACCTGTAAATTATCCCTCTTAGTGATGTACCCATGTTCAGATATGTTTTACTAAAAATATTTAAAATTATCTTTAATGAGCATTATTATAGCCTATTGATTTCTGGTGTTTTGTCTGAATGATTTCTGGTGTTTTGTCTGAATGCAACTGCCATACCCTGCCATACGCAAACGCCCTGCTGTGAACTATGTAATACCGAATTGTGGAGTTAAGATTTTCCACATTTCTGTGTTCAGGATTATTATTGGTTAATGTTTTCAATAAAAAGCAACCTACAATGAACAGAGAGAGGGAGTTAGATAAAGAATATGGTCTGAGAAGATCCAGCAGCTCCATAATGAGTTGTCTTGGGAGGCAAATTCTTTTTAATATAGCCACGTCAGGCAAAATGTCAAAAGGGTTTAAGTGTTGCCAAATAAAAAAATTGGCATGGACTAAACGGCTCCGCGGCTGGTGTTGTGTCGAAGTCTGTTCCCCCTATGTTTCCCTTTAGTATAGCGTTTTTATCACATTATACATTGAAAGTTTCAATGGCTACTGAGATGTATATGTGTGCATTTATGTCATGTTTTTTTTATTGTTCTTAATGGGAAGTCGATTATTTTTACAGTAATCATATTATATGTATAATATATATTTATTATGTATGCAAACATAAAAAAATTTAAACAAAAAGCCGGCTATATGTTACAGTTACATGTTACAGTTGTTAAAAGGCATACCCTTATATAAAACTGTAAAATGTATGAAATATTTAATAAATTGTATTATAAAATACATGATATTATTGCTTTTTAGTATAACCAATTCAAATATTTAATCTTTCGAAATAAATTATAAATGTAACGTGACGAAAACGCTATTTTTATTTGCGCGGCGATAGCGTCTTGCACACAAACAACGCTAAGAGAGAGCTTACGAATGGTCCAGACCAACCTTACGAAAGTGTGACTTGCAGAAGATATACTTAGCGTAAGAACGTGTCGGGAATCGTGCCATAGAGTTATGAGAGAGGTTAAGGAATAGGTTAAGAACTACTTAGCGATAAGAACGTTTTGAGGAACGGGGCCCAGGTTTTTATGATATGTCCTCTTTAAGCCATTCTGTTAACAATTGCATTTACATACCAGTGTGATTCTGGAAATGATGTGTTCACAGTGGAAATGGTAGCCTGGCTCCGCCCTCCTACGTGCTTCCGCTTAATTTTCATTTCGCTTCAGCAGTACGTCTGGGACCGCTCTGTAGAGTTTCGTTTTCTCCTGCAAAAATCTGCAGGACCAATCAGCGAACAGATGGGGGTGGCTAAGAACGATGACGTTGAGGTTGTGCGTCAGTTTGAGTTGTAGTTCAGTATTGGCAGCGGAGAAAGACGTGAGAAAAGCTATTCGGGCTGTTGTTGCAAAACTGCCGAATATACACAAGTCAAAGCCGGAGCAAGAACCAGGTTTGCTAAGTCTTGTTTGTCTGATTATTCTGACTTGTTGTTTCCAGACGGTTTCTGTGCATGATATACGTCACGACCACACGTTAGAGATTGGCTTTGGCAGATCCTGAGTGACTTTGGGCAGATCCAGTAGTTTTAAACTTCAACAATGGACCCTCCTTAACGGAAGTAACGCTTTGCAATGGAGCGTGGCCAGACTCTCTGTACAAATGAAATGAATGTACAAGAGTCTGGTTGGACCAGGCTATGGAAATGGTGTCTGTCTGTATGAATTGTAGATTGTAAAGGATGACATAGAAAAAAAAGAAAAAAGGAGCCAAATAAAAAATGGCTGACATTTTGCGGCAATAACATAATTTGGAGCTAGAATCTGCACAGTAGTAATCATGAGGTGGAGCCTTAGCATCTAATAATAACTAACTTCAACCAAACTTGTTGAAAAAACGAACGCTTCAAAGTACATCAACATGTAAGAAATAACAAAAATAATAGAAACTATCTTAAATGGGAAAATATTTAAGTTGAAGTGTAATTTGATTTTTAAGTTTGGCTCATGTCCCATTCATTTACAAGGAGAGGGTGGGGTTTATGACCTATAGTAGGGGTGTGACGAGACACTTAATGAACAAGATTAGATTTTTACACTTTTTAAGAAATCCTCAATGATAAAATATAAGAATGGGAAACTAAAATTACATTATTTTGAAATGTTTTAACTAATCTAGGACTGTCCCTAGGAATTATTTTGCTAATTGATAATGAAGTAATTTGATATTTTTTGGTAATAAAAAAATATCTTAACAAATAAACACATTACATAAATATGTAACCTACACTGTTAAAAATAATATGCTGGATTTACTTAAAAATATAGTTTAAACTTTTTGCATCCACTTTTTTAAGTAGGACTAAGGTTTACTTAAAATTTTAAGCAATTGCATAAATTGCTTAAAACTCCACATAATACTTACCTAAAAGGGCACTGTATTTTATTTGTAATAGCAATGTTGTGCTGAATGAATCATGTAAATACAGTAGCACCAAACTAACGAAGACTTACTCTTGGTAAAGACAGTAAAAAGGCCTGTCCTGAAAACGTATTCAACTTAGACTTGTACTTATTTAATTTGATCATGATGGCAACGAGATGCGATATATCACATTTACACTGTGACCTGTACATTTTTGCTTGGAGCTGAAGCTTTTCATCGAATTTCTCAACAATAAAATTATTAATATAACCCTCCAATGCATAGATAAGGCTCTTTGGGGGGCTTTGAGATGATATATAGTCTTTTTATCTCCAAAAAGCATCAATTGCCTCCTGTGAAACGTCTTCTACTGTGACAGCTGACATAGCGCCTGTCACCAAATGTTGATTGTTTGTCCGAGTGAGTGGAGGGGGCGTGGCTTAGCCATAGGTCAATTGGTTTAAGTCAGTGTAGATCAGGAGAAAGATCTGAGTTTAGTTTTGACTTGTTTTGTTCATATTTTTATTGTATTTTGTAGATTTTTAATTGTTAATAATTGTCTGTTCAACAAAAGTTGTGCATTTGACCGACCTTCACTGTCAATACAAAAACAAACAAACGATTGAATCATTCATTCATTTATCTGCTTCATGTGATGATGAACATGTAAAAGGTGACACACACTCCTACTTTAGATTGACAACCTAATGCAAGCTCTGATTTGCAGATGATTTATAATGATGCTATAGCAGCAACACGACACAGCATCAAGTTCTTGTGTGACATTGACAGGAAGAGCAGCACTGATGACTATAATAACTGTGTTTCAGGGGAACATAACATCAGACTCCAACAGTCACTCAATGTCCACCTCATCTGTCATGACGTACAGTAAGGTGGGAGATGAACCTGCTAAAGTCTTCCAGGCATCTTCTCAGACGCGCTGTGCTCCTGGAGGCGTGAGTAGTGATGCTCTCAAACATCTCATCTCATCTCTGAGATGATCATGACACTAACCCATCATGTGTGTGTGTTCAGATAAAAGAGACCAGAAGAAGTCTGAAGGACTCTGACAGTGGACTGGAGAAGATGTCCATCGGCCATCACATCCAGGACAGAGGCCATGTCATTGAGAGGAAGGAGAACAGGAAGACAGGAGAGAAAGAACTCAACCAGGACTTTCAGAACATGGATGAGAGTACGTGTGTGCTCTTTAACCAATGACAGATCATTTGCATTTAACATAGTCATGTCTGGTTTATTTTTAACTGAAAACGATACGGATTGCGGCTTTAATGATAATTTACATTGAAGGAGAGATTCATATGGTTCATACGGACAAACAGCAGAGTAGTTATTTCTTATTCTCTTGTTTCAGCTGAGGCACAGTCCTTCGATGAGGAATGGCAGCGGGAAGTGTCGAGATTCCAGGTGTCGGCACCCATGGCCCGCCTGCAGGCACCCAGACACAGAGCGGTACACAGAGCAGCCATTACAGGTCCACAAGAGACACACAGGTCAGTGCAAGTCACTTGTACCATTGAACCATTGAATGTGACATCAGTGGGTGGAGCTTTCACTACAGACAGCTGTTCGAAATGTTGCCTTTTTAAAAGCTGACACTGACATCTAGTGGATTTTGTTTGGCATAACATAGCTCAACCAAATAGTTGAGATGGCTCAATCAGCTTGAGTTAAGTTAGGTACACCTCTCAATAACATATATGGACTCAAAATGTGCTCAACCATTTGGACAAGCAGGCAGTTAAAGGGGTAGCTCATGACATCACAGTACTGCTGAAATAACCAAACTAGCCAATGAGACATGTTCTACTGCATGACATCATAAGGTCACATATGAAGGATTATCTAGGGTTTTACAATCATTAGCTTGACATTGAGCACATTGAGTTGTGGTGCTAGTAGGAGACCCAAGTTCGAGTCTGACCCGGGGGAAAATATTTTCTTGTTCTGAACATTTTTCTGTATTTCTGTTCTTACAGAGAGCAGCTCAACATCACAGGATCCAGTGTGAAGAAGCAATAAAACTCTTAATCTGTCTGTCAATTACTACACAGACTCAAGTATTGCTCATAAATGTGTCTTCAGTGTTACTCTGTTTGTCTTTACTCATTAAAATGATTTAAATAGAGAAATGTTTTACTATTAAATTCTCTGTCACTCAGTGTTTCTTCTTTACATCTATTTGGATGAAATAAAGCAAGACAAAACCTCTAATGCACTTATGAATGATGTGAATGTGTTTATTTGACAATAATCACTGTACACTCTCTGTACAGTTTTTCTTTTTCAAGGATTAGACTTTTGATATATTTTATTCTCAAAGTGTTTTTGTTTGTTGACTCTGTGTAATGCTGTTATGTTCTTTGCTTTTCAGCAGATCTGTGTTTAAGCTCACCGGCATTTCTTTCATGTTAATCATTTAACAAATAAAAAAGACTTTGCTGAGCTTTTGACTCATTGCTGTCTCTATAGTTATGTCTGAATAGTTCGAATTTCAGGTTTAGCAAATTTATTTGTAAAAACTCTGTAAGAGATAGAATAAGAAATGATTTAGCTTTAATTTCATATGTGGTCAGATAATTATACAGAACTCAAACAGAGCTCTACCTGTGTTCTCCAGTAGGCTTAAATAAAGTCTTCATCAAAAAGTCTTCATCAATAACGTATCAGTCATATATCAGTAAAAGAAGAGGTTTTCGTTTTCATTTTATTAATGCTTTATTAAAGACCTATTCTCAGATTTGTTAGATCCTCGTCATAATTTTGCCTGCCACAAGGGGGTGGTGTTCTGCTTTGTGACGTCATTAAGTCCCAGTCTCTCTCTCTCTCTCTCTCTTTGCCATTTATATTAGTAGAAAAAACTGAATTGAAAAGTTGGCAAGTGATGATGTGGCGTTAACGTTTTTTAATCTAGTAAAGTCAAGAATTTTAATTAAAAAAATTGTTATTATAAGTCCACAAAAGATCTTTTAACTTTCGAGATGATATGGTATAGTAACGGAGCTTTATGTTCTGTGTTCGATGATGAGCTGTTTTTTTACAAATGTGATGTAATTTTACTCAGTATTTTGGTTTGGTTTTGTTATTGTTATTCTTTATGTGATGTGTGATGCAATGTTATTAGTAATGTGTTGAAGTAATGGTAAAATAATATGAGGTTGCAGTATTAAATAGTCCTTTTAAAATAAAACTCTCTCTCTCTCTCTCTCTCTCTCTCTCTCTCTCTCTCTCTCTCTCTCTCTCTCTCTCTCTCTCTCTCTCTCTCTCAATTTTTAATTTTTCAATTTAAAGGAACTTTATTGGCATGATTGTGTGTCACTTACAATATTGCCAAAGCATTACACATAAACCAAGAAACATAAAAAACACAACAGTAACAAACATTAATGTGGAATAAAGGTGGTGCTGGGTGATGGATGAAGTACTACTGCAAATAAAGTAAAAAAAAATAGAGTCAGATGATATTTAAAATATAAAACAGACTTTGAAATATAAACATTTGAAGTTTACAAATGTACATTTACGGAGGCACATGAGAGGTAACGTTATAGTAAAAGTACTATACAAGATCAGGGCTAATAATATTTACAGTCTTGATAAAACGAAAGTAGATATCAGAGGTGGACACTACGTAAGTATGTTACTTTCTACATAAAAGTAAATGTGCAAGTATTCGTATTTAATCAGTGTTTTACTTTGAAAAACATACATTCTAAAGCATATTATCATAATTTTTTACTCCACTACATTTCATAATTTCAAGTTTTTGGTTTATATTTAATATTTAAGTACATTATACATCTAGTACATTTTTACTTTTACTTAAGTAAAAAGTACTTTCGTACTTTTACTCAAGAAAAGTAAAAGTACACAATTTTTATGTAATTTGGTTTTAAATCAATATTAATATGCAATATAAAAGGAACACAGTATGATTCTATTCTTTAATGTAGTGATTTTTTTAAATAAACTAAAGTAAAAAAAATTCCCAAGAAACACTCTGATAAAGCACAGATGCTTGGAAAATGTAACTAAAATATTCAAGTAGTGTCCACCTCTGGTAGATATAATACAGAAAAGAATAAAACAGAAAAAAAAATGATAAAGGGAATGAAAGGAAAGCTAAAGTGCGTTTTTTTGCGCGCGTGTGTTTTGTCCCTCGCGGTTCGCTGTAGAAAGCGGAAGTTGTTGCATAGCTGCCGGTCGGCGTGACATTCAGCTCATGTGTGTATAACATCTCACACACACTCACATTCACCGTATGTATCACAATGAGTCTCGTTAGAGCAGCATCAACTTTATCAAAACTACATCTGCACAAACCAGCAAACAGCGCGTTTAAACGGGTACAAGTGTTACATTTTACTTATAATCACGTGTGTGCTGCTGTTTCTCTATTTGATGTCACTCTTATGTCTTCTGATGTACTGTAATGTCTCTGTGATGTCTTCTGATGTCACTGTATGTATTTTAATGTCTCTCTAATATCTTCAGATGTCTCTTTGATATACTGTAATGTCTTCTGATGTTACTTTGATTTCCCTCTAATATCTTCTGATGTCTCTATGATGTCACTGTAATGTCTTCTGATGTCACTGTATGTTTTTTAATGTCGCTCTAATATCTTCAGATGTCTCTATGATGTACTGTAATATCTTCTGATATCACTATGATATCACTCTGAAGTCTCTTTAATGTCTTCTGATGTCACTGTAATGTCTGTTTGATGTCACTTTGATGTATTTGTACTGTATCTGTGATGTCATTCACTACAGTCGGTATATATCTTCTATCTTGTGTGTCTCTCTCTTGCTGGGACGTCTCTCTGATGTTTCTGTGATGTCTCTCTGATGTCATTCTGAAGTCTCTGTGATGTCATTCTGAAGTCTCTGTGATGTCATTCTGAAGTCTCTGTGATGTCATTCTGAAGTCTCTGTGATGTCATTCTGAAGTCTCTGTGATGTCATTCTGAAGTCTATGTGATGTCATTCTAAAGTCTCTGTGATGTCATTCTAAAGTCTCTGTGATGTCATTCTAAAGTCTCTTTGATGTCATTCTAAAGTCTCTGTGTGATGTCATTCTAAAGTCTCTGTGTGATATCATTCTAAAGTCTCTGTGTGATGTCATTCTAAAGTCTCTGTGATGTCATTCTATAGTCTTCTTGATGTCATTCTAAAGTCTCTGTGAAATCATTCTAAAGTCTCTCTGATGTCATTCTGAAGTCTCTTTGAGGTCATTCTGAAGTCTCTGTGATGTCTTTGTGATGTCATTCTGATTTCTCTCAGATGTCTCTGTAATGTCTTCATGATGTCATTCTGAAGTCTCTCTGATGTCTCTGTGATGTCTCTGTATTGTTTCTGTGATGTCTTTTACTACAGTACATCTTCTGTCTTGTGTGTCTCTCACTGATATCTCTCTGTGATGTCTCAGGTGTTGATCCACAGCTGTCGGTCATGCTCAAATGGGTTCACACCAAACGAGCGGATCCGGAACATCGGTATCTCGGCTCACATAGACTCTGGGAAGACCACACTCACTGAGAGGGTGCTTTACTACACAGGCAGGATAGCAGAGATGCATGAGGTAAACGACCACTGAAGGTGTCTCAGTCTCTAGTGTGCTGTCTTATTAGCATCTTAAGGCATCATATGTGAGGTCATATGAATATTTAGGTGTTTCAGTTTATTTGTAGCAGCACATGTGCCAGGTTGGATGGGTGAGTAAGGGTTAACTAATATGCGGTCAACCAAGTGTGATGTAGGGTACACACACGCACGCGCACACACATTTTGTATCTCTCTTATCTAACACATCTGATCATCAGATCATTGAATTAAGATAAGTGTGTTTAATAAGAGAGAGATACAAAATGTGCAGAGCAGTGGATCACCAGGAACAGAATTGAAAACCACTGACCTAGACAGCCTGTTTGAACAAATAACTTATCATAGTAATTGACTAATAATCATATAGTAATTATTTCTCTGGATAGAGGAGATGTGATTGGTTCACTGTGTATGTCTGAATGTATTGTCAGGTTAAAGGTAAGGATGGTGTGGGTGCCATCATGGACTCGATGGAGTTAGAGAGACAGAGAGGAATTACAATCCAGTCTGCTGCCACGTACACCATGTGGAAACATCACAACATTAACATCATCGACACACCAGGTGAACTTTGACAAATATCACACTACTAGTGTATTGTTCTACTTTGTATTGTATACTGTGAGTAAGGTGAATAATAAAAAATATGCACTAGGTAGTATACACTGCATAGTTTAGATTCATTATGATGATGGTGAGAAATATGATCTGATCGTCGTCTTCTCATCAGGTCACGTGGACTTCACCATTGAAGTGGAGCGAGCTCTGCGTGTGCTGGACGGGGCCGTGCTGGTTCTGTGTGCGGTCGGTGGCGTGCAGTGTCAAACCATGACCGTAAACAGACAGATGAAACGTTACGGTGTGCCCTTCCTCACGTTCATCAATAAACTGGACCGCACAGGTGCAAATCCCAGCCGAGCTCTACAACAGCTGAGGTCAGTCAAAAATCCTCAGATTCACAATTTGAAAGGATCATTATATTTTTAGTTGTTATATTATACAGTAAATGATTTTATTAGGCAGCAGAAGTTAAAGAATGGTGACGTAAAGCTTCTCTGGTTAACTTCAGTTTCCAGAGGGCTGAGAATGAGACTTTGCAGTAGCTGATGCTACTGTATAGAGGAAACTGCTTCTCAACAAAATACTGAAGTCTTATTGAATAATGTTGTGTCAGTGTAATCGATGTCAATGTCTGTCACTATAACTGCTTTAAATTTGGTGATGAATTGTCCAAGATATTATTTTCATGTTGTAATCATTTGCTGTCACTGATCATATAATAAGAATGAAATCACATAATAATGCATGTACATCCTTTTAAAGAACAAAACTTTGATAAAATTAATGTAAATGAATAAATAAAAGATTAATAAATATGAATTATAAATTAGACAGGTGATTGATTGGTTGAGGTGTGATGTCATTACATCATAGACTGTAAAAACAGATGGACGACGCCTGTTCGCTCTCTTCCATTGGTGAAAAGTGAAGCCGGCAGTGTCCCGATACGGCGCTGACATCTTGGGTCTCGAGTCTGCGCATTCGATTTCAGGATCAGTCCTGCGCAGTAGTGAGCAGGAAGTAAAGCCGCGAAAGCAAGGCCCTCAGTATTACTGCGTTTCTATTAAAACACTTGATATAAAAATAATTGATATTGATATCACTACATTTTTGTTGTTGAGTGTTTTATAAAACTTTGCTAGTATATAAAATATGATTGAAAAAACATTTCACCCTGTGAATCTGTGGTTTACAATGAATTTATTCAGATTTTTGCTTTAATATACCGGCCCACCAGGGTGGTTTTGAGAACCCTAGCCTGTTGTGTCACCTGTTGTTCCCTCCACACCTGAGAGCAGCTCACAGCAGAGCGGCGTTTCTGACTTTTTAAAATATGGAACCAGAAAAATAATAATTTTATTTGAGAAAATATGACTTGTTGACATAGATTAAACTGACCATCAGTGTATCACATTAAACAACCTTTAAAAAAAGTAAACCCTTACAAAAAGTAACTATGTTTTTGATGCATTAATTGCTATTAGCAAAACCATGGTTTACTACAGTAACCATAGTTTTTTGTTTTTAACTGTAGTAAAACCATGATTAATATATGTAAGGGAAACCCAACATACACAGTATTGCAGATATAACATTAATACAAAACATTATTTATAATACTAAAACAGCAATGCAAAATACACACAAGGTTTTAATGTTTATTTTAAAATTTCCAGCCGTTAAAGACCACACAATAAGTATCAGGATGGCCGAGGCTGTGAACTTGGGTTTCATTCATGGCTTGGGTGTTATGGTTGTTTTTAGTTTAGTTGTATTGCTCTTTTCATTAAGTCAACCGTAATTTTTCAGCCAATATGTTCTCATGTCAGAGCTGTGAATTATGACTTTAAAACCAACCATTTACTAAATTTGTATTTGTCAGGGTAACACATGATTTCACTCCACCTTTGTGTAGTGTAACAAACACACATCCAACAACAATGACAATATAACACATCACCAGAAATCACAGAGGTCATCTTCATATGCCACGTGTTTATACATTGATAAAGTCATCATTATTGTGACTGTTTGTTGATACCGATGGGTAACATTATTATTAAATTCAGCAGCAGTTTAAGCGATGGGATTGGATTTGAATGTGATAGGTCTGTCATAGACATCATGAGCTAACATGAGTTTTGTTTCTGTGTTTATTAATCCAGGACTAAACTCAATCATAACGCTGCCTTTGTCAATATTCCCATCGGATTAGAGGGAAACCTGCGTGGGATCGTAGACCTGATCGAGGAACGCAGCATTTTATTTGAAGGCCCTTATGGGTAAATCATGTGTAATTAATTTTTACTGACTGGAGAGAAATTGTGCTTCTCTCCACTAAGATCATAATAGCAGGATAATGTGCGCATCACTCGCTGATGTTGTAAAGATAATGAATGAAATGACTTTTGCATGTATAATAGTCCAGTAAAGTGGTGGTTGTGCGAGAATTTTTGGAGATCCTCCTCACACTCTTGTGTCACACGTGTTGGTTTCATTTGTCTTTTGAAGCGAGAAGATTCGTTTCGATGAGATCCCGGCTGAAATGCGAGCGGAGGCGTTGGACCGCAGACAGGAACTGGTGGAGTGTGTTGCTAATGCAGATGAAACCCTTGGAGAGATGTTTCTGGAAGAGAGAGTTCCCAGTGTGGATGATTTGAAGGTCTGAAGATGAAACTGATGGGTCTTTATGCTGAAGCTAAGCGTTTATGAGTATCTGTTGTTCACAAGATGATATTTGTGTGTTCAGGCCGCCGTACGCAGGGCAACCGTCCAGCGATCGTTCACTCCTGTACTGGTGGGCAGCGCTCTGAAGAATAAAGGAGTTCAGCCTCTGTTGGACGCTGTGCTGGAGTATCTGCCTAATCCCACTGAGGTGAAGAACTACGCCATACTCAACGAAGAGTGAGTAAACCTCTTTATTATCAGATTAGATAACATCTCCATGTAGAAGACACAGACAATATTAGGACAAATAAAAAATGTATTTAAAATGACACAAATTTCCACAGAACACCCAAAATCTGTGATATGCCACTAAAAATGTTTTTTTCATAAAATGATGTGATCCGATGAGTTTAAAGCTCTGTTTGTTTCTTCTGTGATTGCTGTGAGCACAGGTGTCATACAGTTTACTCCTGGGTCCTAAAGTACACCCTGTTTCTCACAACATATGCAGACTAGTTAATATTAAAAACTGATTTACTCTGAGCTAGATGAACATTTCAAACCCCAAATATGCCATGATTAATGTTATTTATTTTTAGTGCACTTACATGTAAAATCAATTTTAAATTGGGTTTTCATCAGAATTGTTTTTTTTTTTTTACATTTTTAGAACTTGTTCACAAAACCATAATAATATTAATAACAAAATAATGATTTTGGTCACTACAACCTTGATGTAAATTTTTATAATGTTCCATCTCTTATCACTTATGCAGGGATTCAAATGACACCTCCAAAATGTTGATGGATCCAAGCAGAGACGCCACACATCCTTTTGTTGGTTTGGCTTTTAAACTGGAGGTGAGTTACAGAATCCATGTTTTACTACATCAGTAATGTTTGATCTTCATCTCGACTCTGTGTTGTATTTGTGTGCTGTCCAGGCGGGTCGATTCGGTCAGCTGACGTACGTGCGCGTGTATCAGGGCTGTTTGAGGAAAACTGAATATATCTACAACACACGGACGGGTAAGAGGGTGAGAGTTCAGAGACTGGTACGACTTCATGCCGATCAGCTGGAGGTAAGAGAGAGACCTTTGTCTCTGTGTGTTTGTACTGTTAGCTTGTTTGCAGAGGTTTGATTTGTGCAGGTTTTTTAAGTCAACATTAGTCATGTTCAGATAACCAGCGAGTTGACTTTCAATGCTGTGGTTTGGTACTAATCTAAATGAGAAATGTGTTGATGTTGATCTTTAGGATGTTGAGGAGGTTTACGCAGGAGACATCTGTGCTCTGTTTGGCATTGACTGTGCCAGCGGAGATACGTTCACGGCCCGGAATAATGCCAACCTCTCCATGGTATGTGAAGGGATGTTTTCATGAACCCTTATTTATTATTTTAGGGATGAGCTTTTCTCAGTATTATAATATTTGAATATTTAAGCTCATCAAAATTAATATTTTAGTTTATTTAAATGACGTTAATTATGACTTAAAGTTTTATGTATTTTTCATTTTGTCACAACTTCACAGAAGGCTTATAATTAGGAAATATCTACAACAAGCTAAGCTTATATTTTGTATATATGTGTATTTTTAAGTTGAAAATCTTTTTAAAAAATAGCCTACAGAAAAATGTTAAAACCCCAAGCGGAGCGACGGAAGACAAATCTTTGGTCTAAATTCGGTTATAAGTACAGAATCAATACTGCTTGAACTTACAGAAATTATATTATACCAAATATTATACCCTAACCCCAAGCGAAGTTTAAAGTTTGAGGACTTGACAGTAAGTACGCTATCATCATGTAAACAGACTCAAAACAACAAGAGCCCAGAGCGAACGAAAAAACACAGGCTACATAACAGACTGCACAATTGGCATATGAATATCTTCTTTATTTAGTTTGACATGTTTTTGTAAAGAAAGACAACCATACCTAGCCTACTATATAATAAATGTTCTCCTGTCATTTCGTTCTTAGTGTCTGTCTCTTTAAGCTCTGTATTAACAAAATAAAGTCAGCTATTTAACAGGAACCTAACAATTCACTCATGATGCGCTGATGCGGCGGAAACAAAGCATTTTTTTCTATTTGAATTATTTGCAGATTGAATATTCGACTATTCGTGCACGTCCCTAATTATTCACATGATCTAACATTTGGTTAACATGTGGTTTGACATTCAGCTGATAATGCTAAGTCTGTTTCCAGGAATCTATTCATATCCCCGATCCAGTGATCTCGATGGCCATGAGACCTTCTAACAAGGTACTAAATCAGTCCAGTTCTCTTTTATTGACTGTCATATATTGAATAAATCCAGATGAATAACAGTCAACTTCTGTCTGATAGAACGACACCGATAAGTTCTCAAAGGGAATCAATCGATTCACAAGAGAAGACCCAACCTTCAGAGTTCAGTATGACCCTGAGAGTCAGGAGACCATCATCTCTGGAATGGGAGAACTTCATCTGGAGATCTACTCACAGGTACATTACATGAAAACTTTATTATTACAGATCATGTGTGTGCGTGCGTGCGTGTGTGTGTGTATTATACACATGTTATTGTTTGTTGAGAAAGAGCTGTGGATGAAGACGATTAGATCATGTCCTGGAGAGTTACTTTCAATCATTCAGTTTGATTTTATTATCAGCAGAATGGCCTAAACAGGACTGTCAAAAAATGTATCGCGATTAATCACATACAAAATAAAAGTTTGTTTTTGCATTAATATATGTCTGTGCACTGTGTCTAATTATTTTGTATATATAAATACCAGGCTTGTGCACAATTCAGAATTTCAGAATTGGCCTCCATTCAATTCATGAATTTGAATTTGAATTGAATTGACTCCACCCTATAGGAAGTTGAATTTGAATTGGAATGACAGAAAGTGGAATTAATTTCAAGGCAATTCAAAGAAATTCCACAGTCACACAACAGAAAGAATCTCACATACATTCAGTGTTAGGAAAGTTACTTTGGAAAATTTTAAATACTTGGTTAAAGTAAAGCATTCTGGGAAACAAAGTCGTGTTCCATAAAATTACAATTACAAAAAATCAAACTTAATTCTTTGTTATGTGACTAGAGTTTTTAACATTAATTGCTGGGGGAAACATTTCCTGTTAATCTAATCTGTACAAGTAGTTCAAACTAATATAATTTATAGAATATGTAATGCAATCATATCTGACATATACTGAAAGCTTCATTTTTAACACTTTACTTACTGTGTAATATGTATATGAATTTCTTTGAATTTCTATTGAATTGCAATTCTGATTCCTTTAATTCAAATTCGAATTGTAATTCTAGATCCTGTATTTAAAAAAACATTTACATGTGTGTGTATATATTTTTATTTATTTAGATTTTGATATATTATTTTACTTCAATAAAAACTTTCTTAAATGTATACATGTATGTATGTATGTATGTATATACACATAACAATTACACACAATACACACACAAATAAATTATGCAAACACACACTTTTATTTTGTATGCGATAAATCTTTTAACAGCCCTACAAAAAATACAAAAACAGGAAATTACAAAATGGATAGATTACACAATGTTTTCAGAATATTATCACTTAGTCTTTTTTGTAATTTAACTCTTATGTAGTTTTTCATAATTCAAGTAATATAATACAAGTGAAATAAACTATGCTTTGCAAGGCTGTGCGTTCAACTAAGACTGACAACATGTGACTGTTACAGCTGGTTAAGACAAATTAACACGAATGAAAGTAAATGATGTTTTGCTGTTGTTGTGTGTGTGTTATAGAGGATGGAGAGAGAATATAACTGTCCATGTGTGATGGGAAAACCAAAGGTCGCTTTCAGAGAGACTGTGACCAATGCTGTGACGTAAGTCTCACACAATATAAGCACATTTACATTCATAGTGCATTAGTTTAGATTTATTTGTACATTGGAAGTGTACACGTGTTATTAATGATTATTTTAATGGATTAATAATAGAATAACACAATAGTTATACGTGTCGTGTGCATACAGACTGCAGACACCTGTGAGTCAACAGTAAGATTTTAGACTTTATTTAGTCATCATGATCAGATCACTGTATGTACTGTGAGCTTAGTTTGACACAGGTTCAGTATTGTTATCGTTGGGTGGGACATCGTGAGGGCATTTCGGCTGCCATTCACTGTTCAGCACTCGTACGCCCCCATCTGGAGACCAAGACATCAACAGCTTCCAATGAATGATCTCCTAAATCACAAACATATTACACAACCTCATTCATAAACATTTACATCAGTTTATATACATTTACCTCATTCCAAAATTTGAAATAAATGTTTTTATTTGATAAACAGTATATTATAAAGTCCATAACATTATTAAACTTAAGAATCTTGTGGCAATTTCATTGACTGTTAAACATATTCAAATTAAATTCAGTTTCTGTAATAACAGCCCTAAATACTGAAACTAAAATAAAAACTAACCCTAAAAAAACTCAACTCAAACTAGAACAAAGTGTAAAAAGTAAAGACAAACTAAACGAAACTGAAAGGATAAATTAAGGTATTTTTTTAAGTTAGAGATGTAGATTAGTAGTAAATCACCATCACCTGTTTTAAGATGAAGCGCATTTACTACACAGAGCCGTAGTTTGCTGACAATCGGGGCAATTTTGCATTAATTTTTGAGGATGTCTCACTTGCGATAATTAATGGAATATGGTCCAGCTTGTGCCATGTGAACAACGGCTCTGTGTAATAAATGCCACTCTATCTTAAAGCAGTGGATGCCGATTTACTACTAATCAAGGAACCGGTTTTACTGACGAGATGCGCATGACAATCCCCCGATATATATCGCCCAGCCCTACCATATCTGAACACTTAAGAACAACTTTCTCCAACTCAACTTTGACTTTGTACATTTATCCAGAGATAAAGTGCCGACTCAATGAAAGATGCTGTGTTGCCAAGTCCTCTGATTTTTGCAGACATCAGATTTGGGCTACCTTTCAGTTTCAGCGAGTTGATTTTTTTTTTTTTGCAGGTTAAAGATGAAAGGATTTCCTTTATTAGTTATTGGCATTAGGCTGTGAATAGTCATTAGGGAACAGCATTAGTCTATTGGGCTAGTTTTGAATGGTTTTGATACGCAAATCTGGCAACCCAGGCTGTGCGCTTATGCAGACGTTTGGTTCAGATTATTTGAATGTACGTGTAAACAAACATTTTAATCAGATTGCAATGTTAAGGGGACATGTAAACTGTACTGTTGTAACAGGGTTCCCGCGGGGTCTTAAAAAGTCTAAAATTCAGAATGTTAAATTTAAGGCCTTAAAAAGTCTTAAAAACACCCAGATTTTTATCCCAGGTCTTAAATTTAATTTACCCAAGTCTTAAATTTCTTACCTCTTTTCATTCCCAAAAAGCGTTGTCCGCAGAATATAAAATAGTAATTTAAAACGCTGAAGAACTAACTTAATCAGTGGCGGAGGCAGAAAGTGTATGATGGTGGGTCTCTAAAAAGAAACGTTCCGCTCTTTGTCATAATCCACGCAAATCGTGCCATGAACTATGTTTCAGGTGTTGTGATCTGATTGTTTACTGTGGGTTTGGCGAGAAACAATCCTTAAATTAAGTTTTGTATAAGCAAAAATCTTTTTGGGGGTAATTTATAAGCCTGTGGCTTACCTGAGCATTTGCCAGGTTCTGAAACATAGAGGACACAGAAGCGAACAAAAATCAATGCTGGTTTATTGAAAATCAACTTAAACAGTCGGGCCGTCGAGTCCCGAGCCACCAACAGCGTATCAACTTTAGTGTTACACAGTTTTATATTTTAGACTTTAATATTGCTCTTTGCTGCGATGCACTTGAACCTAACGCGCTTTCCCAAACAGCAGCGATTGGCAGACGGAAAGCAAGAAAGTACCGTAATAAACCATATATTTCAAAAAAGTGCAATTGTTTTCTTTTAGGAACAATTCAAACTTTTTGATTGCGCAAATGCTTCAGGAGTTACGGTTAAATGAACAGCGGTAGATCAGAGCCCTTTCGCATAGGCAGGCTGCTGCATACGGCATCGCCTGGTTTATTTAAGTTAACTGAGCATTACATTCGTAAGTCATAAGCATATTACAACAATTAACGATTAAATAAGAATAATAATCAATATTTTAAAGTTAATTTCAAAGTTAATATTCTGAAATAAGACCATTTCTGAAATAAGAAATGTGCCCTTTCGGAGGCTACAGCCTTCGGATTGAGAAACGGTCTCGTAATGGTTAAATTTCATTTTCTTAATGCAGATTCATCCGTTATTGTGTAATTAGAGAAGCTACTAAACCTGATGGCGGTGTATATAGTGCATATTTATGCATAAAACGTATGGGTTGAGGGTTTTTTGGGCTCTGTGATTCTGTATTCAATTGAATGCAATACATTAATTTATTAATAACTTGTATTAATAAAATGCATATATTAATGCTTTTAGGGATTAATAATAATTGAAAGTGATCTTTTGTCCTTTGTATATTTATAAACAGGCACAAGATATATACACAGCACACAGTCAGTTGTACATTAAACATTATGGGGTGGTTTCCCGGGCAGGGATTAGCTTAAACCAGGACTAGGCCTTAGTTTAATTATGACATATAACTAGTTTTAATAAACATGCCTTACTAAAACCATTACTTGTGTGCATTTTGATGTATTTTAAGATATGTCAGTGCAAATTGTTTTCAAGTTTGGAAAGCTCTTATCCCTGTCTGGGAAACCTCCCCTATAAGCTTACGTACTACAGAGTGTGATGCATTTTAAAGCTTTAAAGTTGTATGAGGCAGTGTAAAACTAGGCAGAAACCAGCAGCTGACCATACTAAATGATCTAATATTAGTGAATTTTATTTGTCAAAAAACATTGTTGATAGAATTTTATAAAAAATACTACTTACACATATTAGTGTGATGTATAAATATTGTAAATCAATGCATTTCTTGACTATTAATTAAGAAAAATCACAGCTCTTTGCCTCTAACTCAATGTATTTCAATGGCTCACTATGAGCCATTTTTGGTCTTCCATCGTCAGAAGTCTCTTCCTAAAGGGCTATGGGTAAAATTTGTCGGCGCCAACACTCCTGGTCTAATAGAGTTAAGCATAATGTATTTCCATGTATTTTGATTATCTGTTTTAAAACTGCGTTCATTTTATATTTTTCTATAACTGAATCAATAAAAATAGAAAGTTTTAAGAATTTCTGAGATCATTTGAATGCTTTTAGTAATGTGTCGTGTTGGTCTTAAATTTTACTCATAATGGTCTTAAAAGGTCTTAAAAAGGTCTTAAATTTAACTTGCTGAAACCTGCAAGAACCCTGTGTAACCTTTAATTTAGTCGGATTGAAATTTTGTGCATGTAAACATAGAAACATGAGATTCAAGAGCAACTTGAGAAGATTCAAAAGAACGCACATAAGTTATATGAAGCACTTGTATAATTGTTTTTATGTGATTGTGTACGTTTGTTACCTGTGAGGGCATGTCATGAAGAAGAACATAATAGTTCAACTTCAACTCGTTCTCATGCGTCACCTGTAATATAAAGATCGTACAGATGAGCTGTGACACAGACACGTATTAAAAATGAGTGGACCATTAAAACCCCATAAACACAAGCAAAGCTTCACTATTATAGATGAACATAATAAACTGCTTAACAGTTAATCGTCAATAAGAGTTTTGATCAATTTATTCAGTTTTAACCATTAATGAAATTAATTCATAAAACTTAACAATAAACACATTTACGATAAACAAGTCCACAGTACTGTTGTTCAAATAAATCCTCATGTTCTCTTGTTGTTCATGCTGCTATTAGCAAATATTATGTAAAAATAACCCCTTACTTTAACACTGTAGGTGTTTTTAAGGGTTTATTCAATTATAATTTAACATCTTTATTGGTTAACAATCGATTAATGAGTGTCGGTTGCTGGTGATAAATAATGTCTTATGGAAGTACAGCTGAGTACACATTAACTTCTCTTTATGGGGTGCATGATGGGATAACAAAGTATGCAAAAATGCTGCAGAGGTCAGGGTGGCTATAGTAGTAGCAGCAGTGATGATTGGCTGTGTGCTTTAGATCAGGTGACGCTGTGTATTCACTCACCTGTTGTGTAATGTTTGCCACCTGTGCCATATTAAGCTCTGTCTTCTCACTGGATTCTCTCAGCATGATGAAGGACGCAGCCACACGAGCCAAATGCCAAAACGGCTTCATTTCATCAGTCATGTTACCGTAGCTGTCTGTAGAGAGAATAATAATATGTGAACATGCTCTCAATGCTGAAGATTGTCGAGTGTTGGTTCAAGTCCTGTAATGTGTCTGAATAATGTGTTGACTGATCAGTCAAAAAAGCTCTGGAAAAATCAAGTTCATCACTTCAGCTTAACTGAGCTTTCTATTCAGTTTCTTAATTCAATGTATTACTGTAGTGCTTTTGATCATTTTGGCTTATGGCAAATCATACTGGCAATATATGAGAATAAATGAAGGTATACAAAATCTAGATTTCCAGGAGCAACCCCCCCCCCCCCCCAAAAAAAACCACAAAAAAAAACAAATCAGTTATATAAATAGTGCCATCAGTCAAGCGCATGTATGAAATATTATGATAATTAGGGATGCATAATGATTATTCGCTATTAATCTATAGCAGAATAAAAGTTTTTGTTTAAATCATATATATGTGTGTAAACTGTGTATAATAACTTCATATAGGTAAATGCACAAACATGCATTTATATATTTTAGAAATGTTTACATGTGTATATACATTTGTATATTTATGTATAATTTATATTATATACAGTATATTAATACTTAACCTCTTATGAACCGGCTGAAATCCCACAAGGGGGCGTATTTGTTCCTCAGACGTTGCACAATAAATGTGACATCTGAATATATTATTGTAAATCGTGAATGAAAAGTCGAACAAATGTCCATTAGATAACTAATTGTATACAGTATTTATATTGTAATTCGGTCAGAAACTAAAACAGCTGTTGGAAAGCATCTTTTGCAGCGATTTTTGTGTGAGCATACCAGTGAACACCCCTGACCACTCGGTGAGTTTCACGTCTTTGTAAACGAAAGTTTAATGCATTTTAGGAAGGATTGTTCCAGTGCACCATTAAACCCATTGTAGAGGTCTGAGCTGAAACACAAACACGCGAAAATTCTCAGGGCAGCCGAAAATGTCGAAATTTCAGTCAAAACCATTCTATTTCACCATAAACAATCTGAAAAAAGGGCTTTAAGTCTAAAATACCGAACTTGTCCTTTAAGCTTTCACGTATGTGACTAATAATACAATAACAGTATAGCTAATATGTACATTTAGCATTAATGGATATGCAAAAGGAACTATAAGGTTAAAGCCGGACTATTATATTAAGAAAAAAAAATTGTAAAACCTTAAAAAACCTTTAATCCTAACTTCAGTAAACTCCCACAGGAGTTCAACAGATTTCAGAGATGGAGAGAAACTTGAAAGGGATCGTATGATGCTAGTTCATGTTTTCCTTTGTCTTTGGAGTGTTTTAAGATGTCTGTGCATATAGAAGATCAGTAATGTTGCAAAGATTAGTCTTTAACCCAAAGAGATCTTCTTCCTTAAAGTAAACGCTCATCCACGCCTTCCTATCACACCTCATTCAAACACACCCGACACTTTCCACATCACTGTGTGGGAAGATTTGTGTAACACCGCCGTCGGTTACAGAAGTGATGTAATACAGATACAATACATTGTGTTGTATATGTGCTAATATAGTTGTTAACACATGCCTGGTATGTATTGTGCCGTGAGCGGGCTCTCAGGCTCTCTGTATTTCTGTAAGAAATCTGTTTCTTCAGACGTAAAGTTGACCTTCTGTAGTCCGTCACAGTTATACTGAACCTCAGGTGGACCATTCTGAGGAAAAAAGACCTCGGCTGTACAACTCAACAAACCTGAACCCTGAAAGAGAGAGACAGAAAGATTTTTATGTAAATGACATGTCAGAAAAAGAGCAAAGCAACACTACATTACAGTTGACTGAGATGAAATATTATTCTGGTTTTGTGTCAGTGAATTAAAGCATTCAAACTACTATGCCACTGAGATGTTGTGTGCGTTACCTCATTGGCCCAGTTGATCACAGAGAAGTCCAGGTTATATTTCCTGCCTCCTGTTTCTACAGCCTGAAATCATTCAGAAAACACTTACATTCACAGACACGTATAGTAAACAGCAATATTAATATTATTACAGACTGGGTCGGGTTAGAACCCTCAATCCTTCAGTTAGCAGCTCAGATGTTGATTGGTTGAGATGATAAAGTACCTCCGCTCTGGCTTTGTGCACCGTCTGTAGTCCAAACACTTTGAAGGGTGAGCCGTGTTGTGTGTTGATGTAATGTAGGGCTACTTTAGCTGCCCGGCGAGCTGGGAAATGTGTCGGCTCTAAATCTCCTGTGGCCATTTCAGCATCAGCTTCCGTCTGACAAATCAAGCACGCAGTAGAGGAGAATGAATGGGTGTGACACTCCTGTTTGACTTTGACCCTAAACACCACATGTGATCACTCTATAAACAAACTGTGTGTGAGAGAAGAATGCAGGGTTGTGTGTACTTCCTGTCTGTGAGTTGTGCTGTAGTCCCGCCCTCTCTTAAAGACACAGTGACCTTTATCTCTCAGCAGCTGACAGTGATTCACTCATTGCTATATCTTTAACAGTTTTCAATGTTTGCTAATAATTCAAAGAAATTTTATTTAGCAGAAATAATACATTAAATTACCATTACACAAAAATTCATACTGGTGTTTCCTCAGTCTAGAAGTCAGTGAGTAAATGGTCTGCAAAATATATTTTGTGTATTTAAGGCTAAAGATGCACAATTTATTTTATCCAACAGTTTGAATCTATTTTAGCTCATTAGATTTCTCTCCATCAGAAAATGAGTTTTATTTGTTACAGATTGCTTTTAAATAGCTCAGATCTATCAAGTGTTTGCACACTTTTTGTTCCATCTGTGATTTTTCATTTCTCCCTGTCTGATTATTCTTTCAGTAATATCACATAATGTGAATGGGTTTTAATGAATGCAGGTTTGACTTCACACATAAGAAGCAATCTGGAGGGTCTGGACAGTACGGTAAAGTGATAGGTGTCCTCGAACCGCTGGATTCTGACAGTTACACCAAACTGGAGTTTAAGGATCGCACCATCGGCACTAACATCCCAAAACAGTTTATCCCTGCTGTGGAAAGGGTAAGATATGCTGTTTTAATTTAATTTAAACAATGTTAACACAATGTTGTACAAGGATTGAAACATATGCCTGTAAAGACACACACATATACACAGATGCATACACAGACACATGCACACACATAGGAGCTCAAACACATATGCGCACACACAGAGATGCACACACAGACACACACACACTTACGCGCGCACATATGCACCCATACATACACACAGACAAAAACGCAAACACACCCACACACAGAGACACACATGCACCCACAGAGATGCATACACAGACACACATAGGCACACACACAGAGATGCACACGCGCTAACACCCACATACTTTCGCGCCCATACATACCGGTACATGAACACACATACGCGCACACACACAGACACACACACAGAGAGATGCATACACAGACACATGCACACACACACACATGTACGCACACAATTATGCCCACAAGCGCACACACGCATACATGCACACAAAGACACACACACACACGTACACAAACACACACACACACACACACACAAAGTGTAAGTATCAGTCCTGTCATTTGTCCGTCTTTTCTCTGTCAGGGTTTTAGGGAAGCGTGTGAGAAGGGTCCTCTGACAGGACACAAGATATCTGGTGTTCGGTTCGTGCTGGATGATGGTGCTAATCACATGGTGGATTCAAATGAGATCTCCTTCATTCGTGCAGGAGAGGGCGCTGTTAAACAGGGTATGAGAACAGTAAATATCTTTCTGAATCACAGTGACCACAGTGAAAGTCTTTTAATTTGATGGGATGAATCAAATGTTATTGCTCTAATACATCATCATCGTTTCATGACATTTTCTTCTGTAACTTCATTGAGAGGCTGTTTACACTTGGCATTAACATGCGTTTTCATCGATCGGATCACAAGTGGACGAGAGAGACACATTACGTTTGCACCTGGTATTTATATCCGTCTCTTTTGTCCACTTTCGACCGCTTCTGTCCTGAATACTGTGAGGGGGTGGTCTGTGAGACGGTGGGCGAGTCTCTCTGCTGTCATTCAAACCCGAGCGGGAGTAATTATGAGTTTATATGGACGCAAACTATATTATGTCGGAGTCCACTGCTTGTTTAGCAAGTATACATGCTGCACAGTGTTTTGTACGTTTATATGTTGGAGCTTTCTCTGAATTTTCAGCGCAATTGATGAAATAGGATCGCGCAACTTTCACACGCTTTCAAAACGAAACTACGGAGATCAGCCGCTTTAGTTGTATCAATGAAAGGCTAAAAATAGCGCTGTTCACCGTATGTTTACGCCAGAAGTCTAAAAAAGACGTAAAACTTGTGTTTAATACCTCAGATTAGATAAATGGGCGGAGAGAAGGCGGTCGCGTGTGGCTGTTCGAACGCATTCAACCACATTGCGTTCCGCAACTCCAAAGCGATCCGATCGAAAGTGGTTTCGACTACCTCTGAATGTGGTTGAAAGTGGTCGAAAGTGGACGAGCTCAAAACGTTTTGAACACCGTTTACACCTGGCATTAACGTCGTCCACTTGTGATCCGATCGACGAAAACGCATGTTAATGCCAAGTGTAAACAGCCTCTGGGAGACCAACACAACAATGTTGTCATCTTAATTCTTTACATTAAAAGGGACATTTCACAAGACTTCTTGAAGATGTAAAATAAGTCTTTCATGTCCCCAGAGTACACATGTGAAGTTTTAGCTCAAAAGAGAAACCCCACAGATAATTTATTATAGCATGTTAAAATTGACACTTTGAAGGTGTGAGCAAAAATGTGCCATTTTGGGGTGTGTCCTTTTAAATGCAAATGAGCTGATAAAATGCAAACACTGATCACCAAACTCAATTGTGCTGTCAATTATTTTCTAATAATAGCACTGGGGACCCATTTATGGCACTTAAACATGAAAAAGTCCGATTTAAGATACAGATCATACTAAGATACTGCCTTTAAACATTGTCATTAATATAATTACTGCATGATTTATATTTGATGTGAAAAATAGTTAAAGAGTAACTAAACCCTAAACCAACTCTTTTTAGTTAATGATCTGTAAGAATGATGCTTTATTAGTGCTGTTCATTGATTTTAGTAAGTTTTTTGACATTTAGATATAAAGTGTTTCAATACTACAATATATGGTGTAAAACCGTCTGAGTGCTGCCCTCTTCAGGTTGAACGGTGGCTACTGCAGTTGAATTTTCCTATTGGATGTTGGGTCCAAGAAATAACTCGTGACGTAAGCAGGTTCAAGCTCACCACGCCCTTGTTACGATCTCACCACACACTTGGTACGAGCTAGTTCGTCCCCTCTATCTCCGTTGGGATCTGCCCACTTTTCTTGCATTTTTCAAATATTGCAGTGGGTAGAGTCAGGCTCTGACCAGGGGTTTAGTTACTCTTTAATATGTCATTCACAAAGATTATATAGAGTACAGTGGACATGAAAACACTTGAAAGTGTTTGCTCGATATAGAGGTCAATATACTTGGGATTCAGTTTGATTACGGAGCAGAATCAAATCTTTGTATGAATGTCTGTGTTTTCTCATTACTGGTATGTTTATTCATTATAATTTTCTGTTTATTCACAGCGATGGAGAAAGCAAATGTTGTGATTTTGGAGCCAGTAATGTCTGTGGAGATTGTTGCCCCTAATGAATTTCAGGGGGCAGTTATAGCCGGGGTCAATCGTCGCCATGGTGTCATTACAGGGCAGGATGGAGCCGAGGGATACTTCACACTGTATGCTGATGTAAGTACCTTCATGATATCTAACATGAATTCATAGATTTTATCATTTCACTCTATAAATAAAATGTAGATATTTTACCCCGCGATTATATTGTCATGAGGTACAGTAGGTCACAGTTATTCATTCAGCTAGATGAGCCTGTAATGTTTTGTTGGTGAAATGCAATCTAGACGTATTCACAAATGACAGTAAAGATGTCATAATACATCTGTATTGACATAATGTACTCTATTGGTTTATATTTATAGATTCCACTGAATGACATGTTTGGATACTCCACAGAACTGCGCTCCAGTACAGAGGTAAAAACCCAACATCTTAACATTTAATACTACAACAGATTAGTACAAAATACGGTAAACCACTTCAAAGTCAACATAAACGTAATTTAATTATACACGGTCCTGGTCTTTATTGTGTATCTGTGTATGTTTTTCAGGGTAAAGGCGAGTACACTATGGACTACAGCAGATATCAGCCCTGCCTGCCATCTGTACAAGAAGAACTCATCAATAAATACTTGGAGGCAACAGGCCAACTGCCTGCTAAGAAGAACAAATGGAAGAACTGAACAGTCGCATCACACAGATCTATCAAACACATCTTTCAGAGGATCCTTGATAAGAACATTGATAACATGCTGACTTATTAACTGGTTTTACATTTATTTTACAAATAATTATTGTAAATGGTTCTGAGAAATTGGGTTCTGTCATTTATTGTAAATGTATTTGTACAGCATATGTTTGCAGGTGTAGTAATTATGAAATAATAAAAAAATAAGTTAAATTGATGAGTTTTAATTCTAATTAAGGGAAAGAAAGATTTAGGATTTAACATTTGCAAAAAGAGACAATTGTGCAAACATTTATAGTTAGTGGTTTAAACACACTCCAATGTGAACACAACATAAGAAAAACCTCAGCGACCTTGCCGTCAACCCTTAGAAAGACATTGGCGTCAACGGTTAAAAAAGACCTCAACAGCCCAGTGTCAACCATTAAAAAGACCTCAGCGACAATCGTTAGAAAGGCCTAAGCGACCAGTGGCGTCAACCGTTAGAAAGACCTTAGCGACCAGCGGCGTCAACTGTAAGAAAGACATCAGCGACCAGTGGCATCAACCGTTAGAAAGACCTCAGCGACCGGCACCGTCAGCCATTAGAAAAGACCTGAGTGACCTCGGCAGCAATCGCTAATAAGACCTTGGCGACCAGTGGCGTCAAGCGTTAAAAAAGACCTTAGTGACCAGCGGCACTAAAGGTTAGAAAGACCTGAGTGACCAGTGGCATCAACTGTTAGAAAGACCTCAGCGACCAGTGGCATCAACCGTTAGAAAGACCTCAGCAACCAGTGGCATCAACCGTTAGAAAAACCTCAGCGACCAGTGGCATCAACCGTTAGAAAGACCTTTGCGACCGGCTGCGTCAACTGTTAAAAAGACCTCAGCAACTGGCACCTTCAACCTTTAGAAAGACCTCAGCGACCAGTGGCATCAACTGTTAGAAAGACCTCAGTGACCAACGACACAAACTGTTAGAAAGACCTCAGCGACCAGTGGCATCACCTTTAAAAAAGACCTCAGCGACCAGTGGCATCACCTGTAAAAAAGACCTCAGCGACCAGTGGCATCAACCTTTAGAAAAGACCTCAGTGACCTCGGCAGCAATCGCTAATAAGACCTTAGTGACCAGCGGCGTCAACTTTTAGAAAGACCTCAGCGACCAACGACATAAACCGTTAGAAAGACCTCAGCGACCAGTGGCATCAACCGTTAGAAAGACATCAGCGACCAACGACATAAACCGTTAGAAAGACCTCAGCGACCAGTGGCATCAACCGTTAGAAAGACATCAGCGACCAACGACATAAACCGTTAGAAAGACCTCAGCGACCAGTGGCATCAACCTTTAGAACAGTGGCACATTTTGGATGTCTCCCTTATTTAACACACCTGATTCAGGTCATCAGCTCATTAGGATAATGAACTGAACTGAGTGTGTCAGATATGAGAGACATCCAAAATGTGCAACCAGTGGCATCAACCATTAGAAAGACCTTTGCCACCGGCAGCGTCAACTGTTAAAAAGACCTCAGCAACTGGCACCTTCATCCGTTAGAAAATACCTCAGCGACCAGTGGCATCAACTGTTAGAAAGACCTCAGTGACCAACGACACAAACTGTTAGAAAGACCTCAGCGACCAGTGGCATCACCTTTAAAAAAGACCTCAGCGACCAGTGGCATCAACCTTTAGAAAAGACCTCAGTGACCTCAGCAGCAATCGCTAATAAGACCTTAGTGACCAGCGGCGTCAACTTTTAGAAAGACCTCAGCGACCAACGACATAAACCGTTAGAAAGACCTCAGCGACCAGTGGCATCAACCGTTAGAAAGACATCAGCGACCAACGACATAAACCGTTAGAAAGACCTCAGCGACCAGTGGCATCAACCTTTAGAACAGTGGCACATTTTGGATGTCTCCCTTATTTAACACACCTGATTCAGATCATCAGCTCATTAGGATAATGAACTGAACTGAGTGTGTCAGATATGAGAGACATCCAAAATGTGCAGAGCAGTGGGTCCCGAGGACTGGAGTTGAGAACCACTGCTTTAGAAAGACCTCAGCAACCAGTGGCATCAACCATTAGAAAGACCTTTGCCACCGGCAGCGTCAACTGTTAAAAAGACCTCAGCAACTGGCACCTTCATCCGTTAGAAAATACCTCAGCGACCAGTGGCATCAACTGTTAGAAAGACCTCAGTGACCAACGACACAAACTGTTAGAAAGACCTCAGCGACCAGTGGCATCACCTTTAAAAAAGACCTCAGCGACCAGTGGCATCAACCTTTAGAAAAGACCTCAGTGACCTCAGCAGCAATCGCTAATAAGACCTTAGTGACCAGCGGCGTCAACTTTTAGAAAGACCTCAGCGACCAACGACATAAACCGTTAGAAAGACCTCAGCGACCAGTGGCATCAACCGTTAGAAAGACATCAGCGACCAACGACATAAACCGTTAGAAAGACCTCAGCGACCAGTGGCATCAACCTTTAGAACAGTGGCACATTTTGGATGTCTCCCTTATTTAACACACCTGATTCAGATCATCAGCTCATTAGGATAATGAACTGAACTGAGTGTGTCAGATATGAGAGACATCCAAAATGTGCAGAGCAGTGGGTCCCGAGGACTGGAGTTGAGAACCACTGCTTTAGAAAGACCTCAGCAACCAGTGGCATCAACCATTAGAAAGACCTTTGCCACCGGCAGCGTCAACTGTTAAAAAGACCTCAGCAACTGGCACCTTCAACCTTTAGAAAGACCTCAGCGACCAGTGGCATCAACTGTTAGAAAGACCTCAGTGACCAACGACACAAACTGTTAGAAAGACCTCAGCGACCAGTGGCATCACCTTTAAAAAAGACCTCAGCGACCAGTGGCATCAACCTTTAGAAAAGACCTCAGTGACCTCAGCAGCAATCGCTAATAAGACCTTAGTGACCAGCGGCGTCAACTTTTAGAAAGACCTCAGCGACCAACGACATAAACCGTTAGAAAGACCTCAGCGACCAGTGGCATCAACCGTTAGAAAGACATCAGCGACCAACGACATAAACCGTTAGAAAGACCTCAGCGACCAGTGGCATCAACCTTTAGAACAGTGGCACATTTTGGATGTCTCCCTTATTTAACACACCTGATTCAGATCATCAGCTCATTAGGATAATGAACTGAACTGAGTGTGTCAGATATGAGAGACATCCAAAATGTGCAGAGCAGTGGGTCCCGAGGACTGGAGTTGAGAACCACTGCTTTAGAAAGACCTCAGCAACCAGTGGCATCAACCATTAGAAAGACCTTTGCCACCGGCGGCGTCAACTGTTAAAAAGACCTCAGCAACTGGCACCTTCAACCTTTAGAAAGACCTCAGCGACCAGTGGCATCAACTGTTAGAAAGACCTCAGTGACCAACGACACAAACTGTTAGAAAGACCTCAGCGACCAGTGGCATCAACCTTTAGAAAAGACCTCAGTGACCTCGGCAGCAATCGCTAATAAGACCTTAGTGACCAGCGGTGTCAACTTTTAGAAAGACCTCAGCGACCAACGACATAAACCGTTAGAAAGACCTCAGCGACCAGTGGCATCAACCGTTAGAAAGACATCAGCGACCAACGACATAAACCGTTAGAAAGACCTCAGCGACCAGTGGCATCAACCGTTAGAAAGACATCAGCGACCAACGACATAAACCGTTAGAAAGACCTCAGCGACCAGTGGCATCAACCTTTAGAACAGTGGCACATTTTGGATGTCTCCCTTATTTAACACACCTGATTCAGATCATCAGCTCATTAGGATAATGAACTGAACTGAGTGTGTCAGATATGAGAGACATCCAAAATGTGCAGAGCAGTGGGTCCCGAGGACTGGAGTTGAGAACCACTGCTTTAGAAAGACCTCAGCAACCAGTGGCATCAACCATTAGAAAGACCTTTGCCACCGGAGGCGTCAACTGTTAAAAAGACCTCAGCAACTGGCACCTTCATCCGTTAGAAAATACCTCAGTGACCTCAGCAGCAACCGTAAGAAAGACCATAGCGACCAGTGGTGTCAACTGTTAGAAAGACCTCAGCGACCAGTGGCATTAACCGTTAGAAAGACCTCAGCGACCAGTGGCATCAACCGTTAAAAAGACCTCAGCAACCAGTGGCATCAACCATTAGAAAGACCTTTGCGACCGGCGGCATCAACTGTTAAAAAGACCTCAGCAACCAGTGGCATCAACCATTAGAAAGACCTTTGCGACCGTCGGCATCAACTGTTAAAAAGACCTCAGCAACTGGCACCTTCAATCGTTAGAAAATGCCTCAGTGACCTCGGCAGCAACCGTAAGAAAGACCATAGCGACCATTGGTGTCAACTGTTAGAAAGACCTCAGCGACCAATGACATAAACCGTTAGAAAGACCTCAGCGACCAGTGGCATCAACTGTTAGAAATAACTTGGCGACCAATGGCGTCAACTGTTAGAAAGACCTTAGCGACCGGCGGTGTCAACTGTTAAAAAGACCTTAGTGACCGGCGCCATCAACCAATAGAAAATACCTTTGTGACCTCGGCAGCAATTGTTAGAAAAACTTTGGTGACCAGCGGTGTCAACCCTTAGAAACACCTTAGCAACCAGCGGCGTCAACTGTAAGAAAGACCTGAGCAACCAATGACAATGACATGGTGTCATCTGTTAGAAAGACCTCAGCGACCAGTGGTATCAACCGTTACAAAGGCCTTGGCGACCAGCGGTGTCAACCGCTAGAAAGACCTTAGCGACCGGCGGTGTCAACTGTTAGAAAGACCTCAGCAACAAGTGGCATGAACCATTAGAAAGACCTTAGTGACCGGTGGTGTCAACTGTTAAAAAGACCTCAGCAACCGGCGCCATCAACCGTTGGAAAATATCTTTGTGACCTCAGCAGCAACCGTTAGAAAAACCTTGGTGACCAGCAGTGTCAACCATTAGAAACACCTTAACAACCAGCGGCGTCAACTGTAAGAAAGACCTCAGCGACCAATGACATGGTGTCAACTGTTAATAATAATAATAATAATAATAATAATAATTCATTACATTTATATAGCGCTTTTCTGCAGCACTCAAAGCACTTTACATATGAAAGGGGGAGTCTCCTCAACAACCACCAATGTGCAGCATCCACCTGGATGATGCGACGGCAGCCATATTGCGCCAGAACGCCCACCACACACCAGCATATTAGTGGAGAGGAGACAGAATGATATAGCCAATTAGTATATATGGGGATGATTAGTAGGCCAACGGGCAAGTTTGGCCAGGATGCCGGGGCACACGCCTACTCTTTTTTGAAAGACATCCTGGGATTTTTAAAGACCACAGAGAGTCAGGACCTCGGTTTAACGTCTCATCCGAAGGACGGTGCTTTTTGACAGTATAGTGTCCCCGTCACTATACTGGGGTGTTAGGACCCACACAGACCACAGGGTGAGCACCCCCTGCTGGTCTCACTAACATTTCTACCAGCAGCAACCTGGTTTTCCCAGGTGGTCTCCCAACCAAGTACTGACCAGGCTCAGCCCTGCTTAGCTTTAGTGGGCAAGGTGTCTTGGGCCATAGGGTGATGGGTTAGAAAGACCTTAGTGACCAGTGGTGTCAACTGTTAGAAAGATTTCAGCGACCAATGACATAAACCGTTAGAAAGACTTCAGCGTTCAGTGGCATCAACCGCTAGAAAGACCTCAGCAACCAATTACATAAACCGTTAGAAAGACCTAAGCGACCAATGACATAAACCGTTAGAAAGACTTCAGCGATCAGTGGCATCAACTGCTAGACAGACCTCAGCAACCAATTACATAAACCGTTAGAAAGACCTCAGCGACAAGTGGCATCAACCGTTAGAAAGACCTCAGCAACCAATTACATAAACCGTTAGAAAGACCTCAGCGACAAGTGGCATCAACCGTTAGAAAGACCTCAGCGACCAATGACATAAACCGTTAGAAAGACCTCAGCGACCAGTGGCATCAACCGTTAGAAAGACATTGGTGACCAGCGGCGTCAACTGTTAGAAAGACCCCAGTGACCAGTGACATAAACCGTTAGAAAGACCTCAGCGACCAGTGGCATCAACCGTTAGAAAGACCTAAGCAACGGGCGGTGTCAAACCTTAAGAAAATACCTTCATGACCTCGGCAGCAACCGTTAGAAAATACCTTTGTGACCTCGGCAGCAAACGTTAGAAAGAGCTTGGCGACCAGCAGCGTCAACTGTTAGAAAGTCCTCAGCGACCTCTGCGTCAATCATAACAACTACCTTAGCGACTTCACCATCAACCATTAGAAAGACCTCAGTGTCAACCATAAGAAAGACCTAAGCGGCCTCTGTGTCATCCGTTAAAAACACCCCAGCGACCTCTGCATCTTTCAGTTGTTGTGCCAGTGGTGAACAGCACTCACATTTGCTTCAGAAAATCAAATTACATTCAGTAAACATTAACTAAAGCTTGCTTTACCTCAGACTCTTTAATGGTGTTAAGACAGTTGTTCACGAGATCTGCAGACTCGCAGCAGGACAGCAGATGTTTCTGATAGACGGGTAAAGCTGGTGTGAGCTGAAACAAAGAGAAAACCAGCAAAACAAAGCAGAACATTTTCACGATCCACACCAGGATGAGTTCAGACTGCTGGAGCTCTGGATTCCCACTGAACTATGAGGTTTCTCTGAAGAATTCTGCTGTTTATAAAGCTAAGGGTCTGTTGCATAACAGCCTGTTTAGATGAGCAGTGGGATGACGCTTTCCAGATGACCTGTTCCCTGTCAGTAAACCTACACAAGATCTCCTGACCAAACCTCTGTGAAGAAATATGTGCTGGCTGTTGAACAGCAGCTCTAAACGTGTGTTGAAACATTGTTTTCAAGGTACATAGCAGCAGTGTGTCAGTCAAACAGAAAAAAACTGATGGAAATTATAAGACAGAGCTTTTGAGATTTCCAAAAAGACAATAAATCACCAAATATACTCAACCTTGTGCTTGCAAAAGAAGTTTGTCTATGAGTGTTCTCAGTGTTTCTGTAGATTTGGGTTAACAGTGCAAAAGGTCATGGGTTCAATCCCAGTGAAACACATAGTGATCGAATGTATACTGTAGCTTGTTATAGCTTTTGATAAAAGTGTCTGCCAAATGCATGAAAGTAAATTGAGTTGATTTGAGATTAATGCATTTCTATGATGGTGTAAACATTCTAATCTTTTTAAATATTTCAAAAACTAAGGAAATTGTTATTGATTTTAGAGAGAAAAAGCTAAGTAAAATTTATCCTACACTAATTAACAGGGAGCAAATACAATTAGTAACAAATTATAAATACCTTGGTGTAATTATGGACAATAAAAGCATATAAAGGAATAATGGCTAACATCATTGTGAATTATAAGAGGCACCCACGATCCAATACTTTTTGAACTGCTACCATCAGGTTGACGATATTGTGTTCCTAAATGCTTTTATCCCCCAAGCAATCAAGTTTTTAAATTCTTCTCCCTCCAGTGGTAGTTGATTAGTTGCCAGACTATGCCATCACTAGGTTTTTATTAGATTATTTTAGTGTTGTGACAGCAAAGACTTTATATCTGTAATAAGTGTTTTCAGATTTGAAAATAAAATGCTTCTTATTATTTTCTCTAAGAATTAAAGACTGCAGACTCCGGAGGTGGCATTTGTAGCCTGCCTACGTCATCAAGACTGTCTTATTTTAGAATATTACCAGTTATACAGTTGACTTATTCATAGTTAATAGTAAATTATTGTTATATGCTTATGACTTGTGAATGTACTCCTCAGTTAATATGAAATAAACCAGGCTTAAAGACGTCTGCATGCGACCTCAAGATGTTGCAGCCTTCGGATTGAGAAACGACCTTAGTCATTCGGTGCGTTTTAATGCTGCGTTCCAGGCAACCTGTAACCCGTAACTCACGACTTCAAAACCACGACTCACGACTTTGAACTGGGAGAACATCGATCTAGTACGAGTTCACGGGTGGGAAGTCACGGGTTTGACTGCCGTTCCAGTGCACTTTCACCGGTAGAAGGTTGTAAAAACACGAGTTACAGGCTGCCTGGAACGCATAGGGTCGTGAGTCGTGGTTTTGAAGTCGTAACTCACGAGTTTAAAAACCTGCCTGGAACGCAGCATAACTTCAAGCTGATGACATCAAAGTATCGCGATAGCTATTTAAAAGCCGGCTTCTTTGTATGATTTCTCGAATCGCTCTCGCGGTATTTTGATGTCATCTATGATGTCGGTTCTTGCGTCGCCGCATAAATTCGAACACACCTAACGTCATGGGCCGTTTCTCAATCCGAAAGCTAACTGCAGCCTTCCGAAGGTCGCATTTCTAGGCTGCAAATATTATCAAGACTGTCTTATTTCAGAAAAATAACAATTATAAAATTCACTTATTCTTAGTTAATCGTAAATTGTTGTAATATGCTTATGACTTGCGAAAGTAATGCTTACTTAACTGAAATAAACTAGGCTTAATGGTGTATGCAGCCTCCATGTGTGACCTCCAGAGGTTGCAGGCTTCGGAGTGAGAAAACATATAAGGCTTGTTCGACTTCATGCGGCGCCGCAAGAATCGACCGCAGGATGACGTCAAAATATCGCGAGAGCGATTCGCGAAATCGTATGGAAGAGTTTGCTTTTAAATCGCTTTCGCGGAACTTTGACGTCATCCGGCTTTCAGTTCTTGCGGCGCTGTATGAAGTCGAACACACCTTATGGTCGCTGTTTGTTGTCGCGTGACCAGAAGCTGTCACATGACAGTCATATGACCGAGTGTTTGTGAGATGGCCGCGTCGCGCGAGCACCGGTCTCTTCTGAATGAAGATGACGATGAAGATGATGAAGGTGCGTTGGAGAGCATGAGCCCGCTGTGTGATCCGCGTCACCTGCTGCACCGGATCGTGGTTCTGTGCTTCATGTGTTTCCTGGGCTTCGGTGAGATATACAGTCATGTTATCGTGTTACTGATCACCTAACGTTACTGATATATTTACTGTGCCATGCACTGATTTCTTTTTTGTTTTACAGGAAGTTATTTTTGCTATGACAACCCGGCTGCTCTTCAAACTCAAGTCATACAGGTTTGTCTGTCTGTCTGTCTGTCTTCTGGGTGATGAGCTGAGATCCTGACAGGTTCAAACTCTGTAGGAACTTTTACCATTGTGTCATGTGACGTAATGTTGACACTGTCTGAGAGTGGTGTGTGTTCTGGGCATCACCCTGAACTCTGAAGTTCTCTCTCTTTCTCTCTCAGGATATGAATCTGAACACAGCTTCCTTCATGCAGTTGTATGCGTGGTACTCATGGCCCAACGTGGTTCTGTGTTTTCTGGGTGGGTTTCTGCTGGACAGGGTCTTTGGCATCAGGTGGGTCCAAACTAAGTTTTATACGAATTCAAATTCATGTCTGCAGCTCTCCAAAGAGATTGTGTTCTGATAATGCTTTATGAATGTATAACACAATGTTTACATTGGTTTCAGGTGGGGAACGATAATCTTTGCATCATTTGTGTTATTAGGACAGGTGAGTTATTTCACAAGGGTAAAATTTTCTTTGGGGGGCCGCAAAGTGATGCATTCTATATGCTGAAAAATTTAAGTAACCACTGGTCTGCACTCTGCAGTAAACCTGCAGGCTTTATTGAATTGTGTCTGTGATGATGATTATATATAGCAGAGCTGTTAAATGTCTGTACTCTGATGTTGTACAGATCATATTTGCTGCTGGTGCACTGGTCAATCATTTCTGGCTGATGGAATTCGGACGCTTTGTTTTTGGGTAAGAAGTGTCTGTTGATCAAATCTGTTTATGAATGAAAACTGGCCTGATTCTCTGTATGTTTATATCTCTCTCAGTATTGGTGGAGAGTCATTGGCTGTGGCTCAGAACACATATGCAGTTAACTGGTTTAAAGGCAAAGAGCTCAACCTGGTGTTCGGTCTTCAGCTCAGCATGGCCAGACTGGTAAGAGACCAGCAGTGGTAAAATTTTTTTTACCATTAGGTAAAAAAATCATAGGTATAGCCAGTGGCGGCCCGTGACTGCTCATCCGAAGGGTGCTAATTCTAAATAAGTGTTCGGAGGGTCTCAATATTTTAAAAAAATTTGTTGCACCCTCAAATAGTTGTATCTCGGCCAAATATTGTCGTATCCTTGTCATACATCAATAGAAAGCTTATTTATTATGTTGTATAAATTTCCAAAAATTTACCCATATGACTTGTTTTGTGGTCCAGGATCACACATGTATGTGTGAAGATCTGAAGTTGTCATTGTACAGTATCATAACCTCTCTCTCTCGCACCCCCCTCCCTTGTGTGATTCAGGGAAGTACAGTAAACATGAATGTCATTGGTTGGGTATACGGTCGTATTCAGATGATGGTGGGCTCAGCCGGATACACCACACTGGGAATAACACTCATGATCTGTAAGAAAATGCTCTTATTTCTTTTTTGGGGGTTAAATTGATCCAGACAGCTCTTATAAGACTCTTCATGTTTGCTATATGAGTCCGTATAATGTAAGATGAGATCAGTCATTGAAGTGTCAAAGCAAAGATCATATCATGTGTTTTGAAACTAGAATCTTCTTCTGTCATTCAGGCACTCAGCCATTTATACGGTGTTGAGTTTTTTCACTTCTCTTATTGTTTCATTTTGCTTCTGCTTATCTATTAAATCTCATTTCCCTCTCGCAGTACACATTCAGATGAGAGTTTAGTGTCTGATGTGAACATGGATCTTAAAGTGAAAGGATTGCAAATGTATATTCGGAATTTGATCTTTTCATGTAATCTATCCATTTGGTGATCATTCATTACTGTTGTGTTTATCAAAGCAGTATTACTATTTGAGTGTGTACCATGAGAGCACATGTAGATGTATTATTTGTGTTTAATAGATCAGTTTGTGTAATTCTGGGTAGTTTCAAACTTGAGAAGTTCAGAAGCTCTGTTGTGAGTGGATGAGCTTCAGACATACACTTCACTCTTTTATATCGTGTGATGTCATGTGTTTAATTTAATTTATCATTTGTGATGGGACAGCGGCGTCCACGTGTCTCTTCTCGCTCATATGTTCACTGGTTCTGGGTTTCCTGGACAGAAGAGCAGAGAGGATCCTTCACAAGGAGCAGGGAAAAACTGGTGAGAACATACAGCTCATCCAGATCTAACAAACATGTACTGTATTTCACTCAGCATACAGCAATATGACATTGTGCTGTGTATAACCAAAATATTTTTTTTGCTCATGACTTCATGAGATGTCTGACATCAGAGGAATTTGTTTGTGATTTAGGAGAAGTGATCAAGCTTACAGATGTTAAGGATTTTCCGCTCTCTCTATGGCTTATCTTCATCATATGTGTGGGATATTACGTGGCCATCTTTCCATTTATTGGACTCGGCCAGTGAGTACGCACGCACGCATATACCAGACCTTTGTCAAAATCTGTTTCCATGAGATTAAAGGTGACATAGAATGATTGAATGGGGTATTTATCCTTGTTCTGTGATGTGACATGTAGACAAAATTGTTTTTGTTTGGGTCTGTAATGCCTTAGAAGCTTCCTAAAAACCTCTCTCAGATAGCTGTATTACGGTGGGGGATTTTAAACAAGTGCTTTTGCACATATTTGGCTCCCCCTACTGGCTTAACTTGCAATCTCATTACTGATTGGCTGACTTAGCTGCCACTCAAAAAATGTAGCCAATTATTTTAAAGTGGAGGGGCGGTGAGATGCCTGTGATGTCATAAGCATCAGTTTTTCAGATTGGGCCGTTTTCTGGCTTAGATTTCTAAAAGAAGATTTCTATGAGACTAAGATTTTTAGCATGTCTAGCACTTTTTGTATGTTCGTGAATGTGGGTAGACTACCATTATTCAACAAAGACAAGGTCAAAATGGTTTTTCATTCTCTGTCCCCTTTAAGGAATAATATGTCATTTTGTCATGTCTCTGTTATTATCACTTACAGAGTCTTCTTCATAGAGAAGTTCAGTTTCACTCCTGTCCAGGCCAGAGCCATCAACAGGTACACACACGTTGGCTTATCAATTGAAACAATCCGTTAAACTTTTGTTTTTCGACCGCATTTGAATCTGGCTCCAGAACGCATGACGCTAGGGCTAGGATGATTAATCCTGCGATTCTGCATGTTATGCTTCTCAATGAATTATGCTAAAATGCCACTACATCCAAAAGACGGAGGGCGCTCTTGTGCAGAAACCACAAAATGCCTATTGACGGTTTCAGCAGTAACAACATAAAGAAGTGGCTGTCGTGGTCCGCACGTAACTTCCGGTAAACTCCGCTAAGAATAAATAAGAACACAGTTCTTTAAACGTAGTTTATTTATATAACTAGCAAAAAAAAAACCACATAGATTACCTAGGAAACCAAAAACGATTTTGACGAGGCATTTGTTCAAGAGATCAGTTTATCAACTAGTCAGACCATTAAAAAAACAAAACCGAAAGTAAAGTTCGGATCCAGACGTGTATCGCGGCAGCGCACGTGCGTCCGATGAAACCCTTTATAAGCATATTTATCTTGCTGTTCATCAGACCTTTTCAGATAGTTTAATGAAAATAAAGAATATTTATAATGATTATGTTTGACGAGTCTTGCTGATTTTACATTGATAAGGACTTCCTACTGATCAAAGAGCCGTAGCACATGAAAGAACTACTTTCTTAGTTAGTATTTTTGTTTGGTTTCAGTAGAAATATCAAAAAATTCTTAAATAAAGACGTTTTTTCTTGATGAGCTAAACAACCTATGAAAATAAGTCAAACAATATACAATTTAAGTGAATTTGTGCTGAAAACAATAAAAAATATCTTAAAATGAAGAAAATAAATCTTAAATAAGTTTTCTTTTTTCTTAAACACTTAATTCAAGCTAAATTTTCTCACCCCATTGGCAGATATTTTTGATTTTTTAAGCACAAATGTACTTAAATTATGCATTTTTTGTCTAAAGAGGTAATTTTGCTCATCAAGAAAAAACATCTTGATTTAAGAATTTTTAGATATTTCTACTGAAAACAAGACAAAAATACCAAGTAAGGAAGTCATTTTTTGCAGTGTTTGCCATTCAGAATTCACATTATTAGTATGAATCGCGATTAATCGTCCCAGCCCTAATGGCCGCATTCATTTTTGACTCTAGATCGCCTGACTGTGTTTCAATCTGACTCTAGACCATATTTATTGTTCTCTCAGTAAATCTTTAGGACATTTTAAGTTTCTTACCTATAAATGTATATTTAACACGCAGCTTTTGTTTAACTTTGTAAAATTGTAGTGTAGTGTACATCATCTCAGCCCCTGCTTCACCTTTGTTGGGCTTTGTGGTTGATAAGACGGGCCGGAACATCATGTGGGTTCTGTTGGCTGTAGTCACCACACTCTTCTCTCACGTCATGTTGGCCTTTACCCTCTGGAACCCCTGGATTGCTATGGTAACCTCATACTAAACTACAGTATGTCAGTAGGATGATTTGCATGATAAGGGTGGGATAACAAATGCACTTGTTTACTGTTATAACTTCATGAAAACGAATCAAAAATCTTATCACATTGATCATTAGAAAAGATTTGAATTGAGGATAAACTATGTGTAGAGTGCAGTTATATCTTCAGTATTGTGTGTTTTAACACAACTGTATTGACTAATGTTTGTGTTACAGTCTATCTTAGGTTTGTCTTATTCTCTTCTGGCCTGTGCACTTTGGCCAATGGTGGCATTTGTTGTACCAGAACATCAGCTGGGAACTGCATATGGATTGTAAGTGTGAAATATTTAAAGGTTTGAATGAGGAAACAGCAGATGTGTTATAAGATGATTACATCTTAAAGATGAACAGATCTCAAGTATTCAGTTGTAGGTTTAACTTGGATATAACTATGTTCTTGAATTGTTCTTGCTCTTTTGATTGGTGTAGTATGCAGTCTATACAGAACTTGGGTCTGGCTCTCATCTCGATGGCCGCAGGAACTATCTTAGATACCAAAGGATATCTCTTCCTTGAGGTCTTCTTCATTGCCTGCGTGTGTTGTGAGTATACATAACATAAAGCTCTGAAACTGTTTTCTTATTACACATGGAAAAGCAAATCCACTGTTGAACTGCATAAAAGTCCTTTTAAGGAAGTCGCGTCACTGCACCACCATATTTGCGACACCTCCAGGTCTTGTTGGAAGAAGACCTATTGATTCTGCACATGTGCAGTCCATCTCCCTTTTTTTACTGGAAAGCGGCCATTCTGACCGCTGCGATCTCCCCCATGCATATCAATACCAGTGATGCATCTTGGTAAAGGGCACCTATTATGCAATATCCACTTTTATAAGGTGTTTGAAAATGTGTGTTGGCAATGTGTGAACACAATCACCCTAAGATGAAAAATCAACCTGCTCCTTGTTTGTTAATCCCCATTAAACCATCTCATTAGACAGTCATTAGACTCATTAGACAGTCTCATTAGACATTTCGTTTTGATTCGCTTATCAATGTGAGGTCACACATAAATGATAAAGCCCCGCCCACTGACAGTCCTGCATTACCATAGTTTCCACCCTCAGCGAGTTGTACTCTGTCCACTAGATCCTATCGTCTCCGAGTATTGCGCTCACTGTCTGTTTGTAAGGAAGTAGGGAGCTGTAGCTCATTTGCATTTAAAGGTACATACATTAAACCAGCAAGTTTGTGCAGTGGGATGGATCTTTTTACTGGACCACCGGCTTTGTATATTTGTCATAGGTCTATACTTTCTGATGGAAGGAAGTTGTCAGTTAATCTGTATGTGGTTAGATATCTGAATGAAATAAAAAGCATAAGTCTGGAATGAGAGATTCCTGTAATGTTTTATTCTTATGTAGATGTGATGATTGTGTATTAAATCGATGTTACACATGTGATGTGATGATGCTTATGGTGGTCTGATGTTTCTTCTCTGTTTTATTTTGCAGTGGCTTTGATCGCTGTAGTCTTGTTGTATCTGTATAACTCCTATAAAGGTAATGTCAGTGTTGAGCCAGTGTTAATAAATGATGAGTCATTCATGAGTCATTTCCAGTATTCACCTTGACATGTGTTGTTTATCAGATGGAGAACTGAATCTGTCTGCTTCATCAAGAGCTCAACGTACTAAAGCTGAGTGAGTATACAGTTCAATCTCACTTCACTTATCACTACAGAGTCACACTTGAAAATCTCTCTCAAAAGTGTCTTTTGTGTCTTTTTAATTTGTTTTCTGTATGGTCTAATCAAAATTCCTAAAAGGTTTTTGGCCCAAAATGTCATATTCAGTATTATACAACACTTCTTTCTGGTTTTCGAATCCATGTAATATTCCCTCAGTATTATCTCGGGAATCGCTTCAGGGTTTGTATCATTCAGTGGTCATTTTAGAGATGTTAACGGAGGCTTGTTTGACCATAGGTCACATATTTTTGACTGGAAAAAGCTGCCACCACTCACACATTCAGCCGCACAAATGCTCTTTTTTTTAAACACACTGAGGCTGTGTCTGAAAACCCTTTAGAGGCAGCATTCCAAGGCAGGAAGGCACCAATGCACGTCCAAATCCAATGTTAGGTTTACTTCCTGTCTCCTGAGATACCTTCATCGTCTTGTCCCACAATTCTATGCGCGGGGAATGTGATTGGTCAAGCCTGGTCAAGTTCGAAAAAATAATATGCTGGCCAAAAGCCTCCGGATCACACATTTTGTGTATAAAAGGTTATATTTTCACTTTTTATACCTTTTAATTGCATTTCTAGGAAGAAATTAGTATTGTAGTTTTAAAATATGGGTTTAGTTGTCACAAAGTCACTCTCTGTTTATATTTAAAACAGAATTTCACTACGCTGGCTATAAAGGCTGTCTTGAAATGCGTTTCCCAGAGCTGCGTTCATGCCGCCGAAGTCATTGCCTCATGAGCAGGTTGGCAAACTTCTGGGAATTTTGGAAACTTTCCATGGAAATATATGGGATTTGTAGCAGACATAATGAAGATCAGTCAGATGTTGAGAAGCTAATGGTTGTATGTGATGCAGTTTGTATAAATTAACCCAAATTTACAAATAATAGGCTTTATGCCCAGCTGCACTACTTCCTGAACTTCAGCCAGCTCCTTGTTTCCTGTCTGCCATTATTGGACAAATTGATTAATCCAGGGGTGCCTGAACTCAGTAGTCACAAACAAATGTATTAATCCAGGTGTGCCTGACCTCAGTAGTCACAACAACAATAATCAGACACACCTGGATTAATCAGTTTGTCCAATAATGGCAGACAGGAAACAAGGAGCTGGCTGAAGTTCAAGAAGTAGTGCAGCTGGGCATAAAGCCTATTTCCTTTAAAGGGCCATTTCACCTATAAGAGCATTAATCTTTATGGAAAGTGGGTCATATTTGTAGTCAAAATGTAACATAAATGTAGAATTTTGTGTCTATTTGACCGAGAAAAGACAGAACGTGACTTTAGAGCACATTTGTATGAAAAACTACAACTCCCACTATGCACCACAATGCACAGCTCTGCAAGCCACTCCCATTAATCAGAACACGGCTCAGACATGCTATTATGTACATAAATGCCACGTTAGTAAAACAAAGAATATAGCCATCACCACTGTGTCTGACAGACACAATCATGATTTACTTTTAAACGTGATGTTACATTGTGTTACACACAATAACACTCTGGTCTGGTGTGTAGCAAAGTCTTATTCAAACAGTAACGTGCTGTTTCAGATCCGCAGTACCAATGTCTTTACAAGTACTTAAAAAAAGGGTATGCATTTTAAATGTTTATTTAGTTTTACCAATTTTCTTTTTGTCTTTTGTTTACTGTAATTACATTTGTGTTATTATTGGCCTCACTGCTCTCACAATATAGACATATAAAACACCGCTCAGATATGCTATTATGTACATAAATGCCACGTTAGTATAACAAAGAAAATACAAACACTCCATTTAGTCAGACGTCCGTTTATCCCTGCATCCTCCACACAAACGCGTCCCCTGCACAATATCTCCACAGACGCGCTGCCTCAGCTCTTGGAGCTTGTGCTCGTAAACCGAAATGCGTCTTTGAAATAAGCACGCGACCAGAAACATTCACAAAACAAACGTTCATATCCTTATCTGATCCAGAAATGTTAAACCGAAAGCAAACAGCGCGAGTCCGTCCAAGCTTATATACTCCCCAGCGCGTCTGCTCGTAACCCAAACACGTCCGTGAAATAAACATGTCCAAACGCGCGCAAAGTTCCTCACTTGCCTAGAAACCTTCACCAAACAAACGTCCATATCCTTATCTGATGCAGAAATGTAATAAAGCAAGCACACAGCGAGAAAACAGGCAGTAGTCTGTCCAAGCTTCTCTACGCAGCAGAGGTCGATGGTTGCGGTGTCTTCCACGGGCTCCTCTACCCAGCCGAAGCCCAGGCTCCGGCCTACTCCTCGGGCTTCTGTTCCTACATCTGCCTCAGCTCTTTGCAGTATTGTGGCTCATAAAGGTGCAATGTACAGCGGATTAGAGCATCACGCTTGCAAAATCACCCTCTTCCATGTAATATTGATTAACTTCCACTGTTATTGTAACATGAATTCTGGCTCGCTCCACAACTTCTGTTTAGCTTAGCTTAGCATAAAGATGGCGGCTGATCGTTTTTTTCCGTCTGTGTTCGTATATTTTCGTAAGTCCCACCCACTGATTTGCAATTGGTCTGAAGCGTGAGTGGGTCCCACCCATAGCCCCCACCTTGGAAAAATGAGGAATGAGTGTCTGTAGTCTTTCACACTGAACAGAGATACAGGATTTCCTTCTTTCAATGACGCAAAATGACGATTTTTACATCATTGAAAGAAGGAAGTGCCTCACTGAAATGAGTATTTCTCCCCTCTCAGGGGAAACTGAGGGAATGATGCACGACCATTCAAAAACATGACTGGGGTTCTAACGGTACAAAGCTTAATGCAAATGGGTGAAGTTTCCCTTTAATTGCCAACTTGGAATATTTTTCCAACTTGGAATATTTCCAAAATGTCCAAGCTTTGCAACCCTACTCATGAGGCAGCGAGGCAACAAGTCAGCTGCCTTAGGTTTCGGACGCAGACTGTGTTTATTAATGTCACAGACACTTAAGACAAGAGCATAAGCACTATGGTAAACCAGAACAAATGCATTAATCATACGTGATGGCCAACACTGCTTACCTCTACCATTTCAGCTCTATAAGTGACAGCGCATCATTTTAACCCTGTTTAACATTGGAGAACCCACGGGGTCAAATTTGGCCGCTGTTAATTGCTGCTACCCAAAATCTTCTTGGGTTCTCTAGGGTTAATGGGGGTCTGTACCCTAAAAGCCACTTCGGTGCTGAAAAAGCCCCCTTCCTCTCACCAAAGGTCATTGTTGCACATGTTGCTCGAGGTTGCTGCGCTTTCATTGAAATGAAAGAAAACACATTGCTCTGCCATTGCTAGTCTCTGGCAGTGTACGTGCAGAGTAATAGTGCACTTATTGCTATAAATAAAATAAATTGAAAAAACATTAGGGAGTAATGGAAATTGCCATGCCAACTTGCTACTGTTCACAAAACTGTGCAACGCTTGTCCAGCATCCAGGGTTTCGTGATTGGTCCACTGTTCTGGACCTGCCATTTGATGATCTGCGCTGCGTATTAAAACTTAGTACTCGTACGCTGCAAAAGACCCGAAACACACGTATAACATTTAGACACTTCCGTCTAGTGCGTGTTTACATAGAAAAGCAATTGAAAAGTAGGACAGTGGAACGAAAGAATGCATTTTCAACAAACCCCTACTTTACTCTTTCGCCGCCAATGTTTTTTTAAAAAGTTGCCAGCCAGCGCCAGCATTTTTCATGATTTTCACAAATTTTAATGCCTTCCAGAAAATGTTCTTCTTTAAATATATAAACATACAATATATAAAAAAAGAACAGACCATCTGCTTAAAAAAAAAAAGTTTAATCCTACCTTTATTAGTTCTCTTGTAATCACATCTCAAATATGGGTAGGTTTCTTCAAAAACACACAATTTTGAACAAAAAGCTGGGATAATTAAATTTTTGTGGAGGACTTTTGAAAAGATCAGATTCAGAGCGATGATCAAAACATACACAGACATGCTGCTGGAAAACTTGTCATTGGCAGGGAAGCGTTTTCATTTGATTGACCAGATAACTCGTCAATGGCGAGGAAAGTGTTAATAGGTCCGTGTGGAAGCTCTGATTTGAAGTATTGTTAAAGATTGCATTCGGTATGCATGGGCACCAAACCGGAAGTCCTTTACCGAAACCAAATCTGTATGAATATGTGTACCGTTACACCCCTAGTATAGACTATAAACACTATGGGCTCCATCATACACCTGGCGCAAAGTGTCCATTGCTAGTTTTTATCCCGGTACAATTATAATTTTCACGTTTAGCGCCACATTGTTTAAATAGCAAATGCACTTGTGCCCAATTTTTCGCCCATGGTCTGAAAACGAGGTGTGTTTTGAGGCAACTAAAATAGACTACGCCATTGACCAACAAAAACCAGCTCTAAAGTCAATGGTGCAATATGTTTTTTTTTTGTTATTTAAAGTGCACGTTAGTAATACGTGCCTATAAACAGGACGACAACGCGGGTTTGCTTATCACATACATGAATGCGCAGCAGCACAAAGACGTTTTTTAAATATGAAAGATTAAAGGAAATATGAAATATTAAAGGATTGAAATTTTTGACCTTGTGCTCTGCCCACAAACCATTTTTCCAGTCATTAAATTAGCAAAAGTGGCATCGGACGCGCCCATTTAGACCATGCGGCGTGCGCTTTATACAATGCGCTTAGATCGTTAAAATAAGGCCCTATACCTGCTTGTTTTTCATCATTTTTCAGGCTCACGATCTTCACGCTGTTGTCGCATGAAATGCAAACTCATGCCTGTGAAATCACTTATGACATTCAAAAATTTGTTTTTGATTTATTTTCACACGCTTGTGCCGTCGAACTGTAGTATAAACAAAATATCTCTCGTAGTCGTGTGATCTTTCTTCTTTGTCACCTGTGGTGTTTTTCGTGTGTCTGAATATGTGCTGATGTATTTCAGGTGAAGCTTCTTCTCTTCTTCTCTTCTCTGAGCACCTGACTGGCGTCCTTCATCACGGGACTTCATCACCTTCTCTTCTCTCACACATCACTGAGCACTTCAGATAAAACATCTGAATCATCTCACATCACTTAAGAGCTGAACTGATTCTGGGCCTCCAGAGCTCAGTTATCCACCCCATTTTATCTACAGACAAAAGTCTGTAAAGTGACTGCATATACAACGGTTAAAATAAGTTATTACGTCACCATTTTTTTTAGTTATTATATTTCTACATTTTCATTCTTCATGTTGATAACAACCTATACAATTGTCCCATGCAAAGAAATCAAACCATAGAAGTCCATAAAGGAGGTTATGTTTAATCATGTAAAATGACACAGGCAAAAGTATTGGATCCCTGAAGAGAAGGAGGTGCAAAAAGGCATGGAAAGCCAAGACAATCAGCAAAGCAATCCTGTCCCTTGTCCGTGCAAATAATAACAGCTGTATAATATAAAATAGTATTTCATTACCAAGCTGTCATGCTAGAAACATCTCATGATGTGTAAATCCTAACCCAAACACACAGCCAGAGGCCCACAGAAGAATGAAAGGATCAAAATCACACCTGAGCAATGCATGCAACTAGTTTCTCCGTAAAGGAGGCGTCTTACAGCTTTTATTTCCAACAAAGGCTTTTGTTCAAAGTATAAAAAAATACATAATAGTGTTCAATAACTTTTTCCCTGTGTCATTTTACATAATCACACATAACTTAATTTATGGACATCTATTGCAATGGTTGTTACCAACATTTGGTGAAAATTTCATGCTTTCAATACTTATTTTACCCGCTTTATAAAGCTAAACATAGCTACACATATAAGCGATGTCCTTCAGAGATCACAGAGATGTTTGTGTCTACAGTTAACATGTATACTTTACCCAACAATAATTTGTTTAGATTTTATGCAGAATATATTCAACAAGTGAATATATCAGAGTTCAATACCATAGTTAATGATAGGGAGCCTGTTTTACTTAAACATTGGGTTTAGGGACAGGGCTTCAGCACTGGATTTTTATTTCAATAATCTAAAACACTATACTTTTACATTGTACAAATTCATAATCAAATTAGCCACCTCAAAATAGTTCACAATTCCTGTGGGATCAAGCTGGAATAAGAAAATAGCTCACAGCAGATTCACCGGATTTGAACTAGCATGTCGGTTCACACAGCATTCCTCTAACCAAACCTCAGTTACTGAAAAAAACAGACGAGCAGGTGGACTTTCATTTACTTCATCTGTTAATGAAGTATTGCTAAATGTTTAATAGTAAATATGTACAGTTTACTCTCGTCACAGCTCTTTAGGATTGTCTTTGCTAGGGTATTTCATTCATAATCACTGATAATACTGAATGAATTCATAGTTTTAGAGTCAGAATCTAGAGTCACTTGATCAAAACAATACTCTTCTCCACTATTCATCTGCTATCAGCTGGGATTTTATGGTTTCTTTTTTGCACTTATCTACTGTTTTTAATTGTTTTAAGTGTTTTTTGCACACTTGCATTACTTGAATGATTTTATATTCCAGAAAGAGGTTTTTGCAAATAATGTGAAAACATTAAAATTGGCTACTTAACAGTTCTTGAATTATTGTGCATTTATTATTAGTGCTGAAATTGATCTACTTTTGTTAAAATATAATTACTTGCTTTGCCTCTAAAACAACTATATATACTAATTATTTTTATAAGGATTTTTGTTAATTTTTTTATGTCATTTAATCAGCCAGTAAACAAAGACTTTCTTTTGAAACTGCTTATACACATTTTATCTCAAAGATCTTGTTGAAGATATCATAGATATTTTTTGATTTTGTTAGCTGCAGGGCAGCATGTACAGACAAATGTTGATCTTTCTAAATCTATAATAGTGTTTCTGTTAAAATGCTGTCATTTGCCAAAAAAAAAATACAGATCAGTTTAACGGATGAAGACCAATTGTTGTTTATTGTCTTGTTTTGAGGAGATCTGTTTGATGTATCTTATTTTTTTATTATACTATACTGGGTGTTAATCGACAGGGATGCTCAACGTCTGCCCAGCCAGCAGCAGTCACAGGATGATCAAGATCATCTGAAACCTCTGTCTCCATTTGGCCTGCGCAACCGTTATCTGTCCAGACTGGGTGTTCAGGTATTCCAGCAAACTCAGTGTGAAATCTACATTTATTTAACTACATTTAAACTTGTCTAGCAACTAACCAGAGCACCCTGCCAGCCCTTTAGTCACTAACCAAAGCACCCTACCAGCTCTCTAGCAACTAACCAGAGCACCCCACAAGTTCTTTAGCAACTAACCAAAGCACTCTACCAACTTTCCCCCAATTAACCAAAGTACCCTGACAGCTCTATAGTACCTAATCAGAGCAATAGCGGTTCTAGCTTGTGAGTCTTCCCCTTCAGAGCCCCCAACTCACCACCAGTTTTTTTTAAGCTACTTTAATGACATAAATAAACAAGCACTAAATAAAAAGCACACAAAATAATTTATTTTCACTAAATTCTAAACATTCCTAAACCTTGACTTTTCTTAAATAAAAAAAATAGCAATGAAGTCTTCTTGTTTAGAGCCTGTAAATGTGCACGGAAATACAGTCTAACACAATTCTGATAAATGTTGATTTTTGGTTAAATTATAACCAAATATGCATGTCATTACGCATGTATCAAACTTCGAAAGTTAACTAAATCAATAACTTGATAACTTTTCTAATTTGTTAATTACAACCAAATGAAAGTAGTGTGGTTGAAATTTTTCAGGCTATACATTATTATAATAAAATTATTACCCAGTGTTATGTAAGCTAGATGGACAACAACTATTGTTGCTCTGTGTAATTGCATAGTATGCGACATAGCCTAACATGAGCAGGGGCGCGGGAAGTGGGGGTGCTGCAGCACCCCCTGGTGGTAGAGATTTAAAACTGCGATGACAATAAAATTATATCTTATAAATATCTCTTGAATTTTGTTTGTTTCTGTACAAAGACATTTTGTATGCCATGTTTTGAGTGTGTGATGAAGAGAGGGATAATTTTAGTAATTTTAAAATTATTTAATTTATTTCAGTGTATTAGCCAATCAGATTTTGTGTTAACGTGATTGCATTCAGCTGATATGCTGTAATAGGCATAAGCATAACACAAGCACGCACACTCACAGCCACATACTGTACGACGAATGAGTTTATCTATCAGCTTCGCAATGTCTCAGAAGAGAATTTTCGATTTTTTTCAATCACACAGCGCAAAATTCTAGTTAGACTAGTTATTAATGCATGTATTGCTAATACATGATTTACAATGGTCGTACTATATAATAACATTTTAGTTTGCATGCGTAAAAAGGTGTGCATGCAACAATGAAACACATATAAAATAAACAAGAATGAACTGTAGTGGATGGCCTATAGGAGAAGGCCTTCTACTCTAAAATAATTTAACATGGTTTTAGAATATATTTTAATCAAAATATGTTGGCCTATTTTGAGATTTTAAGCATATTCCGATGGAAAAATGTGTCTAAGCTAAGCTAGGTTCAGTAAACGATTTTCTAGTTCATCATCTTTTCAAAAATATTTAAAAATATAGCCAAATTGTTTCGCGGTGTTTAACGCACTTGTAAATGTTACAAAACATGTGCTTTATTGAATGAAAGTAAAAACGATTGAATTAAATGTTTAAAACGATGTAAAAGGAACTAAATTATATATATGTACAATAAGGAACATGCATGCGACATTTAAAAGTGGTGGGTATTTCAAAAAATAATATAAATTATTCCCATGCATCGATTTTAATGTTAAACGTCTATAAATTTAAATGAATCCATATGGAAAATATTCTGACAATTTAGGATATGATGTTTGAATTTTTAAAGTCGAAAAATATCTTATTTTTACACCGCAGGAGGCATGGCAAAGTGAAACAAAACTTGAAACACAAATATTACGTTTACGTGTAAAAATAGAATTAAATGAAACCCCCTGAATTGAAAGGTCCACTAATCGCCTTAACTCGAGTAATGTCAATAAAGTTATTATGTTAGAGTTTAGAAATATTAAAAATGTAACCAAAGGACAAAAAAAGGCGTACTACTGGCACCAGTGAGAATGCATATGTGTACATAAACTGGTTCCATACCTCCGACTTTCCTACATAACTTGCTCAAAGTTAATTCTCCTGTTTTTCAAACTCTATGTTGCACTTAAGCTCCACCGTAGCACAGCATGCCCGGTGCGTAATGCGTGCCAGAGGAGACTCCGCACATGACTTGCGTTGCATTTTGTAACTTTTACAAATGATTATTTTGTCATTTGTGTAACTTTTTGGACACATTTGTTACTTTGGCCCAAACATAGTCTATATATAATATTTCTGATTATATCGCATAGCTTTCTCCCCAATTGGACTAATAAAGTAATGATTAAAAATATCCTTATATGGGCCCGGCCCGAGGATAGTAGCGGAAAATGACGTCTCGGGCAGAGAATCTAAACTCAACTATGTTGCAATAGGGTTTGCTCCGTCAGCTCAGCTGTAGGCTACTTTATGGATGGGAGGGGCGAGTGAGTTTTTAAAAGAAGACATAGGTAGAGTGGTCTGCAGCTTGTGAACAACATTAGAATTCTTTAACTCTACATTCCATAACCCCCCCCCCCCGCACCCCCTACCGAAAATATCTTCCCGCGCCTCTGAACATGAGTGATTTATTTAATGTATTTCACACGTATTATAATTATAATGAGTGACATAACTTCATACATGCATACATCTCACGTTTCTCCTTATTCTACTTTCTAACATGTCCACCTGATGGCTTAGACTAGACATTTTCTCTTCTATAATGTTTTTACTAATTGAAATCTGCAAAAGTTTACCCCTGTTAGATCAGGTCTCCACACCAGACAAAGTAAAATATTTACGATCCAGCCCCGGACTCCAGATCATGTCAGAAAATATAAATTTACTCATTTAACAGGTTGATTGATCGAAGCTAAAGAACACAAGCAGAACACGAGGCGAAGTTTATGATGATAAAATAGGAACAGAGTTTTTATTGATGAACATTTTCAGTTGCATGTCTTGATGTTCAAACCTCGTCTAAACCCGCGTGAATTCAGCATGCTGTTATATCAAAATTGCTTTAAAGCAACATCCCATAGACCTTAAGCTTCCATAAACATTCTCTTTATTTATCTCTGTTTACACACAGACATAACAGATTGTGAGACTGAACCACCATGAAATTAATGAGACACATAAAATATAGAAACATAATGAATAAATAATGAAATATAGAAATATAATAATAATAAATGAATAAACATAATGAATAAACAATTAAATATAGAAATATAATAATAAATGAATAAACATAATGAATAAATGAATAGACAATATAAATGAATAAATAATAAAATATAGAAAGAACATAATAAATGAATAAACAGTAATATAATGATAATAATGAAATAATAATAAAATACTATTAAATAATAAAATAAACAATTATATGGATAACTAATGATTATAAATAGATTATAATGATTATGTAAATAAATGATTAGGAATAAACTAAAAAAAGAACACAATAATAAAAACACACAAATGTACGCACAAATTTGTTTGTAAAATGTGCATACGGCCGTTTTAACTAACAAATAATGATTCAGCAAAAACTTTCAAACTAAAATTTATTTTAAATGTATGCAAAACGTAAGAACAATTTAGACCACCTGTATGCAATAATCTAGGAAAAAATATATGACATGTTTATATTATAGGGTTCTTTCTCCTTGTTCATGATTATTGCGTACAGGTGGTCTAAGTTATTATTACGTTTTTGCAAACATTTAAAAGAAGTTTTAGTATGAAAGTTATAATTGATTAATGATTTGTTAGTTAAAACGTCCGAACGCATATTTCACAAACAAATTGCTTGGTGAATACGGACTACCAGCACATCCGGGAACTTGACTGTAATTTCGTCACCGCCCCTTTTTGGGGAAAAACAAACTAGACTTCTCATTGACTTCCATACAAAATAGCGGAACAAAGCAACGTTCGTACACAGCCGGCAGGCGTAAATAACTTAAGAAATCACTCAAATTAAACATGTCGAGTAATTATCTGTCCACCCTGCCTGCCATAGATCGCGAAAGATACACTAACACATTTAATTTGGTCAATATAAAAACATGTCCCTTTCATTCTCCAAGCACTATTTTGTATAATAATAATAATATGTTTAATTTATATAGCGCCTTTCCATAGCTCAAGGACGCTTCACAATAACAGTTAGGAGTAAACAGTACAGTAGCAGACAATGGACAATTGCCCAGTCCAAGCGATCACGGTTGCGTTTCCCATTTCAAGTGAAATAAACAATAACCAAAAATAACATAAAACAGAAACAAAAACAAGCAGGATCAAATCAAGACAACATGAAAATCGGTAGGTAAAGCAAATGTCTGATGCAATAGAATAATTGAGTGTAAGGAACCGGATTATGAAAAACATGTCATGACATATAGTAATATGCGTATGGAAGTCAATGGGAAGTCTAGTGTTTTTCCCCCAAAAGTGGGCGTGAACCTGTTCAGAGACATTCTATGACGTTGCGCCGGTTGTGCGTATGAGACCTATTACCCTCGAGCCCCTCCCCATTCACACGCTGATCAATCTGTGCAGCGCCGCATGAACTTTAACCTCTGGAGCCCCGGCAGGGCACTCACTCATATGCCCTATTCGGACGGGATTAGTTTTACGGGAGTACATGGAGTAATGTTATTTTAACACAGGACATCTGTTATATTGATAGTCAATTTACACGTGCTTATAAATCTCAGTAAAGCATTCAGAAGTAGGAGGAGTAACTCGACAACGCAGCACGTCAACTCCCTCGTCGTCATGTGCACATTACCTTGCTCTCTGATATAGGGATGTAACGATTCAATCGCGATTCAATCGCGGTCCCCATTAAAAATGCCTGTCTGAAATCGATTCTGAATCGAAAGGCTCTGATTCTTTGTTATATGCACAGCTTGTGCGTGTACTACGGCATTTGGTCAGTAGGAAGTCCTTATCAATCTAAAATCATTATGAGTCGGAGTCGTTTATAACGTGCATTTAAAAAAGCAACACTCGTTAAGCAAAATCATTCAAAATATTCTTTATTATCATGAAAATACCCAAAACCATTTGAAGAACAGCGTATAAATATTCCTGTGTAGACATTTCCTGGAATAGTGTTTGCAATGATACTTCTTGTGTGGCACAAAGGGAGTTTCTGCATGAGAGCGCCCCCTGGCGTTCGGATGTGCCGGGATTTCACCGTAATTCATTCAAATTCATTCATTGAGAAAACGCGCATTTGCACGGTTAATCGTTACACCCCTACTCTGATATTACATGTGCAAACAAACACGCAACATGACACTGACGAGAAACCTCAAAATTGGACCAGGGATTAATCACTCTGTTTAATTTTGGTTTGGGAGAACGTCAGTTTAAGAAAAAGGTTGGTGCCTCTGAGAAGTTATTTTAAAAGTCTGTGTAGTGGTATGCAGGAACTAACTTGCCACCGAGTTGTTCCACCGCCTAGAACGCAACTGAATACTTCTTTATAGACCGTTTCATCTGACGCATGTGCAGTAACGCGATGCGCGTCTGGTCCGAGCTTTACTTCCGGTTTAAGTTTTTTTAATGGTCTGACTAGTTGCTAAACTGAACTCTTGAACAAATACCTCGTCGAAAATAACAAATGTTCTGGTTTCCTAGGTAATCTACATGTTGTTTATTTTGCTTGTTATATAAATAAACTAAGTTTAAAGTACTTTGTACAGTATTGTATTAAAATTAGTATTACCTGAGGTAATTTCTCCGGACCTTTTTACAGAAGGTAAAAGTCGCAGTAAGCTTTACTGACATTGTCCGTAATGATTACTGACATGGAGCATTCGGAAGGGACTAAAATCACTAAGAAGCTCTGATAAAAAATGGGTTTACCCCACCTCCGACTAATCTCGTCCGAATAGTATTATAGTCCTAAACAGGTTAACCGTAAAAATCTAAGTCATGGGACTGAGATTTTGCAGGCACCCCCTGCTAAATGCCTGCCATGGCCGGCTGCCCATGTCACCCATGCCTAAATCCACAACTGAACCAGCTCTCTAGCAACTAACCAGAGCACCATACCAGTTCTCTACCAACTAATCAGATCACCCTGCCAACTCTGTACTAACCAGAGCACACTTACAGCTCTAAAGCAACTAACAAGATAACCCCACAGCTCTCTAGCATCTAACCAGATCACCTGACAGGTCCCTAGCAAATAACCAGAGCACCCCAACAGCTATGTAGCATCTAACCAGAACACCATAGCAACCTGCATAATGATAAGAGCTGATTTTTGCTTGCACTGACAGATACCAGACCATTGCTGTCCACATCTGTCTTCACTGGCCTACAGAAGTGTCCTCAAATGAGTCTCAACGTCTTTCTATTTGCCCTTTTGCAATTTATTCTTCAGCAGGCCTGCCTCTGTAGTAAACTCACAGAATACTCTTAAATTTAAAAATTACCTACATCTATGTACAATTATTAGCAGGAATAAGAGTACATTAATAAAGTTTTTTTCATGCAGTATTTATGTGTTTATTTAAAGGGAAACCAGGCAAATCTGCGTATTATTTCTTTACGAGCTCCCCCTAGTGTCTGCAAGTAAATGCTTTCAAACACACTGTCGTAAAAACAAACTGTTGTCCCTCCCCCCTCGCAACCAAGTTTATCAGCATATTTCCAATCCAGTTATGTCAAACGCTATCCAAAGCACTATTCGGACGGGATTAGTTTTCCAAACGACGTTTGAGTTTCAGCGTGTCCCCCAGGACGTCTGTGATTTTATGTACCGATTCGGACGGGATTAAAATGATGCAGGCTATTCCAGAGATGGGAGTGTCTGTTTCATGCATTTGGGCGTTGCAGTAGCACGTGCTCTGGATACGCGTGTTTGTAATGTTTAATATTTTGCTTTAAATGTAAAATCATGACAGAACATGTCATTTATTAATTTAATTTTAACAAATCAAAATAAAATATACAAATCCTACTAAAGTTACATTAGCCTACGTGTTTTATATAACTGTCTGCTTATAACAAACACAAAATAATGAAGAAATAATGATTAATACAATTTAATATCTTTATTAATTAACATTACCATTCCGGAGTTGAACAACTTTGAACGGAGTTTCTTATAATGTTAATGATATATCAGTGTTTAGTCTTAACAGTGTATGATATTCAGCTCGTCTTGATTTAATTACTTTATTTTGCCGAATGCGAAAAAACATTCATATCTGAATGAATGGGACTCAGGAAATACAATATACGCGCATTAGTAAGACCTTACGGCAGATCAAGTTGGCCAAAACACGAAATGAACCGCGTTTTCAAAAGATATTGCGGGCAAACACAGACATTTGCATCCGGACGGGATTAAATTTCTCAGAGGACCTCTGAGTTCGGCGAAAAACAGTAGGTAAATTGCTCTGGAATTTTTACGGAGGTCGTCAGAGAAAAACACAGACATGGCCGATTCGGACGGGATTAAAAACACAGAGGACCTCTGAGAAGCACGATTTTCTCAGAGGTCCCCCTGTAAAACTAATCCCGTCCGAATAGGGCTCAAGTTAGGTAACTAATATTTCCTTTCCAACAGATTTTTTATTTTTATTGTGTTGTCATGCATAATAGTAGTTTTACCGTGAACGACCGATATGAACGAGGCAAACTACTGCTTTCGTGTTTTGTTTTTTATTGGGAGAGTGAGCATGAGAATAATATAATTTTAAACAAATTAATAAATATATATAGATAAGCAAAGTGAAAACGTCATTCGTCCAGATGAACTTATAGACCTTACTAATATAACTTTAGACAAATATTATCCTTCTTCATCCATCCATCCATCCATCTATCTATCTACATGCCATTCTTCCCGGACGCGTCCTGGCCAGGATTTCAGTGTGTCTTCCGGAAGAAGTATTTGTTGACCGCATACGCCATTCAGTTAAAAACCAGCCTTATCTCACAAACAAAACGTACATATTTACACGTAAATTAAAACAGTCCTATACGTATGTGCTTTTATGTATTCATAGTGCCTTTACGTATTATCTGGACGTAATTGCAGGATCGATACGTATCTAAATGTACATTAAATGTCCTAAAATACGTACAGATTTGCTTATGAAGCCGCTTTTTTTGAAGGGTTTTTATGCGCATTAGATTTAATACTCAGTTTAAAACACTTTTGCACTTTAATACTTACTTGCTACAGAGCATTATACACTTTACGATGTAATTCCTTTTTTATTTAAAATAATGATCGGACAAAACCAGAACAGACCGCATTCCCGACCGGACTCATTTCAGGGTTACAACAGATTCAGAATTTCTGCGACATCTCTTCTTCTCCAGGTGAGGAAATTTATTTACATTTTTAATTTATATGTCTGCTCTATTTTATGAAATATATTCTTAGTCAGTTGTTGGTTTTTGTCAGATAATAACTTGACTGGTAAGTTAATCGAAAAAGTGCATCGACTGAAGTGATACTAGGTTTTAACAGGTGATAGTCATTAAATGATTAGTGTTTTAATTTGATCAATCTAATATAAATTCATAACTATTTTACTCATTTGTTGTGTCTCTGTATTCTCAGATCAAACTAAGATAATATGGCGCATACCCAAAAGTAAAATAAAATAAATTCTCAGAAAAGGGCGCGCTGTTGCTGCAACCCTTGGAAAGATATGCGACCGCACACAGTTGGGTGCCGCGCACACCGCACCGGGCCTTTGCCATCGAAAGGTGGGCGTCCTCGAATTCTGATTGCGAGGATACATCACTATCCAGTCAAGGAGATGATCCTTCGGCTCGCGCGGCAACACTCACTTTTAAAATATGATGGAGTACAAATCTCCATCTTCCCAGACCTCACAGCAGAGGTTCTTAAGCAACGAAGGGCGTTTGACGAAGTGAAAAAGAAGTTGAAGCAAACCGGTATTTGTTTCGGAATGCTGTTCCCCGCACATCTGATTGTCACCCAGGGCAACAGCAAGAAAATCTTTGGTTCAGTTGCGGAGGCTGAGGTTTATGTGAACACCATCATTCAGCATGAACCTTCTTGAACTGCCATTCAGGACTCTTTTTTCGATGCTGGTACAATGGATGGCTTAAGGGCTAAAATCGCTGTTCCTTCTGTATACTGGCAGTTTATTACACGAGTTTGTGAGTGTGTGTGTATATATATAAAAAAAAGAATGAACAAATGAGACTTTGGCTTTCACAGACTGTTATATTATCTGTTTGGGTTACACTTGCTATGCGTTATTGTACATTTTGAGACTAATGTATATTGCTTAAATAGTTTTTTTAATATGCTAATTTTTTTAAATATATATATATATATATATATATATATATATATATATATATATATATATATATATATATATAATGTTTATGTGCTATACGCACTACATACCAAGCTTATTGGGCAATTCTTTTGTTAATCACTTAGTTTTGTGGAGGCTGTTGGGGAGCCCCAGGTCTTTCTGTTAGAGGTTAACTTATTTTTGTAAGGCAGGATTTCTTCGGTTGCTGCTCGGCAGCTCCAGTTCTTATGAGGGTTTTTTTCCCGGCTTCGTTTGGGGAAGCTGAAGGGAGGGGGTGGGTGGGTGGTTTTGTCTTTTTTCTCCTTTTGTGTTTTTTGTTTGTTTACCTCCTTCATCAGTTAATGTCCATGCAAATTCTTTTTGCAGCTGGTATTATGTTAGATTTTAAAGGGATTTTTGCCTTTGCCAGCTGGAATGTCCGGGGATTAAATAACCAGATTAAAAGAGCTAAAGTTTTTTCATATTTGAAGTCCATCCCTGCTGATATAATATTTTTACAAGAGACACATATTAGACATTTTGAACAAAGGCGACTGAGATGCAATTGACCTTTCGCCGGCCCCTCCCCCAAAACGGCCATTGTCCAATCACACATCACAGCAACCGTTACTATGCGAGCACGTCCGACAAACATTCACGCCCGCAGCGCTTGTGAGCGGTGCATACAATGGATAAAACAATGTGGACTGCCCCATCCAGTTAAATGTGTCGAACATTTACGAAGCATAAATACGTCTGCACAAAGGTAAGGCTTACAGCTAACTAGTTACAGTGTGGTCTAAATCTACTAACTAGAAGCAAGAACACAAATTGGACCAAAGTTATGATTACCATCAATATAATTGCCAGAATGTTAACCTACTCTCTAAGATAATTTAATGAGTTATTTTGCCAACATTAGTTAACATGTTAGCTAACGCTAGCTACATTAGCTGCTGTTGTGTTAGGACTTTCAGCTCCCAAACTTTATTTTTCGTCAGTTTATGACAAAGTCGAACATAGCGCCCTAACAATCAACTTTAAATAATTTGTTTTTATCTTTCATGTAGCATTTTATGAACGGAAAACCTACCCCTTATTTTACCCCTTACAATCCCGTAAATGCTGTGCAATTTTATTATATTATACATTTTATTTATTATATTATCTGTCCTGCAACTTTTAAGCCAAAGCAGTTTCCTATTTGTGAATTCTGGTTATCACCAAAGGAAATACAACATTATGATTCTCAAAACGGCTATCCTCTAAACAACAGAAATGTTAGTAAGCTTTGAATGGCTTTGAAACACATGTAGGTTTAGCTAGCTAACATACCCTTGTATTTGCAATAGACATTAATAGACCGTACCATATGAAAGAGAACTTACCCGGCAGTGCAAGAGCATGACTGGTCCACAAGGCTGTGCTGGTTGCATTTGAGTTACCGGTCATGTGGTTTCTAATTTTTTCCTTGAGACCGGTAAGCATTAGCCTCGCCGGGTCTCCTTCATTGCGTATTTTTATATATCCCTCCACTGCATACTGTAACCCCTTTTGCCTCGATCTGGAGGAAATCGCGGAGGTATTGCTCCAAAAAAGGTCACTGACACGCACGGGTATATCGCTTTCCATCATGGCAATCTGTCGCGCTGGTCATTTGTTTGTCGGAAGTAGCAACAGTAACTAAGGGGGGCGGGGCTCGGCGAAAGGCTAATTGGATCTCTCAGGTGTTTCAATCTACTTTCTCATCCAGGGCCAGAGGAGTAGCTATTTTGTTTCGTAAATCATTCCCCTTTAAGCATATATCAACTATCAGCGACCCTAATGGCCGCTATATAATTGTTTCTGGCTTACTTTCTTCAATTCACGTCACAATGCTTAATGTCTATGGACCTAATTTTGATGACCCTGCTTTTTTCCGCAAAGTCTTTAATCTTTTACCAAATACTTTGAACACTCACCTGATAATAGGCGGTGATTTTAACTCGGTCCTGGACCCCTCCCTAGACAGATTCCCTTCCAGCCCGGGTATACCCTCCGCCAATTCTACCATTGTTCTCAATGATTTGATTACCTCTTTTGATCTCGTTGACATCTGGAGACTAAAAAATCCAACAGATACTTTTTTCACAAGTCCACAAATCATACTCTAGGATAGATTTCTTTTTAGTCGACTCTAAAATTATTCCCTGTGTAAAATCATTGAAGCATCACAACAGAATCATCTCCGATCATTCACCAGTGACATTATCTTTTAGGGGTGTGACGAGATCTCGTGACACAATATCTCGCGAGATCCGATTGGTCTCGCGAAATCCGATTGGTCTCGCGAGAACATAACAATCATCACGCGACTGGCACCATGGAGGGAGAAATGACGATCGAAGACGCCCCCGCCACATTTAAATCGTTTGTGTGGCAACATTTTGGATTTCCAGTGGAAAACAAAAACGGTGAAAGAATAACAGACAAGACAAAGACAATATGTAAACATTGTAAGAAATTAATGCCATACACCTCTGCTAACACGACCACCATGCAGAAGCACATCGAAAAGAACCACAGCGATTTACAGAAAGCTGCGAAAACGGAGAGCAATTTAGTTCGCATGAAAGGGCAAACAACGATAGCAAATGCCTTTGCAGCTAAACTTCCAACGTCAAGTGCAAGAGCCACCGCAATAACGAGAGACATCGGCGTTTTTATTGCTGCTGATATGAGGCCATTTTCTGTGGTGGAAAATCTGGGATTTCGGCGGCTCATCCGCACACTGGAACCAAAGTACGCCATTCCGTCGCGCACACATTTTACGCGCACGGTGGTCCCAACCCTCTACAACGAGTGCAAGGTGAACGTTGTACAGACACTTAAAGATGCAGAAACCATTGCCTTAACTACTGATGGCTGGACTTCTAGGTGTACACAGAGCTATATCACAATTACAGCCCACACGATCAACAGTAAATGGGAAATGGTAAATTTTGTACTGCAGACTCGCCCACATTACGAATCCCACACAGGAGCGAACATCGCTGAAGTTTTACAAGCAGCTGTCACTGACTGGAATCTTAGAAAGCCAAACCACACCATCGCTATTGTGACAGATAATGCGCGTAATATGGATGTGGCTGTGCGCGAGGCAGGATTTGAGCCCCACATCAAATGCTTTGCACATACAATAAACCTTGCTACCCAGGCTGGCCTCGGTGTTGCGCGCGTAGCTCGTTTGCTCGGGCGGGTGAGACGTGTAACTGCTTTTTTCCACCGGAGTTCTACGGCTGCCGCGTCATTGACGTCTAAGCAGAAGCTGCTAGAACTGCCACAACACAAATTAATAATGGACGTCACTACGCGATGGAACTCAACTTTGGATATGCTCGTTCGTTACCTGGAGCAGCAAGCTGCCATAGCAGCAGCGCTCACCGGCCCAGAGGTAAGACAGCATGCCCGTAACATTGATACACTGGATACCTGCGACATCGTGAATGCCGAAGACCTTGTAAAGCTTCTGAATCCTTTAAAGACAGCTACCACAGTCTTGTGTGAAGAGAAGACTCCCACAGTTTCTCTCATTGTACCATTAAAGAACATGATTGAACAAAGCATGGCACCAAATGACAGCGATTCCCCCACTGTGACTGACGTCAAGAGAGCAATCCTCACTAATATTTCAGGGAGATACAGTGGGGATGTATATAACTACCTGCTAGAAAGCACAGCGCTGGACCCGAGATTCCAGACTTTACCTCAGCTAGACCATGACCAGCGCGAGGCTGTCTTCCAGAGTATAAAGAAAAGGATTGAACAGTTGCTGCAAAATCAGGTAAAATTATTTTTAATTGCTTTTCTCCTTTTTGTGTGTGTGAGAAATGTTTTCTTTCTTGAACATTTAAATTACCCAAGTGTGTGTGTGTGTGTGTGTGTGTGTGTGTGTGTGTGTGTGTGTTGAAAGGGAGAGGGGGACTGCTTTGCTGCTTATTAAGGTTAAGCCAGTGTTTCTTTTGTTCAAAGCCCACAGATGAGACATCAGCTCACTGTTCCACACACTGGAGAGATGGAGCTCTTGGAGCTGAGGGTGGAGCTGAGGGTGGACCTGAGTCAGAAGAGACAGAACCTGCTACCAAGAAGACTGCACTTGAGGATCTGCTAGGGGATGCTTTCTCTAAGACAGAACAGTCCAGCAAAGGGATTGAGAGGGAAATTGAACTTTACAGAAGAGAGCCATCTATCTCACTCAGTTGTTGCCCCCTTAAGTGGTGGAGAGAAAACAGCTCCAAATATCCTTTGCTGTCTCCACTTGTCAAAGCATATTTTTCCATCCCTGCTACCTCTGTTCCAAGTGAACGTGTCTCTTCAACTGCAGGAGACATAGTTACTGCCCAGAGGTCACAATTGTTGCCAGAAAATGTTGATATGCTAATATTCTTAAAAAAGAACATGTCCTTATCCTAGGCTGTTTTGTGTATTTAAAGGAGTAGTTCACCCAAAAATGGTCCCCATTGACTTGACCATAGTAATATTTTTCCTACTATGAGAAGTCAGTGGGTCCCATTTTAAGAGTGGACTACTCCTCTAATCTTGTAGCTGTTTTTCATGCTTGAAGAAACAAATGTTCAGTATTTCTTTGCACTTTAAGTTTTAATACAGCACTACTGGTTACAGTATGGTTGCTGATATTTGTGCAGGTATATTTGTTATTTATTTTTATTTATTCTGTAAACAATTTTTGTTGCACTTTAAGTTTTAATACAGCACTACTGGTTACAGTATGGTTGCTGATATTTGTGCAGGTATATTCGTTATTTATTTTTATTTATACTGTTTACAATTTTTGTGCAATTACTTGCCTGTGATTTTGTGGCAAAACATTTTGCAGTGTTTACTGTTATTATTACTGCAGCATTAGTGCATAATATACTTTATTAAAAAAATTTAATTTGTTTCAAAGTCTCGTCTCGTCTCGTTCTCGTGAACCCAGTCTCGTGTCTCGTCTCGTCTCGTGAGATAAGTGTCTCGTCACACCCCTATTATCTTTAGATCTCTTAGAAATTAAGCCCAGCTATAACTAGGGATGCACCGAATCCAGGATTCGGATTCGGCCGAATACTAGGCTTTTTGACGGGGTTCGGGTTCGGCCGAATCCTAGATTTTTTTTCCACCGAACCGAATCTTAGGCTTGCGCTACGATGGTCGACGTCACGCGGCCGTTGATTAAACACATAGGGTGCTGACGTGAAGATGAGCTTTTTCTTTCGGTGAGCTTTAGGGGCTGGACACACCAAAACTTTTAAACACGGCTGAAAATGCCTTGAGGACACCAAATGCCAGCTGTTTTTCAGCCGAGCGCTTGGTAGCTGTGATGCTTCAGCTGTGAGCCGGTTGGTTGCTGTGGTAATGTCCCGCCCCTCCTCCATTGTAATTGGACGGTCGTGTGAAAACTGACATTGACGAGCGGAGCTTCTCACTCAAAGTTAAATATTGTTTTCAGCGCGGAGCTGCTTGCTTATTGGAAAAACGAGCGTGTCGCAACGCATCGCTTTCATTATGCATAGGCTTATGGTAATTGTCAAAATAGTTTTCCAACTTGTCATCCTGGCATAATGTACAGTTAAAATTAAATAAAATAAAAAAATACATGCTGTGGACGTTGTATAATTCATTAATGTGTTTTACTGTGTTAATGGAATAAGGATGCGAGTAGGATTCGGTATTCGGTTTCGGATTCGGCCGAATCTTAAACGGTGGATTCGGGATTCGGCCGAACCTAAAAAATCTGGATTCGGTGCATCCCTAGCTATAACTGGCGTTTTAATCCTACGTTACTTTCAGATAAAACATTTTGTGAACAATTAACAGTTACTTGCTGAGTTTCTGAAATTTAACGATACTGGCGAGGTTTCTGATTCAATATTATGGGAAAGCCTAAAGGCTGTCCTGAGAGGACATATAATTTCATATGAGTCCAGGCTGAAAAAGCAAAGGGTAAAACGCCTTAAAGAAATTGATAATTGTCTCACTCGGCTGGAGGATGCTTATAGAGATTCTGCAGAACCAGATGTGCTCAATGAAATTACAGCACTTAAACTGGAATATAATTTGATTCTCTCGAACCAAGTTAATAATATGCACTCTAAAAAGTAAAGGTTCTAAAATGAACCTTTTGAAGTTCCTGGAGATTGCAACTGTGGGGGAACCTTTGAGGTTTATTTTTGAACCTTTTTGAAAAGGTAGAACCCTCTTTTGAAGGTGCTTTAAAGAACAAGCAGAGTTCCTTTTTGAACCTTTTAGAAGACATTATTATATACATATTATTATTATTATTATTATTATTATTATAGTATTATTAATTACTACCATTACACTTTTTCATTACAGACACAACATGATTCTTCATTAAATGTTTATTGCATACACAACATGACAGCACTTTGAGCAAATAGGTGGAAGACAAAACATTTTCTAATAAACAACCCTAATAATTCTCAAAATCATTCAACAATTTCATTCAACATTTAAAAGAATGTAACCGAATCATTGATATATTTTAAATAACTAATCAAAATAATGTTGATTTCTCCACATCGGCAGTCTTTACACTCTACACTATGCCTTTACATAAACATACGTTAATTTAAACATTAAACATTGTCCATTTTAATAACTGCAAGTGACATTTTTGTTTTGTTTCGTTGCATACATAACATGACATCACACAAGACAAAATATTCTCTAAAAACAACTTAAATAATTCAGTCAATCATTCAACAAGTTCATTTAACAGAATGTAATAATAATATATATATTTAGAATATATTATTCAAAATAATGTTGATTCCTTCCACATCATGTATTTACACCCCACTCTATGCATTTACATAAACATACATTCATTTAAACAAGAAATTGGCCATTTTAATGACTGCAGGTGGCATTTTCGTTGTGGCACATTAAATACTTCTCAATGAATGTTAGAGTATTTCTCATCTTTGGAGCATATTCAATGTTGAAGATGAAGTGGACTTCCATTAGAACCACAAGAGCTATGGTGACATCATCTACCTCACAGACTTTCTCACCTTCCATCATTATCTCCAGGATTGAATCTGTACCCAAAGGGCTTCCTTTTATATATAGAACCGGGTTGGGTGGGTTTAATATTATAAATAATAACTTTAAAACCTTTACAACTTCCCAGTTCATATTCTTTTTTACCTGTCACAATATACCGGCTGTGAAAATTTGATATTGAAAGATGGGGCCCAAAGGAGCAGTTGAAAAAGGAATATTAAACTATTTAAAGATAAACCGACCCACATACACTTACCTCATTAATGACATAAAGGAATTTTGGGCTCTCCTTAACAAGAAATGGAAGCAACAGGGCAGCAACAGCTTTGAGAGACCTTTAATGAAAAATTATGAAATTGCACATGACATATTGTGTCACTTTTTATTGTCATTCTTAGTCTGATGCTACATTACCTCTGTGTGCCAAATCAACGTAGGCTTGTTTTGCTTTATCCAATTCGGTACAGATATCCACTCCAACCTGTCTTCTGTGGCACTCATTAATCACTTTCTGTGCCACCAGGCCTAGATTCTTCAGGATGTTTTTTTTATATCTATGTCAAGTATGCTTTGGACCTCAAATGCAAGCTGTTAGAATACAATAACAATATTAAAAGATACAATATTTATTTTCTTGCTTTTTAATTTTGAACAATATTCTACTTACAAGCAAAGGGACTTTAAGGGCTGGATATCGTGTTAATGTATCCTTTATGGGGTTATGTTTTATGAAGTCTGTCCTCTCATTCCTTGTCCGTGCCATGTAGTCCACTAAAAGTTTGATATTTGGTGTTTTTTTCAAGCATTCTGTTTTCATTTTTTCCAAGTGGACCCCAATGCTGTAATCATCTTCCCCTGACTCAGACTACCCACAAAAACAAATGTATGCATTTATTAACTTAACTATATACTCTTTTTACTGAATCCTGAAGATCAGTCTGTTTGTGACACTTACCCCTTCAGACAATGGCCTCTTCCTATTCATGTCTTGGTTTTCCTCAGTCTTATAAAATAAACAAGGTGTCAATTTGTCTGACATGCTTACCTCTGCACTGGGTATCTGTTGAACCCTTGATGAAAACTTGTGGTTCCTTACTTTGCTGAACTTGCATTGAACTTCCTTTATCTCTTGACCTCAACTAAGGGTAATCTTTCTTTTTTGAATTTATTTTTAAGCATTTCATGCCATGACTCCTTAAACAGAAAAGTAACAATGTTGATTTCTAACATGTATCACCTTTAAGTATCAACAACATCCTAGATCTATAGGTTTAATGAAACTAAAAAGCTGACATGTTCTTACATATCCTCTTCCAGTTTTGTCTCTCAAGAACTGGTATTTGGTGACAAGGGATAAGCACACCTTGTTGTATTGGGCACTTGTTGGATACCTGAAAACGGAAGATATATAAGAGTTCAGATGCAAAACCCTCTAAGTGCGCCTTTACATGTTTTCTTGTAAATTAGCATTTTTTATCAGACTCTTAATGAATTCTGCCAACAAACTATTACTTTTAAAATGACCTGAGACAGAAGTATTAAATGAACATGTAATACATGCCGGGACCTTTCAGTTAATATCATCTTATTTTAGACAAAGGTGGTCTTAAGCAGCTTTTGTATCTGAGCTCCTAATATATAGATATAAATATAATTATATTTCTGCATATCACTTATTCATATGTGAATTATTGGATTATAATTACAATGTATATGCGCACATCTGATCAAACAGTGCTTGAATAATTTTTGATCTCCATTTGCTTAATCCTGTTGAAGAAAAAAAATCTCCACTTTTTCTCATCAAGTCTTTTTTGGATTGACATGGGGAAGTTTGGTAACTGATAATTTGTTGGCCACCCTGTTCGAGCAACGTAGTGTGTTGAGATTGCCCCAAAAGGAAAACTAGATGAAGTCCTATAAAAAAGGAAAACAAGGAAGTTGTAAGTAAGTGTTTGGTATGTTTGCATGGTATGGGCACCAAAAAATATTTTGAGTTACAAAAATAGCAGATAGTAAATATAAATAGTAATAAGCATAAAAAAGTAATTAGATATACTTACTCATGACTTGTGTATGTAGTCTTGGTAGGCATTGCAGTCTTTATTTGTTTTTGTAGTCTAATGAATTTAACTTGAGCCTTCATTTTAGGAAATATTTTAGCTATCATATTCTCAGTTAGGTTGATTAACGTATCCCCATCAATTTCATTCTCTAAAACAACAGGTCAACAGGAGTAAAAGATGATCATCTAAACAAAATTGCATGCTGAATTATATATTGCAGCAAACATATATTTACTAATGTTTAGTGATGGTGTGTCGCAAGAGGATGAAAACATTTCCTTCTAGATCTTTATAAGAGTCCAGTCCATGGCAAGCTTACTCATCCCCTACTTCAAGGGCACACCAAGATGCTTCAGTAACATTTGTATGCATGGAGATGGCTGTCAAATTGAACTGGAGTAAGAATTTTTCCAAAAATGTACCACAAACCAATATATCCATATATTGCCTTGATCTTGAAGAAAATTGGAATCTCTACAGTGTCAATCACTTTGCATTCACCAGTTTTATAATTTGTATTATTAACTGTGATGGAATTTGTTTTTTGTAGGATTTCATTAGACAGACGTTTGCCAATCTTTGTTTCCAGTGTAGCCAGAACTAAAGAGGACAGGGTGTTTGATGGAACTTCAGATGATCCTGAGGCATTGCAAACTTCATATCCAATGCTTTTCTTCTCAGCTTGCTCCCAGCACTGTCTCAGCTAATGTCTTCTAGCAAGTGTTTTGGTGATGTTCTTGAAGTTGCAAACAACAATGAACACCTTCATGAAATACTGGTGCTTTGCCTCAAAGCGCATACAAGATAAATGAACTAATGGACCATATTTCAGCAAAAGTGAAGGGTAGTGCACTAAAAAATGCATTTTTGGAGTGACACCATCAGGAAAGATTGTTTGAAATGTTGATAAAAACTCAGAATTTTTTTCCTGTAGATATGATATCCATGATCTTCTAACCACTGGGGCCATGGATTACATCTACAACTTCTCGCAGTAAAATATAGCAGTTCCAGTACTCGTTTGGAGAGACATACGATCCAACCATCAGTGGTAACAGTCGAAACAGTGTCCAGGTTTCTGAAGCTTTACCAGATAAATGGGTTCGCAGCATTCTCTCAGTGAAGGTTTGTGGCTTAGATGATTTGTCATTTACAGAATATGAAAAATTTTTAATTTCAAAATTCAGTTGAGCCAGGGTGATTTGCTTATCTCGAATAAGCTGATAAAGAGTCAACCTCAGAACTTTAGGGATGACTCCCTCCAAAACATCATGCATCACATCAGGTGGAAACAAGTGAGTTATCAATGAAGGGGTATAGTTTAGAGATGAAAAACAGCACTCTCTCAGCACACCATAAACATTTCCCAAATCAGGATTTTCACTGACAGCCTGAAGATGGTATTTGTAGTTGGGACTGTCTCTTAGAGTAAAGTCTTCTTCCCTGAATTTGACGGTAATGTTGTCTACTGTGGCCAAACAAAACCGGCATATTCTTCCATATCCTGATGTTTGGGTGCTACCTCTTGGTTAAGCATCGCCCACACATCCTCATCCTCATTCTGTACAATGTTACTCAGCAGAGCCTGCAGAGGTATATACTGAAAATGTGCACCATGTTGTTCTGTTTGATTTAGAGGAACCTGCACTGGTGCAATGTACAATCTTGTTCAAAATAATAGCAGTACAATGTGACTAACCAGAATAATCAAGGTTTTTAGTATATTTTTTATTACTACGTGGCAAACAAGTTACCAGTAGGTTCAGTAGATTCTCAGAAAACAAACAAGACCCAGCATTCATGATATGCACGCTCTTAAAGGGCGATTTATAGTCGTGCGTAGGTCCTACGGCGTAGCTACGGCGTAGGCTATCCGTAGCCTGTGCGTAGCTCTGCGTAGCCTGACGCGCACCTCACAAAATTTCTAACAGCGCGTCGGCTCTACGCGGACCGTAAGCGCTGTGATTGGTCCACCAGAACCCCTCCCGTCAGGTAAAAAAAACTGCGTCATAGGTATTTCCGTTTGAGACGGTGAAAACAAAGGTGAGCCAAGTTGAGGAGTGATTTAACTCAAACTGAAACATAAGTCGCTGTTTATTTACTTCCATCATTGCTGGTCTTCTCAAATTATACACAACAAGTTGCTATTTCTTCTTCGTTTGTGGGTTAACTTGCTTAGCTTCTTCTTCTCTGACGACTTCTGCTGCTACTGTGGTTACACGCGTGATTACTGCCAACCAGCGGTTTCGCGTGTGTTTGCACGTCGACGCGGACGGCGACGCACAAGTATAAATGAAAACCGACGCGGAACCTACGCCGTCGCTGCTACGCCGTAGGACCTACGCACGACTATAAATCGCCCTTAAGGCTGTGCAATTGGGCAATTAGTTGAAAGGGGTGTGTTCAAAAAAATAGCAGTGTCTACCTTTGACTGTACAAACTCAAAACTATTTTGTACAAAATTTTTTTTTCTGGGATTTAGCAATCCTGTGAATCACTAAACTAATATTTAGTTTTATGAACACAGATTTTTAAAACTGCTTGACATCTGTGTGGCATGGAGTCAACCAACTTGCTGCACCTCTCAGCTGTTATTCCACTCCATGATTCTTTAACAACATTCCACAATTCATTCACATTTCTTGGTTTTGCTTCAGAAACAGCATTTTTGATATCACCCCACAAGTTCTCAATTGGATTAAGGTCTGGAGATTGGGCTGGCCGCTCCATAACATTAATTTTGTTGGTTTGGAACCAAGACTTTGCCCGTTTACTAGTGTGTTTTGGGTCATTGTCTTGTTGAAACAACCATTTCAAGGGCATGTCCTCTTCAGCATAGGGCAACATGACCTCTTCAAGTATTTTAACATATGCAAACTGAGCCATGATCCCTGGTATGCAATAAATAGGCCCAACACCATAGTAGGAGAAACATGCCCATATCATGCTCCATGCTTCACTGTCTTCACTGTGTACTGTGGCTTGAATTCAGAGTTTGGGGGTCGTCTCACAAACTGCCTGTGGCCCTTGGACCCAAAAAGAACAATTTTACTCTCATCAGTCCACAAAATGTTTCTCCATTTCTCTTTAGGCCAGTTGATGTGTTCTTTGGCAAATTGTAACCTCTTCTGCACATGCCTTTTTTTTAACAGAGGGACTTTGCGGGGGATTCTTGAAAATAGATTAGCTTCACACAGACGTCTTCTAACTGTCACAGTACTTACAGGTAACTCCAGACTGTCTTTGATCATCCTGGAGGTGATCATTGGCTGAGCCTTTGCCATTCTGGTTATTCTTCTATCCATTTTGATGGTTGTCTTCCGTTTTCTTCCACGTCTCTCTGGTTTTGCTCTCCATTTTAAGGCATTGGAGATCATTTTAGCTGAACAGCCTATCATTTTTTGCACCTCTTTATAGGTTTTCCCCTCTCCAATCAACTTTTTAATCAAAGTACGCTGTTCTTCTGAACAATGTCTTGAACGACCCATTTTCCTCAGCTTTCAAATGCATGTTCAACAAGTGTTGGCTTCATCCTTAAATAGGGGCCACCTGATTAACACCTGTTTCTTCACAAAATTGATGACCTCAGTTATTGAATGCCACACTGCAATTTTTTTGAACACACCCCTTTCAACTAATTCAACTAATTGCCCAATTGCACAGCCTTAAGAGCGTGCATATCATGAATGCTGGGTCTCATTTGTTTTCTGAGAATCTACTGAACCTACTGGTAACTTGTTTGCAACGTAGCAATAAAAAATATACTAAAAACCTTGATTATTCTGGTTAGTCACATTGTACTGCTTTTATTTTGAACAATACTGTATTCAAGTTCATCTTCAGAGTAGCGTTCCAGCATCTATTTACTACTAATCTGTTTGAGGCATTCATCAAAGGGGCTTTTTACACCTGGTCACTTCATGCGTTTTCTCTGATCGGATAGCTATCTGATCGTAAAAAGACCAGGTGTAAATGCCCTCTGAAACGATTTCGAGACGGATTTAAATCCGATCGCTCAAACCACTTCAGGAGGTGGTCTGGGACGCATTTCAGAGAAGTGTAAATGCATCTGGTTGATGAAACCACATAAGTCGCGCTTGACTCCTCCCAAACGTCAGCACGTCACTCGCAAGTAAGCTGGAAGAGCGCCAAACAAACAAAGCTGACACGCCTATTGCTTTATGGAGAGATGACAGCGGGTAAAAAGCTTCCTAGATTCATTAAAAGAGTCTAATGACAAATTCAAATGATATTTAACAAAGAAATATAACGTTAAGAGAGAGTTTTGTGAATGCTTTTCCCGTCATGGACCTGCATTAAATCATCGCGTTGTCACTCTCCTGCTGCGCTGTACTGCGAGCTTCAGCTCATGCCGAGCAAGGAGACGCGTGTCCCCTGCCCAACATTCAGTACAACATACAGTAAGTGCTGCATATTGTTGCGTAAACGTCATCTTAAGTTTTTTAAGGAGGAGTAATAAATAGTGTATTTGCATTTTGGGCGGGGGTAAAAGATCAGATTCATATTCGTTTTGCCAAGACGCATTTATGTGGCCAAATGTAAATGGAACAGGTTTAACAAATCAGATAGCTATCCGATCAGAGAAAACACATGAAGTGACCAGGTGTAAAAAGGCCCAAAAACATTTAGCTGATTAAGCAGTTCAGATAGGTCATCATCATCATCAGTGTCAATTTTATGTTGTTGCCGAAGATGGAATCTTAGTTTATCAGTGTAATGAGCAGTGAACTCCTCAAAGATGACTTTTAGGTTCTCCACAATACTGAATTGAACTGTGGCAGCAATACAATGCTTTTCTCTTAATTTCAAAATTAAGAGACAAAGATTGTGTTTTAGATAGAACAGATGATTTACTGCACAAAGTTAGCAGTTAATAATGTCTACCAAATCAGTCCTAGAAAACTCTTCTTCCAGATCATCATGTTCCACTGAGTTATTAACCTCATTATCACAAGCTTCCTCTTCTTTACTTTTCAATGAAAGAAGATCTCTATGGTTTCAATAAATATGAGATCTATAGGAACTTCACACGCGGAGACATGCGCACATGGACAAAACTGTGAGAAAGCGGGTTAAGGTGTTTACATGCTATGCAAAATCGGGGTAATGAGCAAAAAACTACCTGTGCATCGGTTTTTGCTTACGCTGTTTATGGGCTTTCCCCGATTAAAGAAAACCGTTTTATGCGTTTTCATGACCCCACGTGTTATCAGTTTATTAAGCATAATCGGCGTACGACTGTGTATGAAAACGCACTCAATTACCCAGAATGGTGACCAAATATAATTCTGCGAAGCTGTTCTGTGAGGAAAAACACCTTAATGACAGAATAACAGACTTTGTAAATTTGAACCAGTCTGACAGCTTTCATAACTGTTTTGTAAAATTGTAAACAGAACAGCATTGTTGAATGGGCGTTGTGCTATTTTGGTTGAACAATTAGGTCCATGATAATATTTTTATGACTGTTTTAATGTTTTGTTTAAAGGGATATTTCTACCAAATATCAAAATGATATTGTATATTCAGATAAAGCCTGCATAAATTAAACTTTTCCTCAATTTGTAGATCAAATGGAGTGGTAGCTTTCAAACGGGTGCTGCATATACCATGGGGGAAGAAGTAGAACAAACAAATAGCTTTTTATCAAGAATTGGTATAAGCACGAAGTTCATGTCTAAAGCAGGTTAGTATGTTTATTTGTCATTTTGGCCTCAAAATTTCAAAATTAAATAATTTAGATAAGTTATTAAGTAAAACTTCCCAAAAGTAAGGTGTGTGTGTGCTCGTGTGTGTGTGTGTGTGTGTTCTGTTCATTTGTTTTGATTGACAGGTGGCACAGATTTGCTCACATTGCAGTGTATGGGGGGGGGTAAAGACTCAAAATATGTGCCAAACTATTTGCACACGATATCAAAAGGCAATCCTTATTTAGATTAATCTTTCTTATTTCTGTTAAATGTTAAAGCATCAAGCTTTTGAAAGTGTTTGAATTACTAAAGTGTTTTAATTAGTTTATTTTCAGGCATTTCTTACAAAATGTCATCTCATCTTCACCTTCATCTCTCTATCTCTTTATATATACTGTATATATCTCTCTCTCCATCTCTTTATCTCTCTCTTACAAACTCACTCACTCACTCACTCACTCTCACACACACACACACACACACACACACATGTTGGTGTATGTGGTTTACGGGGACATCTCCATAGACGCAATGCATTTTATACTGTCCAAACTGTTATATTCTATTCCCCTTACCTACCCCAATCCCTAACCCCAATGTCACAAAAACCTGTTGCCAGTCTTTAATCTATGAAAAACTATCATTTAGTATGTTTTTTTAGCTTTTCCGTTTATGAGGACACTCTCTGTGTCCCCGTAAACCACCTTTATAGCATAATAAACATGTCATTATACACTATTCATGTCCTCGTAAACCACATAGACCAACCCACACACACACACACACACACACACACACACACACACACACACACACACACACACACACACACACTTACTCACACACACTTACTCACTCACTCACTCACTGACACAAACTCACACACTCACACAAACTCACACACTCACACTCACACACTCACACAAACTCACTCACTCACTCAATCGCACAAACTCACTCACTCACTCGCACAAACTCACTCACTTACTCGCACAAACTCACTCACATACTTTTGCCATTGTAACTAACCATATCACTGGTTTATTGGTTTGTATGTTTTAGACTCAGCTGAATCTAAAGAAAGAGACCGAAAGCCTACAAGACTTGAAAAATGAACTGGTTGTAGATGATGGTGTACTCCATCAGTGGTTCACAGATGTTCAGGAGTGGGCTCACACTAGTATGTAAAAGCTATAACATGTCTTTTCATATACATTTGCAAAAACAAGTGTGCTACAACTTGAAAATGCTATTTTTTTCATTGATTGCAATTTTTGACACTTTTTACAGCAACTGTAGGAGACAGTGATGTTGCAATTCAGACAACAAGGAACACAATAGAAGAATTATCTTCGTGCATTAAACAACGGCAGCATCGTCTTTATAGACACACACTGGTATGTTAAATATTTAGTAAAGAACTACTTGTTTGTTGTCTTCTGCATTATTACTCCTGCTGCTGTTACTGCAAAAAAATCCCAATTTTAATTCATTATGTTTCAGCCACAAACAAAGGACGGAATAAAATAAGAAGAAAAATCAATGAGGAGAAAAAGAAGCTGGCTTTTGCTATTGAACAGCACAATGCCCTTGTTGACCTCGCCCTTAAGGTAGCATCTGTTGAAGAGGTCCTTCAAAATGACTTCGTTTTCCCCTGGCAACTAACGGAGCAAGGTCAGTTATGCATAACATAGATATTTACATTGAAATTTTCAGTCACTGTCTTAATCTGATTTACGTGTCATACCTGTATTATGTAGATGTCAATCTCTTGACAAAGAAAAAAGTATTTGACAAGGTAATGCTGATTCAACGCCTAGAAGAAGAACAGACTGTTCTTGTTCAAGAGGCAAAGCAGCATTGGCTTTATCTAGGAAATCAGGAACACAAACTGAACAGTTTGCGTGATACCATCATTTCAGGTGGTAAGTAAGTATTTATAACCTGTTATGTATTCATATATGTAACCATGTTTTCATATTCACCTGATGCTACATGAAATTAACCCTAATTTTCATTTGTGTTTGTTTTACAGTTAACCCCTGGAATCTTCCAGATTATGGGATTCAAGGACTTCAATGTGTGTTGAAGAGAAAATTATATCAGTTAAGAGCTCACCAGGACACTGTAAAAAAAGTTATCAGGCAATGGACACCATAAACGAACATATCACTGTTAAAGAATGTAAATATCCCAGCTGGCCAGAAGACTCAGAAGCCCTTTATTCAAGCAGTACTGATCTGAGCTCTGATGAAGATGATACATGTCTGCTGTAGTTATTTACTAAATACGTTGCAGTTTTTTTCTTTCACTTTATCTATTCCTCTTCTTTCTTCATCAGTCTTCTCTTTTTTCCCCTCTGATTGCATGTGTGCTTGCCTTATACAATGGGAGATGAAAGATTAACTTTTTAATAAGGGATGGATTAAAATGTTAATTTGGGTGTTTCTGATGGGATTTACTTTTACAGACATATATCCTGTGCGTTTTTTACAGACATGTCCTACAGTGGATTGCTGGGATTGGGGGCTGTAAGAGTAGTTTTGAGAAATGTTTCTATTTTGTGTGCAACAGAAATTTATTTCAAAATCTAAACAATGATAAATAAAAAGTAATTATATTTACTCGTTGTTACTTGCTGTATTCTTTAAGAAAATTGCTTTAAATTGTAAATTCATATAATCTACATGCATGCGTGTACACTATTCCTAAAGTGTAAATTGGGAAATATATATTACAATGTTCAATTCTTTGTGACATTAATAAATAAATTACAAACAAGGATTTAGTTTTTGATGGGCAAATACTTAGGTCACCATTACAGTACTTATAGTTTTAATAACAAAGTTTTGGATGAACACGTTTAAATAAATCTAAATCATCATGTATTGCGTGTTTCCACTGACCAGCATGAATAGATACGCAGCCTCCGGAGCTCGCATATTCAGGCTGCATACGTCATCAAGCCTGGTTTAAGTATACTATTACATTCGCATTGTATTTATTTTTTTAGAAATACGATGAGACCTTTCATGTAGGCTACCGTTTTGATTTTTGCCTGCTTGTTTTGGTTTTTCCTTCTTTTTGCTCTTCTCTTCCATCTGTTCAGATGACTAGATGTAACTTTATTGTTAATACACTTTGTGTTATATACTTGTATTTCATATTTGACATTTCTGAGTAAAGGCATATTACCACATTTTACGATTAATCAAGAATAACAGTCAACTTTATAATTGGTAATATTGTAAAATAAGAAGTAAAAGCCTGCAAATGTGACCTCCGGAGGGTTCAGCCTTCGGATTAGGAAACGGCTGCAGTCGACCCTAATTACGTGCCTTGATAGTTTTCAGCATCCCTCCAAAAACTGTTACACTCGTCTGGTTACTTGCCTAACCAGAATATGAGGGGAGTGCTTTGGGTTCGGGTCAAATACCGAGCTCGATGTCCCCTCATCGGGGCTTGGGTGCTCACGGTTTGGGCGAAATACCGAGCTCGGAGCCCTTTCCTTGGGGCGTGTGTGCTGTGCTCCGGGTTCGGGTCAAATATCAAGCTCGGAGCCCTCTCTTCGGACAGCACGCCAAAAACGCATACCATTTATCCTAAACAATGGTGTATAACTTAAACAAGCATGCTTGGGGAGAAACATTTTCACACATGAAATAATAAAGCTGATTTCTGACATTAGCCTCAGTGAAAGTCTTTGTAAAGCATCTCCATTAGACATTCCAGTGCTCACCTCTTGCAATGTCTAAAATCTTGGTCAAAAATTGACACGAAGGTGACATGTTAAGGACAAATATGGTAACCCATTTGTGTCCTCTGTGTACAGCAACTGGATGGATTAAATGCAAAGTAGTTAACACACACACGCATTTTGGTTTCCATGTTTTGTGGGGAAATTCCATAGACGTAGCCTAATGGTTTTTATACTGTACAAACTGTATATTCTACTCCCAAACCCTAACCCTAACACCAGAGAAAATGTTCTGCTACCTTTGATTTTCAAGAAACATCATTCTTTTTGATTGATATGCTTGTTTCCTCATGAGGACCTCAAAATGTCCCCACAAGGTCAAAACAATACTGCCTTTCCTATCTTTGTAGGGACAATTCACAACGTGATAAATTCCAGGTACACACACACACACTTCAAGCCACCCCTGGAGCTGTGGCCAGCCATAAAGGTTATGATGTTTCTCTATAGACCAATTTCTTGTTTGCAAACCGAGATGACGTTTTTTGTGGGCGGAGCCAAACTGGTTGCAGAAAGTGACTGCTCCGCAGTAGGGTTGTGAAGTGTTTTAGCATTAAACCGTGATTTTTATGGATCCGTTTTTCTGTCGAAGTTTGATTCCCCTATGTTTCCCTTTAGTGCAATGTTTCTTATAGGGTTTTAATCACGTTACGTTTATTTTTTAGATAGATAAAAAGTTTAAATGGCTTGGCTACTGATATGCATGTATGTAATGTATATGTATTGTTCTTTTTTGCTAAATCATTTATTTTTACAGTCTGAATCGCTAAAGTACATATAAAAGCAATACTATCATGTATTATATATAATAGCGTTTATTAAATATTTCATAATTTTCCTGTTTTCTATTATTTCTTTCTTATATTTATCTTACGTGTTTGTTCTAAACTATTATAAAAGTATTATGTTTAAACATACATTAAAAAGGCCTGTTTATATATTAATAACACTTTACATCATGTGTGTGTGTGTGTGCTTTATTTATATATTTATTAAGTATGTAAACATAATAATTTTAGAACAAACAGGAAGACATGAGCTAAGATATAAGGAAATAAAAAGAAATAATAGAAAATGAAAAAATGATGAAATATTAAAAAAAAATTTGATATTATTGCTTTTTCAGTATAAAAAAAACATTTATTCTGAATAAATTATAATTGTAACGTGATAAAAACGCTAGGGAACGGACTTCGACAGAACACTGGACATCTTCTCTACTTATTTTCTATTCTAATTATTAAAAGATTCCCAGATGATTTCCTGGCTCCATTCTGTCCGTTTAAGGGCTTATTGTAATCATAACACCTACGTTTATCTTCAAATGATGTTTTTGACGATGGTATTCTATAAAAATGAACGCCATCTTTTTTGGCATTCTTATTCTGACACTTAACAGCACAACAGGACATTTTCTAGTGAGTTATCTTGCTCTTTTCACTCGTGTCTAATTCATTTCCACTGTTTTTCTGCAACGGCATTGCGCACGCAGCTTGCAGTGACGTAACTGTGATGTCTACTCTAAATTGGTCTATAGAAGTGCATATTTGGACCCAGAGACTGTAAGTAACTCTGACTTTATAAAGAAGTAGTTTACCACATCTTTGTGCACTGTACAGGCTTTTTAAAAGACATTTGGAGACATGTGTGCGATTGATACGTGTGCACGGGCAGTCATAGCCTAGTGATTAGAGAGTTGGGCTTGTAACCCCCATGAGAGTTGCTGGTTTAAATCTCAGAGCTGGCAGGTTGCGACTGTGGTACCCTCGAGCAAGGCACCTGTGTTGGCTCCTGGGGTGCCTACTGCTCCGGGGGTGTGTGTTCAGGACTTGCAGTGCATCTTTTCATTACTCACTGGGATGGGTTAAATGCAGGGGTCACATTTCAGGTTTGTGTTGCATACTTGACAAGCATGTCACACATTCCTTCACTTTATGTAGGTATCAAGGTTTACCCAAATTCAAGGACCAAATGTCCTGTTGGAACAGTGTTACTTTCTGTTTCTGTAAGAACAGAAATGTTTCTTGACATAAATACTTGGACTAAGGATTAGGAATAGTTACAGGCTTTTACAGGTAAACCATTGCATGCTGTTATTTATACAAACTGTTAAAGAGTTTTGGACATTTATATCAGAGAAATTTACCATCTTGAATGCCCTTATGGTCTATATGATACACATCCTCTGTTGTGGACCTTCCAGTGGTAAAACTGTGCATATACTAAAATGCTCATGTAAGATGTCCCCTAGCCCCAACAACACTACTTTGTAAACCTGAATCTTAACTTATTGTCAGTAAGAAATGACCTTAAATAACAATTAAATAAAATTTAATTTGATAACGATTTGAATTCTGATGATGATACAGAAATACAGAAGGTGAATGTAACAGAATGTCTGCAAAAGACTACAGTTTTGGTCTAATTACCACAAAAAAAACTTTTTTCTTAACTATGTACAAACGTTACTGATTGTAGCGCTACTAAATGGTCATGCTGTTAATGTTATTTGTTATTTACAATTTATGAGATACCTTTATAAAAACAATAGTAAAATAGTACATTTAATAATAACTATTGAATGCAATATTGTAAATATAAAAATAATATGTAAAAGGAAACAAATAATGATCAATTTTATAACTATAGTTATCACAATATGTTGTATATTAGTGGTGTGTCGTTCATGAACGATTCGTTCATTTTGAACGAATCTTTAATATGACTCGGGACTACCGAGTTGTCACAGAGAGTGATTCGTTCATTTTGTGTTGACCGCGCATGCGCATTGCGCAACATATGGGCTCTGAATCTGAAACAGAAATGATTAGTTCATCGTTCTCTTGAGTCTCGAGTTCGGGACAGGTTCGAGTCTTTTGTTCTTCCTGTCAGTCCCATAGAGCAGGGGTTCTTAACCTTTTTGATGTCGGGGCCCAAATTTTACAGTACAAAGTGGCCCAGGGCCCATTCAAATATTAGCACTGTATTGGTTTATTGATCTCACCCTTGGTTTGATTTGTATTCAATAAATAAATGAAATCCACTTGCAGTTTGCTGTTTATTATTCGTTTGTATGCAAACCTGCATATACAACAAGATGCCAAACACACAACAATTCATGGAACAAATCAATCTGTATCAAGAACAAATTTAAAGGCTCATGTCAGCCATATTAACACAAAAATCAGTTAGAATTGACAAATTTTACTTACAAAAAATAGAAAATGTAAATAAAATAAATAAAAACAATAAAATGTGTTGCTAAAATAAATAAATTCTAAATAATATTTTTCAAATTAAATAAATAAGTTGTAAATGAAAATTGAAATAAAGTGCAAATGAAAAAAATATAACTTTATAATCTGCAAAATAATAAAAAATAATTGTTTCAGCAGACTACATTTTTGCATGGCAGAACCTGAAACTGAACCTGAAGTTGCTCTTCATATAGGTTATAAATGAACAATAACAGTCACAACAGTCCAATATGAACAAGCTACAACTCCCTATTTATGTTCCCCTCTTAATGAGACACTTGGGCCTGCTTTACAGACATTATCAGATCCAGCCTGGGTGGAATGGGGGAAAGGCTTACTCTCAGAGTAGCCTCCAGTGTTGCTTTGAGTCTGTTTCGGGCCTTGGTCTTAGTTGTGGCCACAATGGAGAATCCTGATTCACACAGGTATGTAGTTGTGAATGGGAGGAGTAGTTTCACAGCCCTCAGTGCTAGACATGGGTACTCTTTTGAGACAGCAATCCAGAAGGAGCCCAGATCCTGTTTGCCCCACTGCAATTTTAAAGTACTGTCAGTGGCTACTTCCAGAAGCTGGGATTCCAGATGTGAGGGCAAAGCAACATCATTTTTAGTGGGATCCACAGAAAATGGGTCCGCAATCCACATGTGTCCCTCTCTGGGATCCTCAGGAAAGTAGTCATCAAATTTTACTGCCAGTTGTGAGAGGTGCTGTGAGACTAAGTCACTAATCTTCACCTGGGGGGAGTTTTCCAAAATGTCAGACAAAAGAGGAAACATGTCCATCCTTTTTTCCTGAGTCCTCTTAATCCACAAAGCAAGTTTCCTCTTAAAAGCTTCAACTTTATCTGCAACAAAAAATATGTTGCTATTTCTCCCTTGAAGTGAGACATTCAGCTGGTTCAACAGTGAAAAAATGTCACAGAGGTAGGCAAGTTTAGCTGTGAACTGTGCATTGGCATAATAATGTGCAAAAGGAGATTTTCTCTCAGTGAGAAAAGATAGGACCTCATTCCTCAGTTCAAACAAACGCTTGAGGACCAGTCCTCTTGAGAGCCATCTCACCTCACTGTGATAGAGCAGCTGGACATGATCTGCTTCCAAGCCTTCACAAAGTTTGGCAAAACATCTGGAGTTCACAGCATTATTTTTAATGAAGTTTATGGTTTTTACACTTACATCCATCACCTCGTGTAACTCTGGTGACATTTTTTTGCCGCAAGGCTTTCACGGTGAAGAAAACAGTGTGTCCATTTAGCTTCTGGTGCACGATCAAGTATCTGCCTGACGACACCGTGATGCCTGCCTGTCATTGACGCTGCACCATCGCTGCACACCCCAACACAGTTCTGCCAGTCTAGGCTGTTCTCTTTGAAGTAGTTATCCATGTAGCGGAAACATTCCTGAGCCGTAGTCCGTGTGGGTAGCTCTCCACAAAACAGTATGTCTTCGTGCAAACTACTGTCCCAGCGATAGCGAACAAAAACCAGTAGCAGTGCGGCATTTGTGACGTCAGTTGACTCGTCTAGTTGTAAAGAGAAAAATGGGCTGCTTTTTATTCTTTCTAGCAACTGATTCTGTATGTCTGTGGCCATGTCCGTGATACGGTGACTAACAGTGTCGTTTGAGAGTGGGATGGTTAGCAGTTTTTTGGCAGCAGCCTCTCCGATCATCTCACGGCACATATCTACAGCGGCAGGTAAAACCAACTCCTCCACTATTGTGAATGCTTTCTTAGTCTGTGCCACTCGTCTGGCTACGAGGTAGCTGGCTTTCAAAGCGCATTTAAAATTTCCAGTCAGTGACACGACAGACCTTTTCTGCATCTGAAGCCCATTTTCTTTTCTCTTGAAAAATTCCACCAACTTTCCCACAAGCGATGGATGTTTGGTTTCTAGATGCCGCTTTAGTTTTGAAGGCTTCAGTGCTTCGTTGGATAGCATTAGCCCACACTCCACACACTGGGCTCTCGGCTCTGCCTCGTCACCTCCATTCACAAATCCGTATTTAATGAAGTCAGGATTGTATTTGCGGCAAAATCTTGACTTTTGAGGCGGGTTCGTGCAACTTTGGTCTCTCCTTTTACGCTTTAAAAACTTCTCCATAACTTTTGCTACATGCTACGCTTGACTGTCTTCTTCTGGTTATTAGTGCTTGTTAAACCACTGAGGCATTACTGCCACTAGCGGTGGGATGGTGTATTGTAACTGTCTCATTTATAACAGTGGTCATTCTGGTGGCTTCAATTGATAACTTATTTGGTCCCGCGGCCCTCACGGCCCACAGGTGAAAAACGTAAAGTTTTTTGCGGCCCTCCAGGTGGCGCTCGCGGACCAAGTGTGGGCCGCGGCCCTATGGTTAAGAATAGGTGCCATAGAGGCTACACACTACCAGTACCGGAAAGAGAAATGATTAGTTCACCTTTCGAGTTCGGGTTCGGTCGGGTCCGAGTCTTTCGTTCTTCAATAAGATGGAACTTTTATTTTTCAAATAATGTTTTTGCACATATTTTGTATTTAATTTACTAAATATAAAACAATATAGGATACATTCAGACGCAATCAATAATACGAATCTAATGTTGTATTTAATGTGATATACCAGCGGTCATGTGACATAAGGACTCGGACCCGGCCGAACCCGATCTCAAGACTTGAATGAACTAATCATTTATCTTTCCGGTACTGACAGCATAGCCTCTATGAGGCTGACAGGAAGAACGAAAGACTCGAAGTCGTCCCGAACTCGAGAGAATGATGAACTAATCATTTCTCTTTCCGGTCCTGTGCTGTATATCATACGGCACAGCCTGGCCGAACACAGAGAGTCAGTAAGACAGTGACGAGTTGACAACTAACATCTGTAAGTTAGACACGAGAGGAGGCGTACAAATGTGATAAATATGGAGTTCCGTTTCTTAAATTTTGGCTTTGGCTGCATTACCATGACTTGTACACGAGGACTGACTTAGGAGTAAGCTAATAATTTCTATCTCTTGTGTATGTTTCAGAGCTTGTGTCAAGAAATAATGAAATAAGGATTTTTATTTCTCATAACTTGTTAGAAATGTCATATTTGTTTGCATAAGAAGTTATTTTGGGGTAATTTGTGAAATTATAGGTAATCATATTTTAAATGAACGAAAAGAACGAAATGACTCAAAAAAAGATTCGTTCATTTTGATGAACGAGATTCAAAGATCCGAATCAGAAAAATGATCCGAACTTCTCATCACTATTGTATATACCCTGTCTGTGTATAACATGTATAAACTGCTACACTTATTTTTAACTAGCTCAGTTCTTTGAAAAATATGCATTAGAGTTGGGTACAGATGAGGCAAGGACTCATGCAGTGTGACAAAATGAGAAACATAGGAAAACAAAAGGGTAACAGAGAATAGAGTGGCGGGACAAATTAACAAATACTATAAGAGGGTGTAGTCAAGATAAACATAACTGTACCTGGCCAATAGATTTTTTTTTATTTTATTTACCCTTTATTTTACCAGGTGATGTCCCATTGAGATATTCAAATCTCTTTTGCAAGGGAGCCCTGGAGCAACAATTACACAAATTACACAGAATCACCGAAACAGACACAACAGACAATACAAATTTACAGCCTACATATAAAACAATTTAAAACACAAAGGGGTCATTAAAAACATGTACATTGTTCAAATTGATAACATTTAAGCAATTGTTTAAAATGTTCAAGTGAAATAAAATCAGAAAGCTTTAAATCTTTTTGGAGCAAATTCCAACACCAAGAAGCAGCATAACTAAAAGCAGTCTTACCAAGTTCAGTTGTTTTATGTGGGATTTTTAACGCCAGAATATTAATGGAGCGGAGATTGTAAACGGAATGATTCCAGGTCAACAGACTGTTAAGATAACTGGGTAAATTACCGTTAATAGCTTTGTAAATAAAAATATGCCAATGGAACCATCTACGCAAACCTAAAGAGCTAAAACCAGTTGCCTCAAAGAGACGACAATGATGAGTACATGACTTGGCGTTAGTAATGAACCGTAATGCACCATGGTAAACTGTGTCAAGTGTATGCAGTAATGTAGAAGCAGCATGCATATAAATAACATCCCCGTAGTCCAACACTGGTAAAAAAGTGGCACTAATCAACTTCCTCCTAGCTTGATAAGTAAAGCAGGATTTATTTCTATAATAAAAACCAAGCTTTAATCTCAACTTCCTCACTAATTTCTCAATATGAACTTTAAAAGTTAGCTTTTCATCAATCCACAAACCAAGATATTTATAAGTTGAAACATTTTCTACACACTTCCCATCCAATGTGAAAATGGATAGGGCGGTTGATGAGGGTGCTGTGCGAGACTTTGTAAACTGCATCACCTTAGTTTTACCAGCATTTAATACAAGTCTAAGTCCAATAAAAGTTGCTTGTAACAAATTAAATGACTGCTGTAGTGATTGATAAGCTTGAGCTAGGGTAGGGGCGGAACAATATAATACTGTGTCATCTGCATAAAGGTGTATTTTGCCATTGTCTACTATAGAGGCAATGGTATTTATGTAGATGGTAAATAGGACCGGACCAAGGATAGATCCTTGAGGGACACCTCGCCGGACCCCCAGTGGGGCAGAACTATGCCCATCGACAACAACAGTTTGAGTTCTGTTGGCAAGATAGTTTCTAAACCAATCCACTGCCTTAGTGCCCAAACCAATATCATGGAGTCTCTTAAGCAGTATACAGTGATCAACTGTGTCAAATGCCTTTGACAAGTCGATAAACAGGGCTGCACAGCTCATCTTATTGTCAAGGTCACAGATGATATCATTAAGCACCTTGACGGCTGCAGTAATGGTGCTATGCTTGGCCCTGAAGCCTGATTGTGCCAGGCTAAGTATGTTATGATTTTGTAAAAAGCCCTTAAGTTGGTTGTTCACTAAAGACTCTAGGACTTTTGCAAGTACTGACAATTTAGAAATTGGGCGGTAATTATCGAGAATGGAGGGGTCCCCCCTTTCAGCAAAGGCAGCACATGTGCTGATTTCCAAACATCTGGTAGGACATTTGAAGACAGGGACAAATTAAAAATGTATGTAATAGGCTCCACTATAATATGTGCAGATAGTTTCAATAAAGCAGGGTCTAGGCCATCAGGGCCAGCTGATTTCCTAGTGTCAATGTCCTGAAGAGCCTTAAGCACTGCAGATAAAGTAATGGGTTCAAAGTCATATCCATCACTGACTACAGAAACAGGTGAATTGTGTTGGAGGGGTGAAAAAACCTGTCTGTTAGAGACTTCTTCAGGATATGATTGTTCGAATATGTCCCCATTCTTAATGAAATGATCATTAAAAGCATTAACAATATCATTTTTGTTTGAGATCTGTTGGGTGTCTTTAACTATATGCTTAGGGAGAACAGAGTCACTGGGTGCTAGTTCAATGGATTTTATCGTCTTCCAAAATTTAGATGTATTATTTAGGTTTGAGGAAATTGATTTAAGGTAAAAGTCAGATTTGCACTTTCTTATAAGGTAAGTACACTTGTTCCTTAGATACCTATAGTTAGTCCAGTCAGATTGGAGGTTTGTGGTCTTTGCTAAGACCCAGGCTGCATTTCTCTCATGAATCAGCGAAGACAGTTCATTGGTAAACCAGGGGTTATCACGCCCTTTAATTCTATAGCATGTTAAGGGGGCATGTTTATCAGTTATCGAGAGAAAAAGTGAGTGAAAGTAGTTCCATGCCACATTGATATCTGGTATAAGACTAATTCTAGAAAAATCACAGATGTAAAAAGGCTTGTTCTACAAACCTTTTAAAATTTCTTTTCATGATAATACGAGGCTTGGATTTAGGGAGCTTGGTGTCCCTGACACATGCAATGGCGCAATGGTCACTGATATCATTACAGAATACCCCTATTGCTTTATATTTCTGGGGAGAGTTAGTGAAGATTAAATCTATTAAGGTTGACTTATCTGGAAATTTTCTATTAGGACGGGTAGGAGAGGAAACAAGCTGAGTAAGATTTAGCTCATTACATATATCTTTTAGGCAGCCAGAATTAGCAGAGAGCCAGTCCCAGTTGAGATCTCCCATAAGCACAATTTCCCGATCCCGTAATTCAGCTAATATATCAGCCAAAGAATTTAAGGCCTCCTTAACAGCAGAGTGATGAGTAAGGAGTGATGTGGAGGAGAAAGAGATATCAATAGACAAAAACTCAAACATTTTAGGACGAGATATAGATCTAGTTACTCTGCAATTAAACCTGGCTTTAATGTAAATAGCAACACCACCACCCTTATTTTGACGATCACTACGAAATAAATTATAACCAGTAATATGGATAGAAGAATCAGAAACAGATTTCTTCAACCAAGTCTCAGATAAAACCAAAACATCAGGGTCTGAAGTTGACACCCAAACAGGGCCGGGTCTACAGGGGGGCTGGGAGGGGCATTGCCCCCCCAGATTTTCCTTCTGCCCCCCCAAAAATGTCCAGCCAACCTTAAAATAACGGAGTCTCTTGTCTTTACACAAAAAATGTCATTTTTAGGCAAGCGCATTTACAGCTCCCACCCACTATCGGCTGATTAGTTTATTCAAACCTTTGAGGCATTTTCAGCAGTATTTAAGTCACAGAAAAAGTACTACTGTTTTCTATGACGGTAACTAAAAAAACGCATCTTTAAAATATATATCAAAACCAATGCAATTTAGTATTACATAAACGTAATAGCCCAACACATATTAAATTAAAACTTTTTTTATTGTAAAACATGCCCAAAATAGCCCCTTATCCTCAGAGGTGTAAAGTACTCGAGTAAATGTACTTCGTTACTGTACTTAAGTATTTTTTGGGCTACTTTGTACTTGTACTGAGTATCAAAAATATAGGCAACTTTTACTCTCTACTCAATTACATTTTTGATTGGGTATTTGTACTCTTTACTCCACTACATTTGAAATGACACTTAACGTTACTCGCTACATTGTTTATTCGTCAAATAAAAACGAGACGAAAGTGTCAGAGGGTGATGATGGATAGAATCTGTGGTCGCGAGGCGTTACACGCACACACACAACTGAGGGACTTCATTTGGCGCTGCGCAGAGCAATCGTATGAAATCAAAGTACTGCGACAGCGAATCAAATGCATATGGAGAAGTCTGGTCTCGCGGTACTTTGATGTCAAACGCTGAATGGCTTGCGTTGAGCCACCGTAGCGGGACATCTGCGTGCTGCGTATGTCATAAACTGTAGAGAAAAGTTCGCGTCTGGACTGAAAGAAGAGATAAAGAGCAAACATATGGATGCATATCACATTTGCTTCAGTCAAGGGACCCTTTGTTAAACATGTGATGCTACAATCAAAACAAAAGTGATGCGCGATTGCAGGAGGGTCATCCCGCAACTCAAAGGCAAGCACAAATGTTTGTATACTCTGATGCTACTTTATCAGCTAACCTGAGTTACATTACTTGATATAACTTACTATATAAGCCAAAATAAACCAGCGAGGTCCTGTACTGATTGCCCGAGTAACTTAAGTACATTATAAGATTGATAATAAGTTAATTTCACTGTCTTCAAATGTAGTGCACTTAATGTGAGAGAGTGGTGTTACGTACTACATGTGTTTACAATTAATCTTTCAAATGAACAACTTCACGTTTTTAATATGCATTATCATATATCTGTTGGTGTAATTTTAGTTTACTGGATTTTTTAAAAATATTAAAATTATATATTTTTTAGGATAGGCCTATATAAGAATATTTGGTAACACTTTACAATAAGGTTCATTAGTTAACAGTAGTTAATGTATTAATCAACTTGAACAAACCATGAGCAATACATTTGTTACATTATTTATTAATCTTTGTTAATGTTAGTTAATAAAAATTTAAGCTTTAATTGTTTGTTCATGTTAGTTCAGAGTGCATTAACTAATGTTAACAAGATTTAAATAAAGTATTAGTAATTGTTGAAATTAACATTAACAAAGATGAATAAATGCTGTATAAGTGAAGTTCATTATTAGTTCATGTTAACTAATGTAGCTAACTAATGTTAACTTATGAACCTTATTGTAAAGTGTTACCATATATTTATCTCACAAAGTTAGGCTATATATTTTTCAGCATGGCACATTTAAATTTTATGTAGATTTCTAGACCAAAATCTCATGGCATTTAGTTGAATAAAATTAGACTAAAGCTAAATCAATTCTGTGTTACAACATGACTTAAACTAAATTACATTTTAGTCAAAAGACTATGACTATGTTTAATCTGTGTTTGTTCTGCCAGGTCAAAATTTTGAGGTGTTTGATTTCTTTTCTATATTAGGAAATAAAACCTCATAAATAAACTTTCTTAGTTTTCACTGCCCAGACCTACAATGTCTCTTTGTGTTGAGGACTAGTGCATCTTTGAGCCAACATTCAGTACGAGTAAAAATACTTGAGTACTTTTAAATTGGGTTACTTTAATACTTTTACTCAAGTCATATTTAAATTGGTGACTTGTAACTTGTAGTGGAGTAATTTTTACAGTAAGGAATTTGTACTTTTACTCAAGTATGGCTTTCAGCTACTCTTTACACCTCTGCTTATCCTTTCTTAGACTCACCTCATTATTTATTCATGCAAATACAACAGCCAATGGCAAGTCTCCAGCAGCATTTAATGTGTTTGTTTTAGACGTAGTTCTGTTTATTAAAATTAGAATATGCAGTTTGGTTGTGGCATACTATATAGTAGATATAAATGATATAAGATGGTTATACAGTAAATATACAGTGTTGTAACAGCTGAGCATCACATGCAGTGCAGTTTTAAAATCAAATTTTAGCGGTTTTTTCATCGTCATTCATCAGCTCATTCAGCTCGCGTTTGAGAAAAACTGCACACGCAAAAATCTACAGACTTTTAAGTTCAAGAGGAGCTTTCACTCCGCAAGGTCATCGTAAGGTAAAACGTTGTATTTTATAATGTTGCGTTGTATTATAATATCTAATTTGCTGTGTTATGAACAAAGCAGTGTGATTTATCTTTGGTCTCGTCGCAAATCACACTTACAGTATTTTAGGGCTTGTGCTTTTGTCTGGTGCTGATATAGGCAAACAGGATAACCTTTGACGAATTTGTCATGCATGTCAAATTGCTTACATGATGCAACAATTAATAATATATTATTATTGTGCTTTGTTGTGATATTTGAGGTTGCTGCAGCAGCATGATAGGGTCAGGAATTAATGACAATACAGCTTATCACATTGAAAATACATTATTTTACATGAAGAAAATGTTTGAGAAGTGGAAATAAAGTTCCTAACAAGTGTTTATTTAGAATAAAGGCATATGTTGGGTAGGGTAGGTATAAGAATGGCTTTAATTTATCTATAAGTGAAATAATAGATTAAATGCAGTGTAAACATTAATAAAATATAGCTATATGTACAGCTTTATATTTATATCACCTGCTTGCCTGATTTCATTAACTGTGACTAAATGTGTCCAACTAGTGTAATCATTATAACATTATAAATCATTAATCTAATTGCATCTACTTTTAAAATTTGAAAGTGCAAAATGACATATAAATTGCCGACATGCAAAGTAATATTGGATTGAAACATCCATAATTTTAGTGTACGAATCATTTTAGTCGAGAAATGGCTGCCCACCCAAAAATCCTGACTGCCCCCCCAGTCCAGCAAGCCTAGTACCGGGCCTGCACCCAAACCCTAACTAAGTCCATTTTTGGGACAAGACTTCTAACATTCATATGGAGGAAGCCAAGACCATTTCGTACTTTAAAATCGGATGGGGTAGGTAAATTAATACATGGGGGTGTAGGCCCAGGATTCGGCTTAATGTTACCTGACATCAAAAGAAGTAAAATTATTAACAAACGATATTTTAATCTGACAGCTTTGGAACTGTGAGAATCATGATTATGAGGCTGGCCAGTTGATATTAAAACATCAAAACTTTCTGTGACAGTTTTACTAAAAACACAAAAATATATGTCACAGGGAAAGAAATGATAATTAGTGACTGGTTGATAAAATGCAGTGCACGAAAAATGCATAAATGTAATATAAGAGAGTTCAGGGTGAAAGTCATTTTTATCCTCAGGGACTTGGTCAAATGAAACAGAATAAAATGTAGTACTTTTAACAGTCATAAGTAAGAGAACAATGCGAAGCAGGAGATGTACGGTATGCATTGTTGGTCTGCAGCGATGTGCCCGTACGGAATCCACGGAGACGGGAAAACAGCTGATTGAGTTTGTACTACGGAAGACAAAGAAAACGCGGAGTAAACAAACCAACTGACGTGGCCGCTATGAAATCTACGCCACTGTGCAAACACTGATGGCAACAATTAGCCAAACAACTTTCCTTTCCAAGCAAGTTTGAGTGCGAAGGTAAACCACTCCGGGTAAACGAACAGCCCAAACTTTGTGTTGAGTGTGAGATGGAAAATGCTCACGCATTAGCAGCTATGCGGGAAAAAAAGAGTTGCATCAGCGATCTACACTGTTTCTTAACGCTTTCGCTGCAAAAAATGTGAGGTAAGAAGCATAACTTTCCTTAATAAGAAGAGTTAGAGTGCGTTGGTATAACTAGTGATGTGACATCTGATGATTCTCTTCCGTGAATCAAAACCCGCGGTCCCTTGTTTTGTATTCAGACGTTTGATACACAGACGATACACAGATCAATCAACATAGTAATATGTTTTCAAATGTCTGTATAGAAAAACATAAAACAATATAAAATATAAATGGTTAATAGACATTTAAGGGTTTAGTGCAGTAAGCTTTTGAAAAAAAAACATTATTTATCCGAATGAAGCTCCTTTCACTTTACTCCACTGAAAAACAATATAAATTTTAAATATAAAAAAGTACATTGTTTTTTCACCCTAACTGACATTTATTAAAAAAAGATGCAAGTAAAACTGTAGCATTTAAGTGGCAAAATATTAGAAGACAGAGAGAATAAAAATTACACAAACTTGTGTAAATCTACTAACTAATATAAAAAGTACATACCAGCCAGAGCAAGGCTGCCAGCGAAACCTTTGTTTCTTTATTTCCCTGAAAATAAGCAAATAATATGTTTTATTTTCGACATTTTAACTATTTCTTTTAACCAAGAAATTATATCACAAAGCTCTCTGATCCTGCAAAGAAATTAAAATTCAAGCCAAATAAAAACTCAATGTTACTTACATTTTTTGTTATTCTCGTTCGCATGGTTTTTACAAATGGAAAGTGTTCTTTGAGTAAATGCACAGGACAGTCTAATAGGAAGAGAGCATAAACAATCATATTACTATTTGAGAAGGACTGAGGCTTTAAACAACACAATGCCGGATGTAGGATAGAAAATAAAAAGGCATATACAGTGTAGATGCAGAATGATGACAATGGATCTATTTTCCTACTAAAAAAATCTAACACTCCTGTTCACCAGCATAAGCCTGATTTGCATGTTGGTACTAACATAGGATGATAGCTACTAAAACTAGTATGTGTTGGCTTTGAATGCTGATATGATGCCAGCAAGTCCACAATAAAATTCACACGTCACATCTCTTATTTTTATAAATAGTTGAAAAGACCAAAACAATCTTATAATCTTATTCAGTGTACATATGGCCAAACTATTTTAATTGGTTACAACTAAATGTTTTTCATTTTGCAGACCACATTCTTTTTGCCTGATGTGTTCATAGATTATTTGATGTGTCTATAGATTCAGTAAACATGAATGTGTTAAATATTGTAATAAGCAAGTAAGGACGGTTTCACATTTGGTGCGATTGCCTGGTCCGAACCCGAGTTCGATTGCTCCCCCCTCCCCATGCCCCCCTTGCACTGTGTTCACATATTATTTTTGCATTCGAACCGCGGTACGCTTGCATCATCAAGCTGCAGCCAGCGCGTTCTCATGTTGCTTGACAACCACTGTAAACGAGAAGACGACAAGCGTGATTGACGAACTGCAAGCAGAGAGATGATTTCTGAATGCCTCCGCAAAAATTGACGTCGGCGGACAGACCGTTGTCATCGAAACGACTTTAGTATGTTTGCGGCAGACAGACAAAAGTGCGTTTCTGTATTATTTCTTTGAAAACAAAACCAAAGGTTTAAAAAATAAGAACAAAAGTCAAGCAACCATTCTATGCATTTTGTTGTCAAGGTAAGTGCAGGCACACAAACACACACGTCTGTTTGGTGGGACATTCCATATAATACGTAATTAACAGTGGTTCACTTCCGCGATTTGGTACGATTGCGCTCACATTAGCAGCGAACCGATCTGGAGTTCACATGAAACGGACCCCAGACCACCCTTTTTAAGCGGACTCGGTTTGTTTCGCGGGTGCGCACCCGAGTTCGGAAGACAGCGTTCACATCATCCAAATGTACCGAACTCTGATGTCAATCGAACCCGGTTGCGCACCAAAAGTGCTAATGTGAAAACGCCCTAAAAATTACATTCAGGGAATTACCTGAGAGTTGGCAGTATAACGCCGGTTTCACACCGCAAGCGTGAGCAGCGCGTAAGCGGCACATGTTTTTTTCGGCGCCCATGTTAACAACTTAAAGCATGTACACCACACGCGTGAGCAGCCCGTGGTCGCGTGGCAGGAGCGTCACTGAAGCAATCATTTCGGCGTCTACTGTATTTTTGCCGCGCTGCTCACGCTCAATTAAAGTGACAGTGCATTGTTAATGTTTTAAATGGTCGTGGATTGACGCGAAAAAATGTAATTTTACCATAAAATCATAAATGTGATGCCAAGTGTGTTTCAAACAGTCATGACTTTGAGCAATTTAAAATAAAGCAATGAAATACTTAAAAACACATACCTCAAAGAAAACGATGACGCGAGTTATCGTCTCTAACGTTCTAGGACTACAAAAAAAACATCGGATTGTAGGTAACAGTTTACTTCCTGGGATTGGTGACGTAGACAAGACTAACATTATCATAGTTCGGCCCTTTCTGCTTTGCTAGGGTACGCCCTCATAGACGGGGGTGGAGAGCTCCGAAGACAGAGCTGAAATGGCGGAGGTTTGGAGTCCATCTGTTTCGGAAGTGTTAAGCGATTAAATCTCTCGAGTAGACGCTGTCTCTTTAGATGCGAGGGCAAAATAGCACTTTATGGCCTTCCACAGAGGACATCATGTTTAATACGGTTGCGGGACAATCCAGTCAGACGTTGTTTATATGTTCACAGAGTTTTCACAATGACTGCTTCATGAACCGTAACGAATTTGAAGCTGGATTTGCGACGTTTCCTCCTGAAAGTTGGATTACTGTGCACTTCTGGATCACAGGCTGTAAGTATTCATGTTTATTATGTGCCTTTTACGTTACCGGTTACTGGAGCTTAACCCTGTGTGCGTGTAGAGCGAGCTTGCAAGGTGATGTTTTTGTATTTTAATACTGTATTTCATAAACCACGTACCATATTTACCCACGTGTATGTTGAATTATGCAGACTATCGTTTTTTTTACTTGTTTTTAAATGTTGATTTAGACGTGTTTACAAACTTGCTAAGTTATCAGCTAAACTGTTATCGGTAAAGTTTGTTCTCATGATCAAAGTTAAGAAACTCTAAGTACAGATGATTTGTTTATGTATTTTACTGTTGTTTTTATTTGAAGCTTTCTTAGATTTTGAAACAAAGTAAACACGTCATGTGTGCTGCTAATGTTGAGGCATGTAATATGTAATACATGAACGTTTTAATGAATAGTCTAACAATTTATAGTTGTTGTACCCTGTTATTATAATATGACTTTTTGACTGAATACATGTTTGTTTTATTTGTCTATATCCTAGAATCGCAGCAGGACACACTCTTTTACAGTGTATGCAGCAGTACACGTGATGTAAATTGCCAAACATGCAACATGACAGTGGGCACAGAGAACAAGGAGTCGGACTGGCATATGAGGAGCAAAGGTATGTAACACATATGATGTATTTAGCTAGTGATACTCACTACCAGTCTTAAATGTATAACTGATGATGACAAAGTTTTTTCCTCTGCATAATCATAGGAACCCAGACAGTAGCATCGTTTCACAATGTTTCCATCACCATCATCAGTGGATGCCTTTGCCGTCCGTAGCCTGAGATTTCAGATTTGCATCAAAAAATGTGATTTTCCCATTTATTGGAATGCTGTGCAGGTATTTAAGTATTTTAGTAACTATGTTAAATAAAGTAGTATTTACTTTTACAATAAATGTATTGCTTGTTTATTTTTTTACAGGTTGTACCTTGCAGCCATCCATTACAATGTCACCAAGCCGTAACAAAAGCAGGAGAGGGAAAGTACAAGGTTATGTTCCCAAAAAACACAAGCGACATACTGTAAGCAGGAATGTTATTATTTCAAATATATTCATAAGTAAAACTTAATGTATAAAGCAGGGAAATAAATGATCAAAACAAAAGATTTATTGACTGCAATATTTTTACAGTTATGTGGATGATGTGATCAGGCTTGTGTTTGATGAGGTATTTGAAGATAAGCTGAAGGAAACCCCGATTCCAATGGACCTGGCATCAGAGTTTGAGAGACCTTCAAAGGAGGACGTGATTGCATGCCATCTCACGCGATTCAGTGTAGGGGTCGTCGGATGCCAACATACTGACCAGTCTGATCAGGAAGCTCCAAGCGTATCTGGAGAACAACACACAACAGGATGATAAACCTATATTGTCGTCTGTTGGACTTTAAGGCGTCCATTTGCATGTTCATAATTTAGAGGAAAGGCACAAGATACGAATATCTAAGTTCAAATATTTATTGATCAGATTGAAAAAGTTTAACAGCGCTGGGTCCTCTCAAGTAGCGAACAACCAGCTCAGGAAGTAACATGCTTATTTATAAAATATGTGACGTCGATCTTTCTTCAGAAAATCTCCACCCACAAAGGCCGTTCCCCTCGTCCATCTGACTCCATCACCACACCCAATTTTAGCCTGTAGGCAAAGATGGACACACATAGACAAAGAAGAACAAACTGTTCTCCTCTCATCCCTGGGAGCCCTGCAGTTCCTCTCTTGTACTCCTCCACTTTGAATAGCATGTTATAATGCTTTCTTAAAAACAAATCATTAATAAAACATTCATTTATAAAAAACATAAGCTGTAAGATGAAAGTGATTATTATGTAAAACATATTTCAATATCATGACATCATTTCATTATTTGTAAAATTGGTTATATAAATAAGGCACACATTAACTTCTTTAGATAGATAAACACATATTAAATCTTTTACTGCAATACTACTTCTAAGCAAACACTTTAATCATTATTAAAAACCATCTGTTAGGAAAGAAAACACAAACACACAGACACACAGGAGATTCTGTTCTTCATGAGCTGCCCTGCCCCCATTAGGTTATTCTATATGCAACCTTCATTTCATTGGTTAATACAAATTTATCAAAGACAACATCTTATATTTATTACATCAATTATTCAATGATTAATACTGATTAAGTAAGAAATACATTGCATATTTTATCCTGTGAACATTAAGGCATTAGTTAATGACATAGTCGCCTGTTTGCTTTCCCCCTCAGGCCTCTCTCTTATCTTGATCAATGCCAGGCGTAAATTCCTAAATTCCTCCTTGCAGCACACACACAAAAACTGGTAACTCTCCACTCTCAAACATAAACACCTCATTTCTACATAATAGCTCAGTGCATATATAAAACACACAATGTTTATAGAATAAAATGATTAATTAAAGAAATATAACATGAAACAAAATCAATTTCCACAGTCCTTATTTGGACATCTTTGTAACTTTAACACTTTTAGCAATCAGCATGAAATGTAGGCAGTAAATATGTAAAACATAATTATTCAACAACACAACAGTACTCCATTGTTCATGAATTGGTTAAATGCATTCATTAGTTAAACATACTAATTTTCACTTTCTCTAAATATAACATAGTTATAAAGCAAACAACTTGTTTATTGAAACCATCTGTTCTGCGTGTTTTCTCTTCAGGGCTTTGTTATCAGCGTTTGCTGGTCTCTCCCCCAACCGAAACCACAGCCTCTCAACTTTACACACAGACATTTACTCACATATCTCAGCACAGAAAACCTAATGGCACATATGAATTATAACATAACATACTGATTAATAAAACAACATAAAAATCCCACACGTCTTAGATAGCACCAGCTGACAAAGCTTTGATATGCCATTTATCTGAATAGATAGCTGTAAGAAGTGAATTGAACAATTTTTGAAAGAAGAGCACAATATGGTTAAAGTATGTTTATTTGTATATTGTTTAACATTTAAATATATATTTGTAATAAATAAAAAATTGTTTTGACTGAGTACTATATTTTTTTGGTTACATCTTTTGTTCTTTTGGGGACTTTGTTACTGTAATGCTACTTTAGTGTTATTAGTTTAAAAATGTAATGCAACATATAAACACTTACTCTAGTGTCCTGCGCCTCAGGCCCGTAGTCTTTATAAGGCCCATAGTCTTTATAAGAAATGTTCTGTGTTGGGATTTAAACAATTTGTGCAAAACCTGGATGATGAATCACGCAGGTAAGAGGCCCTGGAACCCTTTGGATTCTCCTTAAAACCTAATAAGTAATAACATAGCACTTATAAGTAAGCAATATTTCATAATAAAGTTTACCATAGTGAAATAATGTAGAACTAACATTCATTTCAATGAATACTTTCTATATAGTTTGCACAGTAATCTAGTATGTAAGCAATCTTTTATAATAAAGTTTACTATAGTAAAATAATGTTTACAAATAAAATAACAAATGAAATAGTTTTATAATCATTTCAACGAATACTTTCAATGTGCTACATTTGGTGTTTCCATATAGTTTGCACAGTAATGTAGTACATTATAATTACCTTTTGGATGTCTTTGCAACACATTTTCGTCTTCGTTTAGCATTCTGGCAGAGCTAAAGACACCTACAAAAGTTAAATCCAATCGCGTTCATTGACGGACATCGTTTATATCGTAACGGCCTTTCAAACACACACTGAACCCAGTTGACCAATAACAGCTGAGTAGGTCGTCTGACCAATCCGAGTACACTAGACATTTTGGGAGGAGGAGACAGGAACTAAATCCGAGCGTTTCCCAGACAGGCAAAAATCGGTGAGGTATCTAAGCAATTTATAAGACTCACAATGCATTAGTTCAAGTTTTAATAAAATGTATGTACTATGGGATATTACAATAACGTGCTAATTAATTAGCATAATTGGTGCTCTTTAAACTGTTGAAGGGAAACACGATCGACTACTTCATGCTGTCAATCACCGAGTGATTTTTTTTATTTTATCGTAAAACTTCAGAGAAACAGATTTAATAATGTGCCATGGGCTTTTTATGGCTATAATTGTGTATTGTGTCTATTTCTGTCATTACACGGACCAGAACAGCACGAAAACAATGTGGGTTGAACAAATCACAGTTATATCAATTCCACTGACCGTCAAAAAGCGTCTTGAAGAGGTTTTGCTCATTAATGCATGTAAAATAAAGTAATGAGAACTTGAGATTTTTATACTGTTATTAAACTGCACAGTATGTGCTGCAAACGCAGCCGTTGTGAAAGCAAAATGGACATGTGCAGCAAACGCTCTCCTCACGCGCTGCTCACGCTACGCATACGCGCTGCTCACGATACGCATACTCATGCTTGTGGTGTTAAACCGGCGTAAGTGTTACCTTTAAGTGATTGTGTGACATTGAGTGACATTGGCTGCTGCAGAAGAGGTTTGTACAGCAGCACTGGAGTCTTTTGGACCTAAAGAAAGTGTAAAGTGATGATGAATGGACAGACAGACGGACAGGTCTACGTTGGACGTATGCATGGATGGATGGGAGGTCGGACAGATAGAGAGTTTGTAGTATAAGTGTTACCTTTAAGTGATTGTGAGACAGACAGATGAGGGACATTGGCTACAGCAGAAGAGGTTTGTACATCAGAACTGGAGTCTTCTGCTGTGAAATAGGTAATGTATGTGACAGGAAAGATTTCTGGAATCATTTTAAAAACAAACAGTGGTTACTTCACATTTCAGCTTTATCAGAGGCCAAACACACATGCTAACGTATAGACACACTATCACACACATATAAACATTCAGACACAATAAAGGGCAACTTCAACATGGAATGTATTAAATAATGACCTACCAGAACATGTACACCCAGAATTTACAAGTTTACAGAAATTATTTGCAACTTTCCATTGCTCATTTATTTTTTGTTTGGCAACTTGTATTGCTTTTTTCATTTCTTGCTTTTGTCCGCAGTGTTTGCAGGTTTTGCAAGCCACAGAAATTTGGACATTGTATGATTTACATTTTTTGAAAGTTGATCCAGGCATCCTGTGACACACGCATGAGAACAAAAATCATTCAATCATATGCTTCTACAAAATAGCATAGATCAATACAATTTTCATGCTGGTTAACGTTGCTGGTGGGGTGATGTGTTAAGGTTACTTCAATTACTTAAATTAAACATGTTAAAGCACAGCACAGTACTTAGTGTAAGGAATAACATTAGCACATGCCGCAGACACTTTAAATCATTATAAAATTTGAAAGATTTCCGCATTAAACGAGAAACTACATTTGAGGACCATGCAACTATACACATACTAAAATTATAGTTTACTTTGAATACAATATCAGCTAACAAATAATATAAATAAGAAAACGGTTGGATGGATGGATGAATTGCTTACCTGTACAGCTATATTTCTTTGCACAGCACACGGAGATGCGCGGGAGATGCAAAAGGAAAAATACCGTGACCGGAAGTTGTCCAAGCAAAGCGAAGGGGGAAAAATGTGTACCTGATAACATAGCAAGTTAAATATTATACAACCCCCAAAAATACATGCAGATTTTTCTACTAAAGTTCCATAACGAACCTTAACTAACCCTTTAAACCTGAAAGAATCTATTTATTTTATTGTTTGCTTAAAGCGTTAAAATAGTGATAAGGAGAATTATATCAACACATCTCAAATAAAAACACCGGTCTCGGAGTAGAACAGACACCAGAAAAGTTTTTTATTGGGTATTGAGTAGCAACAGAGGCACTTAGGGTGACCGTACGTCCCAGACGCGTCCTGGCCAGGATTTCGGTGCGTCTTCCGGAAGTTGTATTTGTTGAACACATACGCCATTCAGTTAAAAACATAAGACATACAATCGTAGTTTCATTCTTACCTTAAAATGTAACGGTTGCTTTTCTGTAATAAAAATAATAATCCTCTATGATGTATGATGTCAACAAATACGACTTCCGGAAGACGAACCCGAAATCCTGGCCAGGAGGCGTCCGAAAAGAATGGCACGTATGGTCACCCTTGACACTTTACATTTGTAAGTAAAACTGGTGCTCTTATAGTTTATTGACGTGTGTTGCAACTTCTTGCACCCAGTAAAAGCAAATTTGTTCATACGAATACAGGGATTGGCAACATTTAAACTCGTAATGTGTGTAGCCCAAAAACGAAATGTCCGAGTATGCCAGTAACGTTGGAAGCGGTACGTCAAGTCTGTTATCTATTAGGCTGCCAACTCGTGTACGTGTCGCTAGTCTTTAATTTGTCTAAAAACTGTTGTTTTGCGATAACAGCTTTTCCCAGTAGGGATCACTCTCTATTTAATTAAGTGTACATAAAGATTTCAACGTTCAGACAAAAAAATCCTCCTGGCATAGCAGCGCTGCAGCAACAAAATGCGACACGGCCTGCCGTCATCTCACATTCTCTATACGTAAGCATTTACACGTAATTATTGTGAAAAAACGTAGGAATTGTACGTTTTTGAAGCCTTAATACGTGTATGTTGTACGTATAGGCATCTATTTAAACGTTTCACGCATATGTTTGCAATAGACACATTTTACGTACAAATAGATACGTATTTTCATGAGAAAACATAAGACATGCAATCGTAGTTTCGTTTCTTACCTTAAAATGTAACTTTCTTTTCTGTAATAATAATAATAATCCTCTATGACGTATGCAGTCGACAAATATGACTTCCGGAAGACGCACCCAAAATCCTGGCCACAACGCTTCCGGGAAGAATGGCACGGTCACCCTAATATATATATATATATATATATATATATATATTAGGTCTGAGGCTCTTTTTTTCTTGGAATCTTCCGTCAAGGGTTATCGATGCTTCTTCCCCAGCTCTGCCATTTGCAACAATCGCTAGCCGTGTTTCGCTCACCTGCCTCTCTGTTGTTTGCCGTAAAGTGATCCTGCTTCTCGCGATATCTGAGACTTTGCGAGACTGAAGGACGCCAGTTCGGATATAGCAAACTTGCAAGTGGGGTATTCTTCCTACAGACGGTAGGGGCGGGCGAGAGAGTCTTCATTCGTATGGTAATGAGTCATTTAACCATATACCGACTTACGAAGATGGTTTATTAACATAAAAATGCTGCCTTGTGTCCCTTTAAAACAAAAGTTCCGATTTATGACAGGAACTGCACATGACCAGTGAGAGGTGACTTGTGTAGTTTCATCCCTGTTCCCATCATACAGTATCTGTCCCTTATTAATATGTACTTTTCCATTAACCAAAACAGAGCACCCAACCAGCACACTCATATGCAAGGGAACCTGGATCAGTTTAAATACATCAGAATACTTGAAGAGATTATGTTGCCGATTGCAGAAGAGGAAATGCCCCTAAAATGGGTGTTTCTACAAGACAACAACCTCAAACACACACGCAGAGCACCCTACCAGCTCTCTACTAGGGGTGTCAACAATAATCGATTCGGCAATGCATTGCAATGTGCGCATGCACGATTCAGCATCAATGCAGCAAAGTGCCATAATCGATTATGTCACTGTTTATTTTCTGGCCTCGAGTGGACAATAAAGTTGTTAAGTTTCAATTACTTCCGGGGGATAACAACAACGCCAATCAAGATGGCTGAGGCGGAGAGAGATGACAGTGATAGACTGGTATATAAAAACGCACCCTTTTCCATGGAAAGTGGACATATGGGCACATTTCGGATTCTATGAAGTTAATGGGAAACTAGACAAGACTTACCCTGTGTGTAAAATTCTCATCTCAGGTACAGTATATAATTGTCATTGTCTTAAAGCTGCTAAGCTTCCATTTTTGTTGAGAATAGTTGCACTTGACTTTACTACTTGACTGATAAAAAATTTGCCTTGTTGTGTACAGTAGAATTCTGATGCATCGCAATGCATCGTAGAATTGAATTGAATCGTTACCTGGTGAATCGTAATTGAATCGAATTGTGAGGGCCGTGCCAATGCACACCCCTACTCTCTACCAACTTACCAGGTCACCCAGACAGTTCTCTAGCAACTAAAGCTAGGACCACACCAAAACTTATCAGATTTAAAAAATGTAAGACACCACAAACATAACGAGAGATTCAGGCTTTCTTAACATACCGCACACCACAGGAAAATCTAATAAGATAATCTGTGCAACCACTTAGACGATCAAGACTTTACTTAGAATTGTCTTTGGGGGGAAAATTTGCCCAAATTGAAAATAACCCAGTTTTTTTGAGTGTACTGTGACAGTCAGAAGACGTCAGGTTGAAGTTAAGCTGTTTGCAAGAATCCCCTGTAAAGCAGCATTGTAGACAAAATGGCATGTGCAGAATCACATCAACTGGCCCAAAGAAAAATGGTGTAACATTCTGTGGCCTGATGGGAGTAAAATTAGTCTTTTGGGGTCTATTGGTTATCGAAAGAACCTCAGGTGCCCCCTGGGTACTGAATTCAAGACACAGTACACTGTAAAGGCAGTTAAACATGGTAGCGCAAAAATCATGGTATGGGGATGTTTTTCACACTACCGTGTTGGGTCTATTTATCGTATGCAAGGGAACCTGGATCAGTTTAAATTCATCAGAATAGTTGAAGAGATTATGTTGCCGAATGCAGAAGAGGAAATGCCCCTAAAATGGGTGTTTCTACAAGACAACAACCTCAAACACAAGCAGGAGGGCCAAATCTTCGTTCCAGAAAGAAAGGATTGGGGTCCCCTGATCTCTACCCCATTGAAAACTAAGGCTACGTTTACATGGAAACTATCTGAAGAGAAAACGCAAAAGTGGCGTTGCGTTATCACTTTTTATTTCGCGTTTATACGAGGGTTTTGGGGGTGGAAATCTGCGTGCACACGGTGACGCAAAAGTGTGTGATATTCTATGTAGTGTGCACTCCAGACGGCTAGGTGGCAATGTGAAGCACTGACACACAACAACACCAAGTCTGCGCGCCTGCGTACAAACTTCTTACTACTTCTCTCCCTAGTAGCGCGAAATACAACATGGCGAAGCGAACAGCAAAAGCTGACAATTTTGTCTGGACAGACGAAGAGGTGGAGTTATTGCTGCAAACAACCTTAAATTACAAAACAACAAAGGCACATCAGGGCGTGGACTGGGAGTCCTGCCAGGCAAAATATACAGACATATGGACCGAATTTCTTCAGCAGTATCCTATACCTGGAGGGACCTCATATCCACACGAGAAAGACGCTATTAGCAAAAGTCAGATAACATCAAAGCTGAAAGCCATCCGGATCAAGTATAGGCAGGCTGTGGATACCCAACGGCGGAGTGGCCATGGGCGAGTAATCACTCTATATTTTGATTTATGTAACGAAATATGGGGTGGGTCGCCAGCAACCACAGCAATAGAGGCCGGTGTTGAAACATCAGAGGTGAACGAAACCGTGGACACTAGTAGTGAGTCAAACGCGAGCATTACATTGTCTGATCTGCCGAACACAGAAGAATCAATTGTCAGCCCCCATACCTCAGCCCAGAAGCGGAGAAATCTACTTCAGGTATGTTTTTGTTTATTACACAAACCATGCCCAGTGGTGTAACGTAAGTCTACGACGTAATACGCAGTTATACGCAGGATACCCACTAAGCTCCAGGATTTCCGTCCAATAACATGTAACAACATACTTTTAATTATAAATTTGTCATCTGTGTTATTTTTGTCATCACCTAGGCTAAATAAAAAGATATTTCCCTCGTTAATAAAGATACAACTCCATAAAAATTTATTAAAAAAATGTGTGTCAGAATGCTGGAAATGAAGTTTTTGACGGTGAACATTTTCCTGGGGGAGGACACCCAGACCCCCCATATATATATATATATATATATATATATACATATATACACAATGGGCTTATTCTAATTTGAAGACAAACATATACATATATACAGTACAGTATACCCACTACAATACATTACACTGCACCACTGACCATGCCATACTATTTATCATTGTCAATACCAAAGATATCATTAGCTAATGAACGTTAATACTTTCCCTCTGTTCTTTTTAAAGGCAAGGCTTGATGGCCATAAAGGTGAAAGGCTCCAGAAGAAACTTCGGGTGGATCCAGTGCAGACTGACCTCGACATAAAGAAGAAGATTGTAGATATTTTGGAGAAGGCTGAAAAAAGCAACAGCAATAGGCTGGACACAATTGCAGAGGCTCAAATTAGAATAAGCCATAGTTTTGATGCCCTTGTGAGACACATGACATCTCAGCCACAAGCAAATCGTGCCCCACCTGACCACTACAACACAGCACAGCACATGGCCCCTGCACATCCATACACACCATCACCCATGGGCCCTGCACATTCATACACAGCTCAGCCCATGGCCCCCGCACATTCGTACACACCACCACCGATGGGCCCTGCACATTCATACACACCAGCACCCATGGGCCCTGCACATTCGTACGCAACACAGCCGATGGGCCCTGCACTTCCATCCTCCTACAGACAATTCCTGCTGGGGGAACACTCCGATGAGGAAGAGACTTAACCTGTGTCTCTTTAGGAAAACTTTGAGTTCGTAGAGTTAAATTAAACTTGTTTACATTTTGTTAAACTGTGCAGTACCTGCCTACTGTTTAAGCACTTAAGTTCATTATTTCTCAATCACAAAGTGATATGAGCCACAAAGTTAAATGTACACAAAATGTGTAAGGATAACTGTACAAAAATAATTAATGTTTACAGTATCATCAGAGGTGTTAATTCTGTTAACAATATTTACCAGGCTGTTGTGTTGCAGTTATGGAGTAAAATAAAAGAGACCCCATGCTTTAGTTGACATGGCACTTTATTATTCTTTGCATTGTTTTTTTTTTTTGTCTATTGCAATAGTAAAGGACAAGTTTGCAGCTTGAACAAGCATATCTTAAACACACCTGAGATTAAACACTGTTCATGTTGACTAATAACTGAAGGAATACAATTGGCTTGTTAGAATCATAGTCATTTAAACAATGCTGTGCTGTATGTGAATACACTGTAGGTATACTGATCACCTTGCTGTAGAGAACGTACAGCCAATAGTCAGCTACCTTGGTCACTGTCCACACGTGCTAGTCCATAAGCTATTAAGGGTCAAGGTATTTGGTGAGGATTCTCCGCACTCTCTTTCCACTTCCCTCATTACAGTCAGTCAGATAGCTGTTTGTCTGGGTGGGAGGCTGCACATCCCTGTCATGCTCTATGGCTTCCTGCTCAACATGGTGATCCACAGTGTCGTTACAGGCCTCACAGTAGTTGTGGAGCACAAAGCAAGCGTAAATAACACTTGGCAGGTCAAGGAGATTTATGTCCATGGGCCGCCTCAGGGCTGCAAACCTGGCCTTTAGCCGACCAAATGCACATTCGATCACCATACGGGCCTTACACAAACAAAGTCCAAAGTACTGTTCTGATGGGGTAGAGCCTCCATTTGAGTACTCTTTCATAAGGTAAGGGAGAAGGGGGTAGGCAGGATCACCCAAAATAAAGATAGGTATGGGCTGCTCTCCATCCACAATCTGCTTTTCGAGTGAAGGTATCTTCCCAGTCTTGAAGTAGGTGTTCACTTTGGAATTGGCGAAGACACGCGCATCGTGGACACTTCCAGGCCATTTTATGACCACATCCATGAATCTGTAAGGCAAGCAAATAGCATATTTTCATCCCAAGTGCTTTACAATTTTAGACAATGACAATACAGTGTTGCACAGCATTGTTAATACAGTACAGGCCAAAAGTTTGGACACACTTGACTAAAATGTTAACTATGATGATATTAAAAATCATTTAATCTGAAGGTGTATGGTTAAATGCTTGAAATTACATTTAAAGACAAACATATACATGTGCAAAACATTAATTTCTGTTAATTTTAAAATAATATTTTTTAAATAGATTACTTACACCAAATATTGAAGAAAAAGCTGTCAAAAAGAGCCCAGATTAAATGTGAAGTCCTTCTATATTATTTAAAATTCATCTTAAGTAAAACTATAAAAATTTCTTGATAAAATGACACTAGTATAAAATGACACGAGTATGGTTTTGCAATTTCTAGGCAAAGGATGACTGCACTTCAGATGATAAAATTTAACAGAGATTTGATTTATTTTGGATGCTTTTAGTCACCAACATAATTCTCACAGTTACATTTGTGTTATGACATAGTTTGAAGAAGTTTATTATTATTCTGTTATGTGTACAAATATATAACGTTAACGTAAATAAAGATCGAGTAAATGTGTCCAAACTTTTGGCCTGTACTGTAAATGAGATATAGAAAGAGCACAAGAGTGCTTAAACACCTTGATTAGGCCTACCTGTATTTGTGGTCGCACACAGCTTGGACGTTTAGGGAAAACTTGCCCTTTCTGTTTATGTAATCCATGGCGTTGACGGCTGGCTGTTTTATTTCAATGTGGGTCCCGTCTACAGCTCCCAAACATTGAGGCATTCCATGATCCTGCAGAAATCCGCAAACGAGCTCCTCTGCCTCGGGCACAGTGAATGGCAAATGTATGTATTTCGGACTGAGGTGGACCGTTATAGCTTTGCATGTTTGTCTGATGATGACCGACACAGTGGACCGTGATAAGCCGAAGGCGTTCGCGGTTTTTTGTAGCCGCCCCTCGTCGCTTAAATAATACAACGTGCAAGCTACCTTTTTGAGTACTCCAACAGGTGTTCTCATGTTCGTTGTTTCACCCTTGATGTAAGGGCTTAGTTCTTCACTTAAGGCGACAACACAATCTTTGGACATACGGAAGTTTTCACGCCATGCATGGTCATCAACTACTCCTTCCACAATGTTGTCCCACCATTTACTGGTTCTCCCAGGTCTCGTCCAAAGCCGCCTGATTTGCCTCCGACGAGTCGGCGCATCAACAATTTGATGGAGGTAATTAATGCGCCTTCTCTGATCAGTAATTCTAGTTGTGAATATTTCGTACAACTGCTGTAAAGACTCTTGTATATTCATCAGAGCTGCTATGGTAACTTGAAGGTCCGACGTATGGAAGTAATCCGACATGTTTGTTGTTATTTTTTTTGAACTGGCGCTTGTCTGTGACGTAAACGCGTACGCGACGAGAGCCACCGTGAGCAGACTTTTGCGTTTTTACCCTTTAGACGAGAATGCGAGGGTAGATCGTTTTTAAGAATTCCACTCTGGAGGGTGGTTTCACTTTTTTGCGTTTTTAAGCCCCAAAAACGCCGTCGCCGTGTAAACGAAAGGCACATCCGATAAAATATTTTTACGTTTTCACCCTCGAGCGTTCCCGTGTAAACAGGGCCTAAAATGGCAGTTTCTGAAGCAAAACCTGAAATATCTGTTTCTATGTGCCAGAGGTTGGTTGACGCAATGATTTGACACGGATGAGCAGCAGTTATCAACAACAATGGTTATGCAACTAAATTTTAGTAATTCAATAGTTTTAGCTGAAGTTAAATCTTAAGAAATTTCTTCAGTTGTAAGTGTCCACAGAGAAAAATGTTGACACTGCTGAAAGCTTAATTCATTTTCATTGCTTCCCTTAAAAGAACAAGGCAGACTTGATAAATGTTAATGCTTTGATTTTTAAATACATTTGAAATAAGGAAATAATATTTGCGATAAATTGCAATACTTTTTCTTTTTTATATCAAAAATGTAAAAAAAAGTAGAGCTGAATATATGAAAATAGAGCTGCAGCTCTTTGAAAGCTGCAGGTGTTTTTAAATTTTCTGTCATTTTCTCACTCCCTCTAACTTCTGAGACATTGGCCGAATGGCCGTATATGGCAGACAACTGGACAGTGACAACTACAGCAGCAGGGGAGAAGGTCGTTTGACGCACACAAAGGGATTTTATGTTTTTTTTTTATTTTAATATCGATAGTAGAGATTGAAATATCGATACAGCTAACTATACTAGTTAGCTGTATCGATATTTTTGCACACCCCTAGTCACTTTCAAATGTGGTTTAAATCAGATACAATAGGCTTTATGTCGCTGGTGGCACTACTTCCTGAACTTCAGCCAGATCAGCCTGACCTCAGTAGTCACAACAACAATAATCAGACACACCTGGATTAATCAGTTTGTCCAGTAATGGCAGACAGGAAACAGGGAGCTGGCTGAAGTTCAGGAAGTAGTGCAGCTGGGCATAAAGGCTATTCCAATATGCTGCATTCTGATACTTGTATCATGTTGTCATATTTTGGTTTTCGTTTTCTGGAAATGTTTTAAGAGTGCCATTAATGCATTCATAGTTTATTTACAGTGCATGTACTGTCATGAGTGGGAAGACAGAACCCAAGTGCAGACAGCTCTCAACCAAAAGACTTTTATTATATAACAAAAACACCCTCGAGGGGGTAAAACAAAGACAATAATCCAAATGAATAACATGACACTAAAAAGGCAGGATGAGACAAACAAGACAACACAACATCATCATAGATGAACAATGATCCAGCACGAGACAGCAGACACAAGGGCATTAAATAGGGGAGAACTAAACTAGGGAAAGAGGACAAACAGGTGAAGGGCGTTAACTAATAATGAATAATTAACAAGGGAACGAGGGGGCGGTGTCAAGACTTAAGACAGGAGAGCACGAGGCACACAAAACACAAACACAGGCCACGTGACTCCACACAAAACAAGACAACAGTAATAAGGGCTGCCATGATCCTGTCACATGAAACAAGGGAAAATCCATACAGGATCATGACAGTACGCCCCTCTTAAGGGACGCCTCCTGGCGTCCCCAGGAAACAGTACATAACACAAGGCATGACATGACATAAAGACAAAGTCCATGGGGCAAAACAGTGCCAGGGATCCGGACCCCCAAGACAAGAAGCGGGACACCTGTCACCGCAAGGAGGTGGGCTTGGGATCCCACGCCGCTCTAGGCTCACCGGCCAGCCACGCCCACGCGGGGCTCGCCAACCAGAAACACGCCCGCAGAGCTCGCCGAACAGGCACGCACCTGCGGGGCTTGCAGACCGGGAACACTCTCACGGAGCTCGCCGGCCGGGAACAGGCACCCGGAACTCTCCCTCCAAAAAGCCGGCACTCGCGGCATGCCGTCTGGGATGCAGGAACTCCTCCTTAGCTCCCCAACCAGAACCGGCACCAAAACAGCCATCCCGAAACAGGAACCCACGGCTAACAGTCCCGGGACGCGTGCCCGCTTTCTCATCGCCCAGGATCTTACGACTCCTTGAACAGGAACGCCTTCTTGCAGTCCTCCCTCCAGGGACCCGCGGCTCACCGACCAGGAACACGGGCCTCACGTTTCGCTGCCCGGGAATGCAGCCATGGCTCACCATACCGGGACACGGACACCAAACAAGACGACACCAGATGACAGGAACACACTTGACGGACCCGAAACTAAACTTGGTGAACAAAACAAAAAACAGAGCTGTCTGCTGGGTTCTAGAATGGCTGGATCATTCTGTCATGAGTGGGAAGACAGAACCCAAGTGCAGACAGCTCTCAACCAAAAGACTTTTATTATATAACAAAAACACCCTCGAGGGGGTAAAACAAAGACAATAATCCAAATGAATAACATGACACTAAAAAGGCAGGATGAGACAAACAAGACCACACAACATCATCATAGATGAACAATGATCCAGCACGAGACAGCAGACACAAGGGCATTAAATAGGGGAGAACTAAACTAGGGAACGAGGACACACAGGTGAAGGGCGTTAACTAATAATGAATAATTAACAAGGGAACGAGGGGGCGGGGTCAAGACTTAAGACAGGAGAGCACGAGGCACACAAAACACAAACACAGGCCACGTGACTCCACACAAAACAAGACAACAGGTGTGTTCGACTTCATGCAGCGCTGCGCAGACCGATCGGCGGCTGACTTAAAGCAGTGCATTCCGGTTAGTACTTTTGTCCGACTTAAGCTGGCGCTGCAGACACGTGACTGTGTCATGTGGTTTTTAAGTACCGCGAGAGCGATTCGAGATCAGCCGCCCGAGTCAGCCAGCGCAGTTTGCGAAGAGGAGCTGCACGGGCTGTAATGACGACACAGCTGTTTCACCATTGGTCAGATTCACCACATGACAACAATCACGTGTGTTTCGTGCTTATTTTCACGCCCTCAGTTCCACAAATGCTCACAAATCTGTATTTTCATAACAGTTAAAGCTATTTTCATGTAGTCGCGATGTTATATTGTTTCATCTTCATCAAAATAAAATGGATAAAAAACGTAGACCCAACTACATTGGTATTTAAATAATTTATGCTTATTTTGAACTTTATTCTTGTAAAAACAGATGCTGTAAGCCTCTTCAGTTCCACTCATGCTCATACACGGACATTCAAAACAGTATAATTCACTTTTTTATGTAGTTTACATTTTTCAATCATGTTTAATACGATTAAGCAAGCAAAAGGCACGTGATCAGCCATGCTTGACGTAAATGCCGCAAACTACGGGAACCACAGCGCGTCCGACTTCACGTCTCCGTTTTCAGCTCCTCCCCGCCTGCACGCGGCTAATCTCGCCGATCGGTTACATCCAGCCACAGCCGATGTCGAACACACCTAACAGTAATAAGGGCTGCCATGATCCTGTCACATGAAACAAGGGAAAATACATACAGTGCTGACAGGATCATGACATGTACTGCCTGGGAATGTACTGGCCATCTTGTCTCTGATAAAGATTTAAGTGTCTCCATTCTGCTTTTGTCAAAGCACTGTAGTCCAGCAATTCGATTTTGCCAACGCCAAGTAGACTTTGAGAAAAAGTTGAAAAGATTCTGAATAAAAGCAACAAAAAAACATTTGTCTCTAGGCAACAGTATACTGTATTTATTCAGAACTTCAATTGCTGAATTAAAAATGGATTCACCAGTGTGACTTTTTTTTGGCAAAAAGGTTACAAACCCTTCTTGAACCATACCCTCAGGTAAGAAGGGGTTGAGTCAACACTTACATCAAAATACTTAGCTAGTTCAGACTCTGTTAATTATTTCTGAGTAAACCTTTTCTCCCATTTATTTTTACAATTATTCACAAGTTGTGGTTGACAAGTATGACGGCGTGCCTTTGCCAGCATTTCCAAAGCAAGCAATGTGATCACAGAGAAATGGATCAAATTGACTTATCAATTCAAGCAATCCTAAGTAATTTTCATTGTTTTACTGACCAAAAACATGCGTCTCCACTCTTAATGCGAGTCCACGCTCAGCTAGGAACTTCACAAGATCCACAACCCTTTGGAGTACACTAACCCAGTAGTGGCATTCTGTCTGAAACTGTTCTCGAAAATCATTGTCAATCTTTCCTTTCTGTGCTGTTCAACATGCCCAACCATACATACATCTGTGATGTGACTTAGACCTCTCATGCTCAGCCACACACTGTTGTGCATGCTTCCAGTCATTAAAGCCGCAGGAGGAAAATGGGGAATCTTTCTTCTCAGAAAACAAGAAGCACACGAAACAAAATGCACATCCTTTTGATAGAGAATAAAGCAGCTATTTACCCTAACTCCTGCAAACTCAAATGCAGTATTGGATTCCTGATATCGGCCTCCTCTTTATCATATCCTTATATTTACATTTTAAATAAACCTATTAGGTGCTTTCTTCAGTTGCCAATTTAGGTAACCGTAGCCTTCTGCCAGCAGGAGATGTCATCAGGTGTTACCCAACCTTCCTTGAGTGTTTTAACCCTTAACCATAACGCTATCCAGTTGGTGGGTCGGCAGTGGTGGCCAAATCATTGCCCACCTGCTCCCGGCTTCCAGCTTTCTTCCTCTCTCTTACTCCATATCCAACATGAGGCTCGTTCAGCCTCTTAACCCATACTATGAGTTGCATGCTTCTTACTCCTGTCATCCATGGTTAAAGCTGATAGCAACCATCATGCTGATTTGGCAGGAAAACCTTTACATCCTATTTCCACCCCTTGTTTTTGCACTCTTGGATTAATGGCTGATATTTCAAGGCTTTTCTCTCATTTGCCACCTCACAGTCTCCTCCGATGGCACGTCAACTAGGCAGACCTGCCAACCTTGGAATTTTTTTTTGAGTACAGTAGCATCGGCCGAAAGGACAGAACACGGGTTTTTAACATATAATTTAACACATGCACATGCACGCACACACACCATTTGGTAACTTTCAAGGTAACATGCTGCACATTGCACTCACTTTTTTCCCCATCCTGCCATAATCTGCTTTAAAAATAATTATAAATGTAAATAAAATCATGTTTAACTAAATTTGCCTTACATGGTGATTAATAACATTATTAATGTTAAATACTGTATTCTCTAAAGTTTAGCATGTCTGCACAAACACTGTTAAAAGTGATATTACTGTTAAATAGTGGGAGATGGTTAACCCACAAATTACATTCTGTTATCATTTACTCAACCTCATATTGTGTCCAACCTTCATGATTTCTTTCTTGAGTGAAACACACACAACACAAATTGAGAAAAACTTTGTTGTTTTTCCCTGACTAGCAAAAAATACAATGGAGTGGGCACCAGACACTGTGGTTATCAACACTCTTTAAAATAATTTGTGTATCACACAATAAAGAAACTCATAAATGTTTGGATGGTCTGTTCAGTTATGTAAACTATGACTGAATTACATGTTTTAAGTTAACTATACCTTTAAGTCAGTATTTTAGAGTTAACACTGCTTTAAATTCAACCATAAGTGACAGTAGTGCTGTTAACTGTGTGTCTGTCTCTAATTTATTGTAGCTTTGTTTACAGTGCAGTACAGTACGGCATAGGCACCTATCACGTGGGCGCTCGAGACACGAGATATTCTCCATTTATAAAACTTTATTTGATGTGGTTTGTATATGACGTTTTATTTTATTGACAATTAATAAGAGCGCGTTATTTCAGAACGCATTTAATCCGCTTCATTCGGATGTCAGGTGGATTCCCTTCACTGAGAGTGAACTTTCCGTTTTTATTTGACTAAAACTGGATGCTCTCCCCATGGTAAAATCATGGTACTTTTTCGTAAGCGCTCAATTATAAATGATGCTCATTTACAAATCAGAAGTAATGTTAGCGCATCTTGCGGTCAAGTGCACGTTATGAAACGGAGCCCGCGCGACAGTCGACTTCAAAGGATTAAGCTAATGCATTATTTCATTATTTGCACATCCACGCTGACCAGTTTACCTTAGCGGGTCAGACGTCTTGACTCTCCGTTGAAAAAGATGGTCAGAAATTGCGGGTGGAGGAAGGAGATCATCACGCTGGATTTTGTGATTCCATCGATAGCAGACTCTTGTTACTGATTGGCCATAAGACTTGTCAATCATCTCCACTTTCTATGTGGTGGATGAGCCCAGTGCTATGATTGGACACATTTTTCTTTTTTCTGTTGCTTCTTTTGAGTACTTCGCGCGGCAAAGGGCGTCATCAGGTTTTTGCGTAGTTTAGAGTGACAAATCGTACCACCGTACTTTGAGGTCAAAATGAGTACCTGCTACGCAAAATGCGTACAGGTTGGCAGGTCTGACTAGGATGATTTTGCTATCTTTGTCTGACCACAGAACGATATCTAGGCGAAGAGCTGTGTGGACCACTTCCGGGAACTGCAGCCTCCTTCCAACATCAACTCTCATTATCCAAGAGTTTGTGGCCTGCAGCAGGTTGGATTTTGCTGACGCATTAGTTGAGATAGACCTAGATCCCTCCTTAATGAAGGTAAAAGCTTTGTCACCTATGCATTTTGGCCTCTTCTTGCACCTCTCTCGCTCTATTGTATCAGCAAGGGGCAAGAGTACCTTGTCGTGGCACCACCTATAGCGCCCTTGGGTTAAAGACGTTTTACACCCTGACAGTATGTGTGCCAGTGCCCCCCTTTGACCGCAAAGCTTACAGTACGGATCGTCTCTCAGAACCCATGTGTGCAGATAAGATGGTGAAGGAAAGGTGTCATACACAGAGCGCAGCAGGAAGGAGATACTGTATGGCTCCAATTTCCTCAATTCTGCCCATGTGATCTTAAGCTTAGGCAGATCCCATTTTGTCCATGCTCCCTGGGAAGCTTGTTCCACTGCTCCTGACAACAGCCTCTGTTCCTCTTGAGCCTGGATTTCTGACTGAACCATACCTTGCTTAACCGTTGTGCTTGCGTTACCAAACTGTTGGAAATGTGTCAAACCCAGGCTTTGGCGTCCTATGCAGGGATTGCAGACAATGTCTTGAAACTTCAATGACCTTTCAGCAGTTTGCTTATTAAGAATTCAACATAAGTTCATCACGTGTAAGTTTCGATACAGGCCAATTCTTGGACCCCTTCAGAAATGTTAAACAATAGTGGATTTTTTATTGGATTTCAGACGGAAATTTAAATAAAGCTCACTGATTATTGTAGGGTTCAGTAAGTGAGAGATTTTCTTGTGCAGGACTGCATTCACGCATAAACATTCAAAGCAAAAAAATGCATTTTAAAGGGACTATTAACTTCTTATAAAATGCAATTCTTTTTTTTAGCATCACTGCCCTCCAAACCTGGGACCCTGGGCTTATGCACAGGTAAGCCCATGCATCAATGCAGCCCTGCATATAAAGGGTTAACATTTTTACACAAATATTTGATATGTATGTTTCAGGCAGAAGCAATTTTAAAGACTCAATCATTTAAAGTGAATTAAAATATTAATGTATAATGTTTTTAGAGCAGATTTTGTAAAGGTGTCATTTTTTGGCATATACATGTACATTTTTAGGGACAAATACATACGTTTTTTAAGGATCTCTTAAAGGTAGGGCAGTGTTGTGTGTAACGCGTTACAAAGTAACGTGTTACAGTAACGTAACTACTTTTTTGAGAAAAAAGTGTAACGCGTTACTACTGAAAATTTGGTAGGGGAAAGTAGTTCATTTTCCAATTCAGCAAAACGTTACTTTTGGTTAGATTTGACAGCGACACTGCCATCTGTGCAATGCACAATAGTCACAAGATCCACACACGACAGAGGCTCGTATCAGTCTGCAAAGAAATCAAGGCAAGCAAGAAGCAGCTGACGCTAACTTTTGAGGGATGGAGGCATCTTAATTTTAATCAATGTTTTATCAACCAATTGCCTGATTTTAATAAATAAGAAATAAATGAAAGAAAACGATTCAGCTTCATATTTATGTTTAAATGAAATAATTTTTTTTAAACATAAATATAAAACTAAATCGTTTTCTTTTATTTATTTCTTATTTATTAAATTCAAGCAATTGGTTGATAAAACATTGATTGAAATTAAGATACAATTAATACAAAACGAAATTCACTTTAGAGAAAGGTTTCTACAAAAACAAACTTAATAAAGTGGTCAAAATCATGTCTACCCACTCCGTTTGAAGTGAATTTCGTTTTATATTAATTGTATCTTAGCATAGCATAATTATTATTCGTTATTTTACTTTATTACTTCTACTTAAGAAGAGTTCTGCACTTTTTATTTCAATATTTCTCTTTATATAAATACTATTTTGTACTTAAATCTATAATTTCATTATTTTACTAACCCAACTAACTCATCTGGGCTTTCCGATAGGTTGCACGTAAGGGGAAAAGTATAGCTTTCTTCCCCTTGAGAAGAGTTCTGCACTTTTAAACTTTAAAAAATATATCTCTTTACAAAAAAAACTTTTTTTCTTCTATTTAAAAGCTGTAATTTCGTTATTTTACTGACCCAACTAATGACTCCTCCACTTTCCAATAGATTGCACGTAGATATCTGTGTATATGTGCCATCACGCATCTTCAGCACCGCGGGGAGCAGCCAGCACTCCAATGTGCAGCTTATTAATACCAGACAAAGTTGGTATTTCTGTCCAGAAACATTGAAATGTATACATGGTCCATGTAACGTAATTTAAATCCCGCGTCTTGGCCTTATTGTTTTTTTTCTTGTTCTTGTGTTCGCTGAATTCTGGGTTTATATTTTAAACTGCCGCTCCAGTGCAGTATAGCCACAAAGCTATTTAACAATGAGCACAATCTCCCGAGACACTACAACATGCTACTAATAATTCATTAATAAGAGCTGTTTTCTTGTACAAAATTAAATATTTTAAGTTAAATGTACAGTGTTAAAACATGTAAAAAAGACAAGATTTTAACAATGTCAAGATCAAATGCCTGAGTAACAGGGTATTGTGTGTATGTGTTCGTGTGTTTGTGTGTGTTTCCAAAATATTTTCAAAATACAGGCAACATAAAAGTAACGTAAAAGTAACGAGTAACGTAAAAAGTTACTTTCCAAAGGGGGTAACTAAGTAAAGTAATGGATTACTTTTTTAAAAAGTAACGAGTAACGAGCAAACACTACTTTTTTAAAGTAACTTCCCCAACACTGAGGTAGGGTAACAGATTTGATCCTGAAACATTTTTAGATGCTGGTTAAAAGTCTCCTCACATTCTGATAGCAATCACTGTGTTAAGTTGTTTAAATGTATTTGTAAAAATTTATGTCATCTGTGAAAGGCGTAGGACCAAAAAATGTTCAACAAATCATAGATTTCGTTCCGAACGGACGTTTCCTTTTATGTCCCTCATACGTAAGCGTAATTTGAATTCCCACCGCGCAGCGAGTCCACGCAGATACCATACGTCATCGGCGCGTTCACGTGCGCTCTGGCTGTAAACAGCGAGAACACCAAACTTTTCTGCTGAATTGACAACCTACACAGGAGCAACAAAACTAAATGCATCTTTTATAACAACAACAGCAAAAACTGCCTGGATCAGCAAGAGCAAAAACCCAAATTAACATCGGTAACTTTACTGTTTTACCGCGAGATGCAAACAGCTACAGGAGGCAAAGGGTCTGAAAGGGTCGTTGCACTGTTTATTTTGTTAAGGTAGGTACGCGATATGTTTGTATTGAGATGGATTCAGATATTCTACTTTGATGAAACGTTGTGTTGCTTATGAAATTTGTGTTTGTTTTCCGGATTAGCATAACGATATATAGTTACTACGTCTACACAATCGAACGTGTGCTTAAACTAATTCTGATGTAAACCAGTTGTTTATGTTGGTTATTTTGGAAGTGTTATTCACTTTGTACTGCAAAGTTTTCTCACTGGTGAATGAGACATGAGACGTGACCGTCTGATCTGTGCGTGTTCATGTGTTTGGAAAGAGGCGTGACTTTGGATGGCGATTTGACTTGAGGGTGGGATCGGGATTTCATTGCTAGGCGGCTACCGTTAGCATTTTTCAAAATGTGTTACCCTACCTTTAAGGGTGAAACAACATAAAAGTAAGTTTCTCATATTAGGTGACTTTAAATGTTTGACATGAGCTTGAAAGAGAAATTGATTGCATACTAACTGCTTTAGTTACACAATTTTAAGGGGTTAGTTTACCCCAGGGGTGTCCAAAGTCGGTCCTGGAGGGCCTGTGTCCTGCAGAGTTTAGCTAAAACTTCCCTCAACACACCTGCCTCAAAGTATCTAGTCTGCCTAGTAAGACCTTGATTAGCTGGATCAGGTGTGTTTGATTAGGGTTGGAATAAAACTCTGCAGAGACACAGGCCCTCCAGGAGCAGGAGTGGACACCCCTGGTTTACCCCAACAATTTTATTATAAATCACCGTGTCGTTCTAAATCGCCAAGTCCTCCGATTATCTTCAGAACACATTTTTTATGATATTTTTAATGAAAACTAGGAGGCTAGTAAGTTTCTAATATAAGGTGACCTTTAAATGTTTGACATGAGTTTTAAAGACTGCAGATTGATTCACAATTTTTTTCCCAGAAAGTAAAAGAAAGACCAAACCGTAAAAACTCTAATACCCTGTCAGAAACTGTCTACTTCCATGCTATATAATAGACAAACTAGGGGAGTAAAAAGAAATAATACTTCAAAGGGTAAAGCCCGGTATACACTGTGCGATTTTAAATAGTCCTTTAGGATTGTTGCTTGCCACACTGTGCGATCAAGATTGTAGTTAAGTCCATGTCACACTGTTTGATCTCAGTTTCCATCAATGTCAGACTCTACGAGTTTAAAGACTTTTAAAAATTAGACACATGCAAACAAACGCGTCCGCAGTTTTTCTCCATCGATCGACGACTGCTGGATAAACACATGCTGAAGTGAAGGCTAGCAAACCGAAACAACATGTACTGTTCATTTTAATCATGACTTTTCTCGAGCATAAAAAGAAGAATAAACGAAGGAAACGAGTACCTGGCATTTGAATTCCCAGCGCGATTTCTCTCCAGGCTGCTTCATTTTTATCGTATCATGGTACGTGGCGAAAACACTCTTTTTCTTTCCCTAACTCCACAAGTTTCTACTACTGCTGTACAGTCTACATGGCTCTTTTTTACATTTGTCTGCGTTGATTGTTGTTGTCGCACTAATTGCGTCATCTGGTTCTGTGCTTCTATTGGTTATTGAGCTGCCGGTTGTTGTAGGGAGATGTCACACAGCAGGATTGTGTCTCAAAATTTCTGACACTGCCAGAATTTTGTCGGAGGATAATTTTGATCTCAACGGTCATTAATCGGCTGTTTGTGAACATGTCAAACTAGAGATCTAAGATGGCAGATTTTAGCCTGGGATTCCAGAAATCTTTTAGGATTTAAAAATTTGTCCCAGACAGCTAAATCGTGGCTGAAATCTCACAGTGTGCACCAGGCTGAAGGAATGTTGAAAAAATGATCAAATCAGAAGAAAATGCTGGAAAACAAATGACTTCTCTGAAGATTGCCGTTCCCCAAAGGACGTAACGTGAGATGAATTAGTTCACTATTTATTCTCTCTAAAATCAGTAGTGATTTTACATTTGTAAACGAATCGTTCTTTTTGAACAAATCTTTTAGGTGAACAAAACGATTTTGTTCATGCAATCCATTGACTCATATCTCTTCTCCACAGAAATCTCCCTCCCCTCTTGAGGAGCACAGACAAATAAAGCACGGCCTTACTTCTGTCTTCAAAGAGTGACAAAAGTGCGAGCCAATGGCGATCAAATATGAGCTATGCCCAAGCATATGATTGGCTCAACGTGCTGAACAAATAGGCCCCTTACTGACTGATTGCTGTTTTAAGTCTGAACGAGAGAGAGATCGCGTTTGGAAACAAACTGAATGACTGGTACAACCTAATAAATGAGAGGTAATAACGTACAGAAAGCAGGTGCAATGCAAACAATTTTATGAAAATTAATCCTTAATACAAATTTTTTACTATTAAGGTAACTACTGTTGTAAAACATGGTAATTCTGTTTAATATAGTTTTACTATTTTGGTCACTCTGTTTACTGTAGTAAAAACAAAGTAAATGTGTGGCTTTTGTTGTTAAAGACAGAGGATAGCATATGCCATTTGTCTCTGAGTGTGGGCTATTAGGAAGAATATAATTGGTTTGAGCTGCTGAACAAATCCACCCTTTCACTGAACGTTAAACAGTCATCTGCGGCTGAACGTAATGAATGACATGAACAAAATTACATAATTCGTGAACAAGGATCTGATGATCGACTATTGATCTGATGACCGAATACATTAACTACATGAATGAAATTACATGATTTGTGAACGAGGATCTAATGACCAACTGAACCAAAGGAGGCATGCTAATTACTCAGTACAGTCTTTATTACAACAAATCCAGATTAGATGTAATATAATTGTATGTGTGTTTTATTATATACTGTAGCTTGATAAAATTGTCCTTAGTATTTCACAATTTGAGCTTTATTATAGCCTAATGAGTTTTTGTAAAAAGTCTACTTCATTGTCTTGTAGCACATAAGACAAACATCTTCGCCACCTACTGTTGTATTTATGTAAAATAAAGAAATGGTCATTGAACGAATCTAAATAAATCATTTTGGTGAATAAGCTGAAAATTAACAAGTTAGATGAATTAAAATTTCCATCACTAACAATCACTGTAGTCAGTCAGTAGGGGTGTACAATCAACCACACCCTCCCAGGTCATTCTGCCCCCACAACATTGAAGAAAAGGGAGCGCAGAGTCATAACACCTCCCTCCTAAAAAAAATATTCGGCAACAAATCAAAAAAAAGAAAAAGATCAAGCACCACCCAAAAGGACAAGTAATCTAGAAGTCCAGGAAGCTTATTCACTCCACTTTGTCCTTCACCTTGAACACCTCTGGGCCCAAGAAATAAAAAAAAAACACAGAGAAGAGGAAAACACACAACACAAATGTTACACTCTAGAAAGAGTGTCAGCTATTACATTGTCATTTCCTCTTACAAGCTTGATGTCTAAGTGGAAAGATTGTAATATGAGACTACATCACAAAAGTCGTTGATTTTGATTTCTCATCCGATTTAAGAAAACCGCTGTGATCCGTATAAACAATGATTGACGCAGCAATTGACTCCAAATATACCTCAAAATGTTGTACAGCCAACACCAGGGTGAGAGGTTCCTTCTCAATAGTTGAGTAGACCGGTTGATGCCAGTTTAACTTCTTTGAAAAGTAACTAACAGGTTGTTGAATCCCATTTGAACCTTCTTGCAAAAGTACTGTGTCTGCACCGCAAGCAGGAGCATCAATTGCAAGGCTGAAAGACTTTTTAAAATTCAAAACAGGGGCACATGCCAGTAAAGCTTTACAAATTTAAAAGCCTGCTGACATATCTTAGACCACTGAAAGTTATTTTCTGACTCAATAGATCGGTTAGAGGTGAAACTACACTAACGAAATTCTTGCAAAAACTCCTTATGATAATCCACTATGCCTAGAAATCAACACAATTCACAACAAGTGGTGGGAATTGGAAAGCTACAAAGGTCTTCTACGTTAGTCCCAATAGGTTTCACACATCAATATTTCACTTCCTTACCTAAATACGTGACAGTAACCTTTCCAAATTCAGATTTGGCAAAATTGATAGTGAGATTGGCCTTAGCTAAGTGGGAGAAGAGTTCTTTATCTGGTTAAGATGCTCAGACCAGAAAGAACTATAAAGGACAAAATTATCAAGATACGCCTCACATCCAGACCAATCCACCAATCATTGGAAAGTTGCGGGTGCATTACAAACTCCGAAAGGCATTACTGTGTACTGTAGTAAAAGTATCAGGCATAACAAAGGATAACTCTTTTGCACGAGTAGTCAAAGGCCCCTGCCAGTTCCCCTTTAGAAGGTCAAACTTACTGACGTATCAGGCAGAGCCAACATGATCGACACAATCATCAACACAAGGTAAAGGGAAACAGTCTGGGTTTGTCATAGCAATAAGTTTTTTGATAATCTCGTTTCAAAGGATCAACCCTATAACCATTTTGTTTAATGAAAATTTCTCAGCTTAGCGTTCCTGTCAAAAAAATTTCGCACCTTTGTCTGAGACTTACTCAGCTTCTTTTTAGCAATAGCTGGTGCCTCATAAAGTCTACACTGAAATCCACTCACATAGTCTAAAACATTTTCAGAAGGCTTAGAAGTACACCACTCATCAGCTAAACAGCAATAGGTCATCTTACTGTACCTCCAAACACTAGTTCATTTGGACTGAAACCAATGTTTTCTTGGACAATCTCATGTATAGCCAGTTTTGGGCAAGCACCTTGGAAAATGTAGTGAGCTACGCTAGTTACTTCACATTGAATGAAGCTTCACTACACTGAAGCTAAACCCCTGGGAAATGTAGCAAGCTAAGCTACATCAATAGTAGCTTGCTAGATCTTGCCAGATTTTTTATTTATTTTAACCAGTTTTATTATGTAATTATTTATTTCATTTTCCATATGGCATTTTGGTAATTATAGGCAAGTAAAGCATAGGCCTATAGGTACTTCACATTACAGGGTGGTTTTCTGGACAGGTCTTATCCCACTCCCAGAATAATATGCATGTTTAAGTTGCCTTTATTTAAAAACACCATGCACTGACATATCATAACATATATCAGTGCCATTGTTTTCCCTTACGAAAATTAACCATGGTTTTATTGTGGAAAATTATAGTAACAATGTTTTTTGGTGTTTTGATTACTATCAGCAAAACCATGGTTTTACTACACTAACCATGGTTAAACTATGTTTTTTTAAACCATGATTGCCAAAACCATGGTTATTTTGCGGTTACCATGTTTTTTTTAACTGTAGTAAAACCATGGTTAATTTTCATAAGGGTTGTCTCAAGATGCACACCAGTATTGTTTTTGTAAGATATGCTTGTAAAAAACACTTAAATTACCTAATATAACTAAGGCCTAGTCCTGGATTCATCTAAACCTTGAACTGAAAACAGCCCTTAGATTTTATTAAATCAGTATTAAAATCATATCTCTTTTAACTCTTATTAAATTAATGCTTATGTGTCTGACTATAAAGGCTACATCTCAGCATTCATAAAGACATATCATAAGGTGGGGATGTGGTTCATGTACATTTTTAACATTATTTCTTAACAAATAGGCAGCACTTGAAATGTTATGTAAAAAAACAGAAAATGACTAATGTGAAAAGGAGAAAACTGTTATTATACTGTACCTCTGGAGATGCTTGAATTGTGAGACGGTGCTTCTGTTAAAGTATTGCAGGATTGTTGCTCTTCTGATGCATCATGTGATTGCTGTTGCGCATCTGAAAACCAGCAAGCGCCTCAGACAGTAACTGTTACTCGACGACAAATAGTGCTGTTGGTTTAATTTTGTCGGTACTTTTGCATTAGCTTAGTTTCAGCTCTGAAAGTTTTGTAAGTTGGACACGGATCTGGAGCTGTCTCGGTTATCATTTAAAATCGACAGACACAACTCTGCCAAGACACCCGCGCTCCCTTTGACCCTGATTGGCCCTAACCTGATCCTGACTGTATTAAACAACTAATCAAACTGATGATGGCAGTGACATTACCCAATCAGAGGTATAGTCTTTGTAGAATGCGGCAGGGAATGGTTTTTATGAATGAATGCTGCACAACTCGAAAATACAGGATAAAGGACGTACTGTATTGATTAAAAACGGGACGCGCTTATTCTCAAATTCAGGACGACTTCAAAAAATCTTTGGGAAATTGTAGCTTGTATGGAAGCTTCCCCACAACTTGGTCAAAAAAAAGAGCTTCGCTACTGAAAAGATATTTGATTTAGAAAGCAGCAAAGCTACCGCCAAGCTACTGAAAAATGTAGTAAAACTAGTAGCTTCACTAATGGTAGCAATGCTACTGCCCAACACTGTGTATAGCCAGTGAGATCCATGGCAGATCTTTCTCCCAATCCACATCGAGTTCCACACAATATGACCTTAAAAGAGATGTAAGGTTTGATAAAACCTTTCAAGAGCTCCATGACTCTTCCTTGACGTGAATGATAAGCACTAGAAATACTGTGGCTTACTCGAAGCTGACGCAGGGCTTTTAATAACTGTTTCGACATAAAATTTGAACCCAATTGGATTTAATCACTTTGGGAATTCCAAAGGTTGACATCAAATTAGTGAGGGCTGATTAGTAAGGACTTTGTAGTTATAGATCTCAATGGATAAGCCGCAGGATAACAGATAGTTTGACACATAAGAGTGAGAAGATATTAATGACCAGTCTTAGAACAGGGCAGAGGACCAACAGTGTCAATAATCAAATGTTCAAAAGGGGTGGAAACAACAGGAATAGGCTGCAACAGAGCAACAGGCACTTTTTGGTTTGGCTTACTGGTAATCTGACATGTATGACAAGATCGTATAGCTTAGCCCCATCTAATTTTACTTTAGGTCGATAAAACTGTTGCATAACACGATCATATGTTTTCCAGACTCCGGTATGACCAGCAAGTCCTTGATAAGGCAATTTAACACAGCTTCTCTCACTGGAAGAGGAATTACAATCTGGGTTTTAGGTTCCAAAGAAGCATATTTATGCATGACCCCCGTCTGACAAAGCAGACCATTGTCAAGGATGTACAAGGAAGAAAGATGATCAGAATACTTCTTAGACCTTGCTGCAGAAAATAAAGGTCTAAGAGTGTCATCGCTTTGCTGGGCTCTTATTAAGTCCTCTCGAGAGATCTGTAACAGGGAAGTTAGAGAACAGTCATCAACATCAGAGAAAGTAACATAAGTTTTCTCAGGAGTGGAAAGAACCTCATCTGACAGAACCGATCCCAGTATTGTAGAATCCTTCTGGTCAGAAGACAGCGAAGAGCAGGTCTTCAGGTCTGTTTGTTTAGGAAATTAAGACACACCCGATCTGTGTTCACCTGTAGTTACCGTGTAAAACAAAGTGTCATAAAGTGGAACCTTAACAACTGATGGGTTAGGTAACAACTGCACAAGCTGAAAACAAAACAGGGAATTCTTTAAAGTTTCCAACATCAGATTTTCTGGGTACAGATACAACCATGGGCGGAGTGGTCACACTACTCCTCCCCCAAACATTACACCCAGTTAAATATTTTCCAAGAAAAAACTTAATCCCAAGAACTGGAAGTGCAGAAGGGACACCAACTACAACATCACCAGATATGATTGCAGAGGAAAGATGGATTCTGTGCAAAGGCATACATTGGTTCCAGTAGCACAGTGTCATTCACACCCAGCAATGATACAGTTCCTTCTGTGATAAACCACTTCATTCTTCTACCACGCATTAAAACTTCCCTCAACATCACTGGCACTGCCCTCTCCTGGCCCCAATCGTATCTCACAGATAGAAAACAGTTCATCCATATTAACAATTGCACTCCTCTACTGTTCCACTGTCCCAAGGTGTCCCCCAGGGTTCGGTGCTTAGTCCTCTTCTCTTCATATTATATCTACTTTCTCTTGGTAACATCATCCGCCATCATGGTCTCAACTTTCACTGTTATCCCGATGATGTTCAGCTTTACATCTCTACCACATCCATCACCTCCGCCACCCACTCCACTATCTCCAACTGCCTCACTGACATTAAATCCTGGATGCACACCAATTTACATCAGCTCAACTGTGAAAAATCAGACATGATCATCATCGGTCCCAAATCCATCACCAAAACCACTGACAGTCCCAACCTTGGAGTCACCTTTGACAACAACTTCTCCTTACATAAAACAAATCACCAAAACTGCCTTTTTTCACTTAAAAATATTGCTTGACTCCGTCCTTTTCTTTCCTTCTCCGCTGCTGAAACCCTCATCCATGCCTTCATCATCTCCAGAATTGACTAATGTAACAGCATCCTCTACAGCATAACATCAAAAAGCTTAAACAAACTCCAATACATTCAAAATTTTGCTGCTCGTCTACTCACCAACACCCGCACCCGTGACCGCATCACTTCAGTCCTAAAGAACCTCCATTGGCACTCGGTTCCACAACAAATTCAATTCAAAATCCTTCTCCTCACACATAAAGCTCTTCATAACCAAGCCCCTTCCTACCTTACCGACCTGGTTCATCGTCTCAATCCATCACACTGCCTCCGCTCTTCTGATGCAAACCTCTTGACTCTACCTCCCAGGACCAAGCGCCGAACCTGGGGTGATAGAGCCTTCTCTGTTGCTGCCCCTTCCCTCTGGAACTCTTTACCCCCAAAAATACGAGACTGCACTGAATTTCCCAAATTCAAAATCATGATAAAAACCCATCTTTTTAAAACAGCTTTTCATGTTTAGGTTTTTTTTCTCTGTAAAGCGTCTTTGAGTACTTAGAAAAGCGCTTTTCTTTTTAAACTGAATGTATTATTATTATTATTATTATTATTAAGGGCGTATAATCAACAGAGGCAGTTACACACTAATCAATAGATGTATCCCAAGAATTAGGCAAAAGGCGATCTCTTTTATAAACTCTATAGTTGTAATTTTCATGGAAGTACACCAATGATCAAACAGATTTTCCTTTTCCCTTGCAAATTCAACATAAGTGCTTTCAACAGTCTTATTATAACTCCTGAATTTTTGCCGTTACATGATGCCGATTTTCTTGGCCGATATGTTTGGCCGTTTTTCTATTTGTATATTATAATCAAAATGTCCTCATTATAAGCAGATATTCCAAATGCAAAAATGTCACTATTTAAGCCAAAGTATGTAAAAAAATTATGAATGGTATTTCTGAAGCGTTTTAAAACCTCCTCCGCACCATGCATTTATCAGACACAGATATTAACTGACACTCTGCTGTGATAATTTCTTGTTCTTTGATCAGTGTTTTACCATGGCTTTTATTGCTTTGTGGGATAAAATCCTTCTTTGGTAGACCTGATGAGTTATTTAATCATCATAAAGTTAACATAGTAAAAGTAAACATCTAAGTTTTTTAAGTTTAGACTGTTATTAAGGGAAAATCTTTTTAAACACGTTATGAGGCGCTATGAGAGACTGATTGTGCTGACAGTGACATCTTGTGGGTTCAGTGTTGGACAGATCTGTTGTTTCAACTGTTTATTCAAACGAATCTGTTCAAAGGAGTCAGTTTGCGAATCGGATTGCGATCTTTGGATTTGCGAATTGCGATCATTTCTCATTATTAATCGCATGAAATAAGCCCAGACATGGGGACTTGTGACTTGGTGACTTGGACTCGAGTCGACTCGAGTCGCTATTTTTGTGACTTGTGACTTGACTTGACAAAAAATAAAATACTTGAGACTTGACTCGGACTTGGAAGTTAAAGACTCGGGACTTGACTTGACTTGAGACACGATGACTTGAATGACTTGATTGTTAATCACATCATGTTTTCAGTTTAAATATAAAATATATAAATTATTTAAAAAAAAAGTTGACCCAGCTGGAGTGCAGGCTGAGAATGGTGTTGTCATGACTGAATCAGGACACTATCATTCGTCATGCCCTCTCGTAAGCACACGCACACCACGCCCACTTAGATCAGATATCAACATGTCAGCCGGAGGGGTACCGAGGATCATCGCTTTCGGCTTCAACAAGATGGCAAAAGACGAACAGTGCGTTGCAAGATATGCAACATTAAAATCATAGGCAGCCAGACGGCAACCTCCAATTTCGTTCATCATTTGAAGAGCCATTATGCCCAGTAAGTGCTTGTCAATTTGTTAATATCTGGTTAGTTGGTAGTTAGCTAATGTAATAATAGCTAATGTAGCCCTCATCATACTGTGTTGGGGACAAATGTGGGCAAAATAATTGTGATTTATTTTTTTAAATACTTATTTTTATTTTTGAATACTTCTTTTTCAAGTTTGCCACCTGAACACACACACACACAGAGAAAAATTACTTAATTCTACAATGTTAGGGGCGGTTCACATGTCGCGTCTTTTGCGCGCTCAAGTTCATTATTTCAAATGTAGGCGCGCTAACGGAAGAGATGCGACGCGCTCGTTTTTTCTTGGCGCATGTTTGAGAGAGAGAGAGGGAGAGTGTGTGTGTGAGAGAGAGAGAGAGAGGGGGGAGAGAAATGTAACAAAGTTTAATGTTGTACGTAAACTGTGTTTGAGAGAGAGGGAGGTGTTCAGAGAGGGGTCTGTTGGATGTTAAGCTGTTATTTGTTTTATGGACTCAATGTGGAAAATTTCAAACACGGTTGGCAGAAGTGAAAAATAAATAATTTATGAAGGAACAATTTTGTTTGATTCCATGATGTATTTTACTGAACATGAGTATTTACAATGCAAATCCAAATTATTGTAATTTACTGATAGTTACTTACTGTATATCTTGTCACTTTATTAAGATCAGATTCTGCAGGTAAAATTACAATAATAAGGTGACTTGACTTGGACTTGACCTACTACAGGACTTGACTTGACTTGCCCAAGAAAAAAAATACTTGGGACTTACTTGAGACTTGAAGGTTCAGACTTGAGACTTACTTGAGACTTGCACATGTGTGACTTGGTCCCATCTCTGAATAAGCCCAATCTTTATGACCACACTAGGCTTGTGCCGGTGTTAAATTTTTATGTTGCGGTGATTTATGAAGGTTTTATTACGGTAGATGGTATTACCACAGTGTTGAAATGCATTACAAAAACAAGTTGTTAAGATGAGCAACGGCCATTGTTATAGTTTAAGTAAAAGGCTTAATAACTTAAACTTGTTAAAATGATATAAATAAAACAATACCCAGTTGAAATATGTAAACAGAACCAATCAGATTCAAACAAAATAAAGTCCAAACTGCAAAAGCAGTCAACTTTTGTGCTTTAAATTATTAAATTGCAAAATATCATCAGTCCATATGCAGCCTGACGTTGGAAAGCCACTTTGACCGTTGACTGTATGGCTTCAGCTGAAAATTAGCCATCAGCAGCACTGCTAGATGCTTGGATACTCTGTAAAACAGAGAAGAAAAATATTACTTCATGCCTTAAAGATGCATTTTAGACAATAATAGAGAATAAAAGAAGGTAAAGCTTACTGATTGTTTATATGTAAAATATATGTAAATTATATGTAAAAATATATGTAAAATTAGATGGAAATATATGTGAAATATATGTATGTATATGGGAAAATGTATTAACAATATATGTGTACATGTGCCATGTATGTTTATTTGTCTGCCCTCTAGGGGGCAGGAAAATGTGTTTTTGTGCTCTGTTTTTAAGCAGATTTGCTACACCTGTGGGCCATTAAGCTGCTGTGTATATAACAACCCAAGTTGAGCGGCCATCCCCAACATGGACTTATGCTCTTTTTTGTTTCTCCTATTGTTTTCCTGATTATTTTCTCCTACATTGTATTATTTTAATACCCATAATAGACCGAGCCTTTGTGTTTTGGCAGTGGCTGTAACAGTACATATATGAGAACATGAAGATACAATGTATGCACATATACAGTGATATACAGTACATATATGCATCTAAATCTTCATAAATCTGCAACCTGCAATACCACATATTAAAACAGAATAATGGGTAATGTATCAAGCTATCAACTTTATTTTATTTTAATCGAATCACATAAATTACATTTTTACAGTATGCCATTTAACAGAAAAGTTACAAAATATAAATTAAAGCAAAATTACCAATGTCTATTTAAAAATATAGCTGTGCTGTTATACAATATACATAAGATATAAACTAAATGCACAGATAATAATAAATAATAAACAAACTTTTAAGGAAATAAATGGCCAAAAGAACAGTCTTGGTTCCATCTTGGTTTTTCACTTATTGAAACGACTTATATAACCTTACTTTTGCCCTTCAACTGGTGCCTTAGCTGACATATTTTATTGTTTATGGGCTTTCTCACATCAGCTCCCTTGGCTGTCGGAAAATGGTTTACAACAGCATCTGTAGAGTAAAACAACAATGATAACTATTTCCCTCATCACTCCTTCTCTTACCCCTTTGGTTCACGAAAATCTCTCCTGGCAGAGATGCAATTAAAACTGGAAAGCAACAGTTTTGAAAACGATGTACCTTGTAAAGCTTGAAGTTTCCTTGGGTCTAGACTCTAGAGCTTGTCGACGATCAGCAGTTGGATCCAGCTTGCTGACCCCTCCTTTCATATTGGACTTAAGGAGGACATCCACACTGAAGAGCCCCATCAGTAGCACCCTTGCCATCCCATTGGGGGTGGTACAAGCTTTTGCAGTCTCCCAACAATGTGACGAGATTTCCAATTTGCACCTTTTGTAAACAAACAAACAAATAAACAAGGAAATTCACCACAAGCCATAGAATGCAGAAACTGCTTTAAGTTCTAATGTTTATTTGAAATTTACCAATTAATAAATACTTTCGAAGGTCTGCTAGGTGTGCAAAGTGACGTTTCACCTGAGATGTCACTCTCAGCATTAGGGTCATTAACATCTTTGGTGGGGTGGTCGTCAACATCTTTGGTGGTGGTGGTGCTGATGGAAACAAGAAAACAAAAAAGCTAAAAATTAACTAGTTTTCTCCTAATGTTAAAATTAACAGATACTAACATTGTCTTCTATGATGTGCAACATAACTAACTTTGTTAACATCAAAAAAAAAAAGTGTTGGTTAGTGCTTCATGATGCTTTAAAGAAGTAGTGCCATGAATTGTTATGTTTTATTTGTCAATTATGTATGCATCTATGGATGAAATAGATATTAGTCATGTAACCACCTGGCCAATGGAAAAAGACCTTGCAGTGATAGTGTAGTGATCAACAAAATTTTACTGTACATATGTTTTTTTAAATATACGTTCCTTTGTTTACAGTGTTTGTTCAGTAACAGGAGTCTCAATGTCTCTTTAGATTTTTAGTAGGCATGTTACTAACTGTCGCGGCTGACTTTTTGGTTCCGCTCAACGAAACTCAAGATTTCCTCAGGCGGTGCGCAGTGTTGTGGAAAATAATGGCTCTGTTGTTTTGTTGATGGCGAAGTTTTTATTGTTAACACCACTGGAAGAACCATATAGTACCTTCTTGTTTTCAGTTACCACCTTTCATGTTTAACTATTGGCCGTGCGAGCTCTCCAAAGTCTGTTGTTTGTAAAATCGTAGTTGTTTTGCTGAAGTTGAGTAAAGACATTCTTGAAATTGTAATAGACATTTAGTTTAAATGCTAAACTAGTGAACAGTGTTGCCAACTTGGCGACTTTGTCGCTAGATTTAGCGACTTTTCAGACCCCTTTAACTACTTATTTTCAAAAAAGCGACTAGCGACAAATCTAGCGACTTTTTGACTTGAAAGCACGTATCATTCCCTCTTCTCAACGAGCAGCTACTGCTGCTTCTGTGGGCTCCACCCCCATCCCAAAGCACTCACAGGCGGTCTAGTCCTCGCGCAGCAGAGCAGAGTCTCTCCCAGCTGCAGTCAGGCCAGGAGATGTTGTTCATCTCTCTGCATCCAGACGGCATAATCGTGCATGCGGTAAGCTGCCTGATTCCGCGATGGTTTGCATTTATGGTGGGATGTAAATAAATGGTCTTCAATAAAATAAATCACTGTACAAAAATAAATGTATTTGAGTGAGCTGAGCAGCAGCACCTTCAGACAAAGTGAACGGGGTTGGTGCATTAATGAGCTATATATGTTACCTGCAATTTAAACAATGTTTCCCATAATTTATCAGTTTATCTTCATATGTTTTAAAACGGGACTATTTGGACATATAGGCTAAACATGGAAGATTGTTTCATGAGAACAGAAGCAGATAAAAGAACGAGAAAACATTTTTATGTGTATTAAAATTACATTTGTGACCGTTCATAGAGAAAGAGAAATTTGAAAAAGACAATGTAGTAAGAATGCAAATACGACGTGATGACATCACTGTTATGCTAATGATGCAGTGATGTAATCTAGTGACATTTAGTGACTTTCCAAGCAAGTTTTAGCTACTTTCCATTGAAAATAGTTGGCAACACTGCAAGTGAACGAAATTTTTATAAATTTCAACGACGACCACGGGAGTTTTACCACCCCCAAAATCTACTTGAATGGACAAAGAATGTAAAGCAGCTGTTTAGCCATGTAGTAGATGTCTGTATAGAATAGGGATGGGACGGTATTAAAATTTAACATCATGATTATAGTGACCAGGTTATCACGGTTATCAATATTATCACGGTTTTCTTAAGAAGTTTTTTTTTTAAATCAGCAAACAACAAAAACATTTAGCAGCTATATGCACTTTTTTAAGCATAAACATAAATCAGGGGATTCCAGACTTTTTTGTGTGGCGATCTACTTTTAAAATGATAAAGCCGACAAGACCTACCTGCTAAAAAACACAGTTACATTTTACACAGTAAAACAATTTAACTCTTTCCCCACCATTGACGAGTTTTCTCTACGCTATTATCAGGTGGCGCTCTTCCGCAACTTGTAAAACCCGGAAGTATTGCCCTAGGGCAAACAGCTGTATGTCCGTGTATGTTTTAAAGATCGCTCTGCGTCTGATCTCTATCAAAAGTCCTTCACAAAAATTGAATTATCTCAGCTTTTTGCTCAAAATTTTGTGTTTTTGATGCAGTGTTAATTTTAGCAGCAAATTCTGATTTAGTCTTAGTCTTAGTCTTTTGAATAACACACCATTTAGTTTTAGTCTTATTTTAGTCATCTGAAATCTTTTAGTTTTAGTCTAGTTTTAGTCGACGAAATATCATAAGAGTTTTAGTCTAGTCTTAAGTTTTTTAGTCTGTTATGGAATGGTATTAAGGTTTGAATATGCAATACAGACACAGATTTAATGGTTGTTATAGAAAACACATATTTTATTTTATTCTTAATGTCAAAAAAACTGACCGTGGCTTTTTCACCAAAAAAAATATCACATAAAATAAGCATAAGGCCCGCTCTACCTAAAAATATACATGGTCCCCGAAAAAGATATGCATTGTCCCTGACATGCACACACAGACGCACGCAGACACACAGACAGAGACACACACACGCACTTACGCACGCACTTTGTCCAGTCATGTAAAACCACAACATCTACTATAATAGTAACGTTACACATTTCATTCAATTTGAGGACACTGAATATTTATACTCAGTATTAAGTCAGACAACCCAATACAATCAATACAGTTCAGATGTGTATTCCTTTCGTTTCTATTTTATACCAAGTTTAGCGAAAACACTGTGGTTTATCTGATAAAATAACCTTAGCATGTATGCTTACCTTCGCATGTATTTCTGGATGAGTCGTCTTTACAGGCTGTCGTCTTGTCATATTTGTAGTGTGACCAGATTAGACGCTAGCTCTCACATTTTTGTTGTTAATGAGACATGTCTTCGGACCGGGTGCACCGCAAAACGTTAGCGTGTTGCTAACGAGCGAAGTCAACTGAAATCAGCCAAAGCTGGGAACTAAGACTGTACAACTAAATATAATGTAAACAACCTGTTGTGAAAACAAACTTTGCCGCGGGTTTTCAAAATGACTCTGCCGACTGCTGCCTGTGTAGATCAACCTACCCTCAAAGATTCGCTCTGATTGGATTTCTTCCCAACTGTCCCACAAAATGAGTAGCTCTGATTGGATCTCTTCTCCATTCGTCCCTCCCTAACATTTTCGTCTTATTTTTATTCGTTGACTAAAGTGTCAGTAATATTTCGTTACAGTCTTCGTCATCATATATGATTTTATTTAGTTTTTATTTAGTTTTCGTCCGTGAAAAAGGTTCGTTGACGAATATTTTTCGTCATCGTCTTCGTCAACGAAATTAACACTGTTTTGATGAAACCTACACATATTTGAGAGGTGATAAAAACAGAACACATAAAGGTAGGATGAAACTGATTTTTGTTTGAAAGCAGAGGGTCTGTTCTTTTATTTCATATATTGTATGTTTATATATTTAAAAAGGAGCATTTTCTGGAAGGCATTAAACTTTTGTGAAAATCATGAAAATTGCTGGCGGCGAAAGAGTTAAATGTGTGTTAGGACTATTTGCATATCGCAGCAACCGTTCTACAGACGATGCTATTGCTTTCACCCTACACACTGCTCTCTCCCACCTGGAAAATAAGAACACCTATGTAAGAATGCTGTTCGTGGACTACAGCTCAGCATTTAACACCATAGTGCCTGCCACACTTGTTGCGAAGCTCCAGACTCTGGGTCTAAACAGATCTCTGTGCAGCTGGATCCTGGACTTCCTAACAGGCAGAAGTCAGGTGGTCAGAATGGGCAACAACACTTCATCCCCGCTGACTCTCAGCACTGGTGCTCCTCAGGGCTGTGTCCTCAGCCCGCTCCTGTACTCCCTGTACACACATGACTGCACAGCCACACACAGCTCCAATGTCATCATCAAATTTCCTGATGACACAACGGTGATAGGCCTGATCACTGACAACGATGAGACAGCCTACAGAGAGGAGGTGAGCACCCTGACAAAATGGTGTCAGGAGAACCATCTCTCACTCAACATCGACAAGACCAAGGAGCTGGTGGTGGATTTCAGGAGACAGAGCAGAGAACACAAACCCATCACCATTGACAAGACACCTGTGGAACGGGTAAGCAGCTTTAAGTTTCTCGGCGTTAACATCAGCGAAGATCTCACCTGGTCTACACACACTGATGCAGTGCTGAAGAAGGCACACCAACGCCTCTTCTTCCTGAGACGGCTGAGGAAGTTTGGAATGAGCCCCAGCATCCTCAGATCTTTCTACACCTGCACTATTAAGAGCATCCTGACGGGCTGCATCACTGCCTGGTTTGGAAACAGCACCGCTGGCAACCGAAAAGCTCTGAAAAGGGTCGTGCGAACTGCCAGCCACATTGTTGGAGGTGAGCTTCCCTCCTTCCAGGACATCTACACCAGGCGGTGTATAAGGAAATCCCGGAGGATCAGCAGTGACTCCAGCCATCCGTCCCACAGACTGCTCTCTCTGCTACCCTCAGGAAGACGACTCCGCAGCATCCGATCCCACACTAGCCGACTGCGGGATAGCTTTTTCCCTCAGGCTATTAGACTAATGAACAGTCAAAAGGGATAGCTTTTTCCATCAGGCTATCAGACTAACGATCAGTCAGAACTAATACACCCCACAGCATACTTCACAACATGGTATGCCACACACTGCACTTTAACTTTAACAGCCCAACACCGAACTATTTAATACAATAATCTACCTGAACTATTTAATACAATAATCTACCTGAACTATTTAAGACAATAATCTACCTGCTCCCACTGGACATAACATTTCTGTGTCCAGCTCAAGTACACTCTGTTGCACCTAAGCAGAATTTCATTTTCATGCGTAATTATGTCTACATAATGCAAGCGTACATTCTGTGTATAATGTATAATTCTGTGTACATTTTGTGTACATTCTGTGTATAATGTCTAGTGCTAACTGTATGTATGTCTAATAGTACACCGTGTGTACCGACTATTTGTATGTGCATATTGCACATCTTTACCTGTTAAATGCATATTGCACATTTTTTACCTGTTTTCTTTTTGGTTATATGTTAACTAATTCTGCAATTTCTGGAGCACGCTCCCAAGAATTTCACTCACCAAGGCACATGTGCTATGATGATGTGACAATAAAAGTGATTTGATTTGATTTACTGCATATATCTACGTTGAATTTAGGGCTGTCACCATTACTCCATTCTTTTTGCGGAGTATAAAATAATCCTTGAGTACATGGCGAGTCCTCCTTAAAATAGCGGAGATGCGGTTTGATGAAACAAACTAGAAAATGACAACAGTATCAGAAGCATCTCTCGCTAGCTCGTGCACATACACCGTGCATGTGGATCAGCTCCTGCATGAAGGCAAGAATGTGCATCCAAATTTCGGAAGTTAGACGACTCAGCTGCAACGGGCATGCATAAGATTTATAAAAACACACGTGAGAAGAAATGCGCAGCAACTCAGAATGACTTGTTAAGACCATAATGCCAATTTCGCGCTTTGTTTTCCGAAGTTCGTGGAGGCGTGGAGCAGCATACACACTAATTAACTTATGTGTGATCTACCGGAATTGCCGATCAAGGTATTGGACACCCCTGCATTAAATGAACATTAACATGGAGCCCTGAGATGTATGAATCTGTTTTAATGAACAGTACCTTAAATAAGAATATCAAATGCACACATAAACAAAGCATTAAAAGCACAGTGCATCTGTTACTGCCTTCCGCCACGCCGCCTTGTGCAAAAAACAATGTTGCATGCGCGTGCCTGTGTCAAGCTGTTTCTGGCTGGACAGGATTTAGCACGAGTTTTCAAAATCACGGTAATCAAACACAGTTGTAATGATAATTAAATTTTAAACGATAATACTAACAGTCAGGACATTTTATCATGATTAATTGTGAAACCGGTAATCGTCCCATCCTTAGTATAGAATGTGTGCGAAATGTATCTCGTGTCAAATAGTAAAGCTATAAAAGTTGTTTTGTTAGATGGAGCTATTCTCATTGCAGATAATGTAGTACTAGTAGAAATAGAATATAGTTACTAAAGTGAGCCTCTGGAGGGCTGTAACTTGTAAGATATTACTGCAAACTTCTTAATTGTCTCATAGTACAGTAGTAGCCTATAAAATGAATGGAACAATAATAAGAACATTTGTATGCTCATGATAATAAGATATTTTGAACATTCTGTCCAGACAAGCAGGGACATTTAAGCAGGATGTAACAGTTTTGTCTAAACCCATTCCATAATTTTTAGTGTAAGTGTATTGTGATTGTCAAAACATTTGGTTTAGTGTTTAGTGTCAACAACATGTTACAACATGGTACAAAGACTTATTGGCAACTGTTTTTTATTACTGCTTGACACACATTTCACAATTTCAATTCAAATCTTGTGATTTGATTCCGATCTTTATTCAATATCGATTCATTTGGATAAATATTAGGTAGCCTAACAGTAGATGCATGTTAATGTTTTTCAAGAAAAACAATCAAAAAATGAAGTGTCTTGTCACGAGGTGAAAAAGACGCGAGAACGAAAGTGAAAATGAAAGCAGAACTATTTTTTTGAGGCAGTTTCCCGCCGGATCCCGGTCCGTGAAACAGCTGGCCAGTTCCGGACGCTCTGACGGAGAAGTTGATGAGGATACGAGCGTCAGGTGTGTGAGGGAGTAATGAGCAGTGACTGGGTCTATAAAAAGCAACCCATTGAGAAGAACGCGGGGGCAGTGAGCAGCAGTGAGTTTGTGCGACACGGAAGCGGCCTGCGTGGGGGGAAGAGAGAAGAGGGAGAGTAAGAGCGAGAGCGAGAGCAAGAAAACACAGGCACGAGCGGAAGCGCGGCCGAAACGGAGCTCATTGGCTGGAAAGAGGAAGAGGAGTCGCTGCAACACCGAAAGGTTTACTAGAGACGGAAAGTGGACGTGGATGTACCCATTGGGAATGAGATAAGTGCCACAGTTATCGTCTATATTGTTCTACCAAGTGGGGTTTCCCTTGTATCATGTGAGGATGGGATGCTTGTGGATATAAAGCTACATCTGGTGCATGTTTGGATATTACATTACTGTATGTTTGCAGTGACCCGTTCTATTGGATGCCTTTGAACTTTTTATCTCCCCCGAAGCTGGAAGTGTGGCTCCTGTTATTTGTATGCTCGTCCTCTCTCTCCCCCACGATGTTGTGGGTCATTTGTGTCGGCAGATGGGGACAGCCTGTGACCGCCTGCATCTCTTGGATGGAGTTTATGAACCTGGTCTGGGCTACGGCTAGAAAGCCTTTAACCACTGTGAGTATTGGGATTTTAGTGTGTGCTGTGAGGATAATTACACGTGTGGATTGCTGTGACTATTAATGGAGTATGCAGAGCCCCTATCCTGCTGATGTCCGTGCCTGAGACTGTGAGTACTAGGCCAATGTAGAGCTGAAGTCTCTCACGAATAATTTGTGTAAAAGCTATTTTCAAGACTTACCTAGATGAGCTGCATACTTACCTGCTCCCTGCTGTGCTGGAAAGACGGTCTGCATACATACCTTTGCTGCCTGCCTAGAAATTTCCCTTCTGCCTACCTATCTGTGTGTTCTCGCTGTGTGCTCCTATGGATAACCCGTTTGCATACTTACCATTGTGTGTTTGAGCAGGATCGTCTCTGCTGTCTCCGCGGCCGAGTGTCCGAGAAGAAGGTTCCCTTTCTATATGTTGCTGACTATTTATTTTGTGGTGACCCGCCTGGAGAGAGGCAGAGAAGAGGACTTTTAGATGCATTAATAATTTTTAACTATTTAATAAAATTTCCATTTGTTACATTTTTAATTAGTGTCTGTCTGTTCTATTGGGGGCCTCTGGGAACTCCTCGGGGTGAAAGGGCGGGGTCCAGGGCTCCGGCGGCCCGCCCCCACCCGTGACAGTCTTCCACTTAAAATTTTTTCTAGTGTATTCAGCAAAAATGCCAAAGGTCAAAAGAAAGAAAGTAAAATGTCCAGAGAAGCTAGAGCCAGGAAGGTGCCGTTTGTTTTTAGAGGAAAACTTCAGTCAGTTGCCATCTACACATGATCAACTAAAGAATGTAAATCTGCTATAACTTTATCATGTTGGCAACAAATGTCAAGGCCAAACTGTGGAAGATATTCAAGAAATGCTCCACTGTACAATCAGTTCCCATCACATAAGAATTTGGCAAAGAGATTGCAGAAATATGAGAACCACCTCACTCGTCAGTCAAACATGGACATCTACATGTTCAAGCTGATGATGCAGTGAGGTCTGAGAATCTTAGTCCTACTAGGCCTTCCACTGAGTTATCTTATCAAGCAAGAAGCCTTCCTTCCATCACTGATGTTGTTCCCAGCCCAGCCTTAGGACCCTTTAATCCAAACATTGCTCAGCTTCCCCATGGTGTTGATGTGCATGATGATGACCCAAGTCTGCTTTCCACTGGAGATGTTGATTCGAATTACACATTACCAGTGATGGGAGTAACACGTTACTGTAATTCCACTACTTTTAGCAGTAACAAGCATGTAACAAAGTATTTTTTTAAATCAAGTAACGCAATTACAATTACTGGAATTTAAATAAGTTTGTTACTTGCGTTACTCTGTTTTGTAAAACACTTGCAGACAAGACATTTCTGATCTAATGTCGCAGGACCGCGGTAGGCGGTGCAATAAATCATTAAACTTCATCATGGCTGACCGTGCATATAGAATGAACATGAAAAATCTAAACGGGACAACATACCTTTGTTCAAAAATTCACTCACTCTGTGTCTGTCCGACAAAACAATCCACGTACTCCGTTTTCTGATTAAATATCTTCCTTTAATCTTGTGTATCATTTAAATCAAACATAAAAAATATACAAACAATATATGACCAAACAGCGCACTACCCGCCGCAAGCTTCACAAGCTGTGTCCCAATTCAAGGGCTGCGACCTGCTAAGCATGCGACCTTAAAAGGTGAGCACTCGGTCTTTCAAGGTGGAAGCCTCAGAAGTCCACGAAGAGAACTGAAATGAGATGGTCTAACCTTCGAAGGACCCATAATTTGCGTCAGCTGCTGCACGCGCACACCGCGCCTACCAGCAGGACACAGCAGAGACGTTTCTGGCTTATTAAAATAAATATGGAAAATAAAAATAGAAAAATTATAATTTATTTGAGAAAATATGACACGTTGACACAATTGTCTCCAAATTCTTAAAGTGACAGTACACAATTTTAACACATTATATATTTTTAATGTAAACTTACAGAATATTTGTCTAAATGGTCTAAATGATGACTTAAAAGTTACTTTGCCTAGTAACCAATTACTTTTGATATACAGTAACTGGTAGAGTAATTCAATTACTTTTAGCATGACTGGAAATTAAAAAAGGAGGATAGGCTAGCCTAGAAATCTAGACGCACCCTAGCGGCCGCAAAATATATTTGCAGCCAGGGTTTAGTCTAGGCACTCTCTATAGACTTAAGAGCTCCAAAAACCAAAATTGTGTCAGGCCAATCACATCATGTATAGCGTATGCGGGGCGGGCTTAACATAATGACGACAGAGTTGCGACGCTTCCCTGGCACATGAAAACAAAGAATGGCTGGTGCTGGCAAACAGCTGTCTTTTGAATCGGCTTTGGCCGCACCTCTGGAGGACTTGGAGTTATGTTTTTCTTTGAGAAAAGAGCAAAGAACCCTACTGAAGTCCTTTTTAAGCAAGGAAGATGTGTTTGGAGTTTTTCCTATTGCGTGCAGAGGCATTTTGAGGGACAACCTTTTATCCCGCCCCTCGGATTGAGCTGTATGTGTGACGAGTTGCCAGACTTTACATCTTGATGCATCCCCACTTTAATTTCCCAGTTTGCAAAGCGCACTGGTGTTGGTATCACAGATGTCCCATATAGGACCACAGTGGAAATGATGTGCCGTGAACTTGGCACAATTTCAGATTTTCAAGTGGCTGAGCATATGCTAGAGAACAAGGATATAACAACTCAGGAGGGTGTACACATCAATTTAATACATGTAACTTCATCTGAAAAGTCCTAGATTATTGCAGTTGATCCTTTGGCTGGGGAACTGCAGAGGACTATGAAGTGAACATTAATCAGTCAGTAGACAATTTAGTTGATGTACATTGTGCTTTTCACAAAGCTGCGAAAATAAAGGACAACACAGTAGACTTTTCAAAGGTAAGGTCAGAAATAACTGCGTCTGTTTCAAATTCTATGACAGACAGGGCAGCTGTTAACCATGCCACCATTGAACGATTAGAGAATTCCTGGGGCAAAAAAATTAATGAATTAAATTGCCACCTACATCGACTAGAAACTATTGCATCTGAATGTCGCAAAGCATTGAAGCAGAAGGAAACATCTAACATTGTGGAGAAGGTGTTGTTTTCAGATTGCATGGCCAATGATTTAGTGCTGGGCTTGAATAAATTCAGGTACAAAGATGCAGCTGGGGACCCAAAAGGATTTAGATAAGATATAGAGGAAGCACGCTCCATGTTATGTTCCTGATCTGTGAACAGCTTCATGAACACATAGAATTCTTTGTGAAGTTTCTTAACGGACAAACCTTTTCATTCAACAGGTTCAGAGGTGCCCTCCAACATGATTTTCAAAGTCCTGTTGCAATGGTGGAACTTCAGATGCTTGGTCTTTTGGGGAAAGTGCTGACCGGGCCTTGGATGTCAAGATTTTACAAGGGTGCAGAAATCAGTCACTTTGATGGTGTAGTCATGGTAAAGGAGGTTCTAGGCAGGTTAGAAGTATTTTCACAAGATCCTCAACAAATTCTCTCTGTGACACATGATATGTTTGGTGCTGAGCTGTCCAGAAGTCTAGATTTTGAGGCTCTTCTGGTGGAAGCTGTGGACAGAGATCTCTTTCTTTCTGTCAATGATGGAAGGATGTATAAATGCAGTCCACAATGTCCTCAGAAGGCAGTACCAGAGGTACTTTAACATGAATGTAAATGATCAGCTGAAAAAGGAGACATAAAGTGTTAGTTTACATAACATTGATGCAGAGCATGTGATGGGCATGTTTTCTGCTCTTAAGGAAAAGTCCCCAAATGCCACCTTGTGCTTTATCTCCTGTAAGATTCATGCTCAGAAAAATAAAGTACTGGATTACCTGGATGGATTAACATCTGAAAAAAGAGAAAAACTGATTAAAGTTGCCATAACAAATGCAAAGAAACAGAGGCAACGGAGAAGAAAGAACTGTGCTGAAATTCAAGAGGAGGTAATGAAGAGACTTGCAGCTAAACAGCAGCATACACTGGAAAGTGACAGAAAGAAGCTGGAGGCAAAACTGAAGAAGTCCAACTTTGATTTGAGCATTGAGTTCCCAGGGATGAATGAAGACTGCAGGTTCAGTGTTGATAAAATTGTATGGGGAAAGGTTGTGGGCAGAAGGATAGGCCACATCTGGTTTGACAAGGACAGAAAAAGTGAAACTATGTATTATGGCCAAATTGAAAAATATCTGAAGAAACAAGGAGGCACATATTATGTTATTGGCTATTGGCTTGTAGGACAAAGTTATGAGGATGATGCCATTTGATTATGAAATTTCAAAATACCAACTTGCATCTGATTTGATTCTAAAAGATTTGACCCTATCTTAATGTGGGTGAAATGTAATGTAAATGTAAAACAATAAAATAGTTATGAATTGATTATTTTTGTTTTTAATCTAAAACTTATAAAAGAGCTCAGCTACGAAACCCTTTGGTTAAAAACAAATGAGATCTTGGAGCCAATCTTGGGGTTATTAGCAATATTCTGAATAAAGAGTGTTAGTTAATATAAATAAAGCTGTTCATTGTTTGTTCATGTAAGTTCGCAGTGCATTGACTAATGTTAACAAGATTTTAGTGTAACCCATATTTTCTCTATGTATTAAAGAGCTGGAGAGACATGGAGACTCCTTATCAATGACTATCATAATATAATGTTTTAACCTTCTAAAAAACTTTTGTTTTGACCACACAATATAAATTATTACCCTATTTTTAAATGTACAATTTGTAAGATATTTGCAGTTAAATTTCCAAAAACCACTAGTCCAGTGTTTTATATTTTGTTCAGCAGATTACTAACAATATCTGTAATGTTTTCAACTACTTGTAAATTATGAGAAAATTGCCATTCTTAACAGTGACGTGGGGCAGTGCAGTCGCCTGTCAATGACGTTAATATCCATGTTACCCTTTGTTACCACCTTTACTGACGTAGAAACCACATGACAACAGTGTCGTGGACAAATGCAGAATTATGCGTTTGTGTATACATGGGTTTCAGCTGGCGTCACTCTCTTGTCTTCCGCCATTTTGAGGACCTGAAGTGGTCGCAAAAGAACTAGAAGCTATGCCTTCAATATGTTGTGAGCATCAAAATCGCTATTTTTACAACACTAAGAAGGCTCGACAAAACATGATATTTTGCTCGAAGTATCGCCTGTGTCTCTACACGTGAACTCGAGCATTGAGAACATTGTTTGTGAACAAAGAGTTTACTAAAAAGAAGGTTTTGAACAACTGACTTTGGTTGATTTGGCTTCCGCTCGCCGTCATCTTCCCAGTCTAGATGTATCGATCTGCGAATGGAACGTAAGGAGGGAGGAGAGTAAAGATGGATAGCTCCTAAAGCATAGTTCCATATAAATGCACAGATAATTCGTTGTTTTGTCGCAAGTGAAAAACAATATTGACCACCTAGTTGAAAAAGGAGCCTCATATGAGATTCATTCATTCGCATTCAGAAATCGATTATTTCCGTCTGGCAGGGATGACGAGCAGACACCATAACAGCCAAAATCAGTTGTACAAAACTTTCTTTTTATTAAACTCTGTGTACACAAACAATGTTCTCAATGTTCGCGTTCATGAGTAGAGATCCAGGTGATACTTCGAGCAAAGTTTCATGTTGTGACGCGCCGCCTTAGTGTTGTAAAATAGTGGTAGTTCGGTAGCAGCGAACAGCGGCTGGAAGAACGTAGGCTATCGGGGATTGAGTAGGCATCACACCCAAACCAAGGTATATTTTTTTAAAGTCGCGTTTCTTTTCATGACAGTCGAGGTGCGACATGTTGTCTTTCGTAGCCATATCCCGTATCCATAAGAATCATAGACAGTAAAAGATAAGAAATCCGTAAATCGTAGCAAGCCAGCCAATGCTTGTCAGTAGCCTACTGGTACTCGGTAGGTCCTCAAGATGGCGGCATAACGTAAAAAGTCACATGACTGAAACCCATGTATAGAAGGGGGGTCCAAAGTCGATCCTGGAGGGCCTGTGTCCTGCAGAGTTTAGCTAAAACTTCCCTCAGCACACCTGCCTCAAAGTATCTAGTCTGCCTATTAAGACCTTGATTAGCTGGATCAGGTGTGTTTGATTAGGGTTGGAATAAAACTTTGCAGAGACACCGGCCCTCCAGAAGCAGGAGTGGACACCCCTGGTGTATAGCATCTGTCGGGCTAACGTTACTCGCTTGTTTATGGTAAGTTAGATGATCTGAACACTTAATTCTGTGTTAACACACCATCGTATTGGATTAATACTGGTACATTTATGACTAACAATTGCGTTTTGAACATTACATGAAACCTTCTTAATGAAATAAAACATGTCATTTATAAAATTTGATTACTTTACCTCATCCGTTAACATGATTTCTCATTCCTGTCTGATTGATGGCCATCAGCGGTTAGTTAAAGACAACAAATCCCATAATTCCACGCTGCTTCTGAGCGTCATTAATCTACGCCATTAACCCTATTAGGGATTAGTTTTACAGGGGGACCTCTGAAAAAATCATGCTTCTCAGAGGTCCTCTGTGTTTTTAATCCCGTCTGAATCGACCATGTCTGTGTTTTTCTCTGACGACCTCTGTAAGAATTCCAGAGCAATTTACCTACTGTTTTTCGCCAAACTCAGAGGTCCTATGAGAAATTCAATCCCGTTTGGATGCAAATGTCTGTGTTTTGAAAACGCGGTTCATTTCGTGTTTTGGCCAATGTGATCTGCTGTAAATTCTTACTTACACATGTATTTTGTATTTCCTGAGTCCCATTCATTCGGATATGGATGTTTTTTCCCATTCGGCGAAATAAAATAATTAAATCAAGACAAGCTGAATATCAAACACTGTTAAGACTAACACTGTAATATCATTAATGTTATAAGGTTAGAAACTCTGTTTAAACTTGTTCAACTCCGGAATGGTAATGTTACTTAATAAAGATAATAAATTGTTATTAATCATTATTTCTTTGCGTTTATTATAAGCAGACAGTTATATAAAACACGTAGGCTAACATTACTTTAGTAAGATTTGTATATTTTATTTTAATTTGTTAAAATTATATGAATAAATTATATGTTCTGTAATAATATTACATTTAAAGCAAAATTTTAAACATTACAAATACCCGTATCCAGAGCACATGATCTTCTGCAACGCCCAAACGCATGAAACAGACACTCCCATCTCTGGAATAGCCTGAGAATTTTAATCCCGTCCGAATCGGTACATAAAATCACAGTCGTCCTGGGGGACACGTTGAAACTCAAACTTCGTTTGGAAAACTAATCCCGTCCGAATAGTGCTATTATTATTATTTGATAGCGGCGGGTTAATACACAATGTATCTTTTATAGCAAAGATCATTTTATAGGGGTAAATAAAATCTGGGTAACTACAGTATCTGCCAGAGGTGTGGACTCGAGTCATATGACTTGGACTCGAGTCAGACTTGAGTCATGAATTTGATGACTTCAGACTAGTGTTGTCACGGTACCAAAAATATTGTTTCGGTGCCGATACCAAGTCAAGAATTGTGGTTCCGATACTTTTCGATGCTTTTCATGAAAAGGGAGAAACACTCTCATATCTCATTGCTGTGCTTTATTTTAAAACCAGGACAACATTATAATAATATAACACACTAATAAATGAACATATGAACAGCAGATATATTAAACATTTTAACAAAATATGAAAAACATCTCTATATGCAGTGGTTATAGTGATAACTGCTAACATTCACTTAACCATAACATTACCATTAATAATAGGAAACAATGAGCCTAAATAATAACCATATGTTATTTAAGCTGTGATATATGGATTAATATAGGCTAATGTTTCCTGTACTTCAATGTCTGATTTATCTGTGGTTAACTTTATATTTGAGTCCATAATTTCTTACAATGCTTTTCACAAATGAAATACACCTCCTTTGTGTAGGTCTGTGCTCTTTAAATGCTTTAATATAATAACCTAATATAAATAAATCACTGACAAACATGCGCATGTTCTGATTATAATCATATAAGCTAAGCCTATAGATCATTTTAGCTGATTGTTTGTATGCTTTATTTTAGCAGCTTGCAAATTATTAATTTTATTGAAAGTTGCGTTTTTAGAGATGTTGAATTAGCCGTTTACTAATTACTCCATTCTTTTTGAGGAGTTTAAAAAAAATAATTGCGTGCATGTCGAGTATTCATTGAAATAGCGGAGATACGGTTTAGTGAAACAAACTGAAAGAAAAGGACAACAGTACATCAGAAGCATATACTGTATGAGCTCTGCTGCCTATCGCTCGCGCACCGTGCACATGGATCATCTCTTTATGACGCACGCGCGATCACCGGAAGCTTGCGCTGCGGACCAAAGCGCGAAAATAAACAAAGCTTGAAGGCAAAAGAACGCATCCTGTTGAATTTCAGAAGTCAGACTGAGCTGCAGCGGGCAGTATCACTTAGTGCTCGCACATGCAGCCATCTCGCTGTTGTGTTTGTCACATGACAGCTGCAGTTTTGGCTGCGTGTGTGAGGAGAAAAAACACAGACGTCCACAGGGAGGCAATGGAAACGTGCGTGGCACGCACCAACATGAAATGTGTCACTTAAAAATCTGGGATGCGTTCATTCTTAAAAGTATCGATACTAATACATTTAGGAACCGTGACGTTATTTATTTCCGAGAATCGCGGTACTTATGAAGTATCGATGCATCGTGCAACACTACTTCAGACTTGACTCGACAAAATCTACAAAGACTTGCAACTCGACTTGGACTTTAACATCAATGACTCGTGACTTCACTTGGACTTGCGCCTTTTGACTCGAGAAGACTTGCTACTTCACATGAAAACCTGGGGAAAAAAATTTCACACGGCTGCGACGCTCTCAGTGTATCTGCATTTGTGAAAAAAATGTGCACCACCTCCATGCAGAGAGCATACGCGTTGCCTGCACAACATCCAATCACTGTAGTCCCACATTGGTTTGGATGTTGGGACCGTACCAGCAGTACAGCTCAGCAGTGGTGTAGTCTACGTGATACGCAGGTACACATCTTATACCAACTAGGAATTGTCAAGGATTTCAGTATAGCCACTAAAAATAGCGTGAGGATGCGTAACAGCATGGTTTTGTGACATTTCAAACTTTTAGTCATAGTGAAGCACTGATCATTAGCATGCTACACTTGCTACTTTAGCGGGTTGAAATGCAATTAAATATTACGCTATATATTTGGTGTGTTTGACTTCCTGCCGAACTGCGGCATCTGATCGGCGTATGAAATCAAATTACTATAGCGGCATGAAAGTGACTGGTGAGCTGACTGGTGTGGCGCCTCAAGAACCTACAGGCGAGTGACACCAAAGTAGCGCGAGAGCGATTCCAGTTATCACATGGAGAAATCTGCTTTGAATCGCTCTCGCTGTACTTTGACATCACCAAAAGGTCTGCTTAGCGCCAAATGAAGTCGAACCTGCAGTGTAGCTGCTCACGCGACACTGTAAACAAACAGTCCATGTGGAGAAGTGAACGAGTGGACCAGTGCTGAAACATAAAACCCGAAGAGTTAACAACGCACATGTGAGTAAACAACATTTTAATTATCAGTCCAGTTTATTACTTTATCTGGAGGTAAGAATCCAAATGCAATAAGATAAGCCCATGATTATATCCTGATGGTTTTTAGCTGCCTTGAGTACCTCTTTCAGCATGTTTGCTTGTGCTTCACAGTGTTAAACTTTCCTTCTCTGTGTTCATTTATCTACGTTCAAGGTGTATATGATCTTAAACTTCTGTTTGGTTTGGGTATCTAATATTAGGCTACATGATAATCTTGTAATAATAATTCAGTAAAAGCCTATTTTCATTTTTAGACAATGCTATTATATGCAAAAAATAAGCTTTTAATATCAATGACTATGCAAATTAGAGTTAAAGTCATCTTAAATGTGTATTAATTAAAAACATTTACACCATTAAATTACACATGGTAATGTTATCAATAGTTGTCAGATAATAGCTATTGAAAGAGTGGATATTTTTTTTCTCCTTCAATGCATGTGTTAGCCACGGATTGAATATTGTAAACAGTTTATTTAATTTAATTATCAGTTGAGCAGAGGTGTCAAGTAATGAAGTACAAATATTTTGTTACCTTAAGGGCGATTTATAGTCGTGCGTAGGTCCTACGGCGTAGCAGCTACGGCGTAGGTTCCGCGTCGGTTTTCATTTATACTTGTGCGTCGCCGTCCGCGTCGACGTGCAAACACACGCGAAACCGCTGGTTGGCAGTAATCACGCGTGTAACCACAGTAGCAGCAGAAGTCGTCAGAGAAGAAGAAGCTAAGCAAGTTAACCCACAAACGAAGGAGAAATAGCAACTTGTTGTGTATAATTTGAGAAGACCAGCAATGATGGAAGTAAATAAACAGCGACTTATGTTGCAGTTTGAGTTAAATCACTCCTCAACTTGGCTCATCTTTGTTTTCACCGTCTCAACCGGAAATACCTATGACGCAGTTTTTTTACCTGACGGGAGGGGTTCTGGTGGACCAATCACAGAGCTTGCGGTCCGCGTAGAGCCGACGCGCTGTTAGGAATTTTGTGAGGTGCGCGTCAGGCTACGCAGAGCTACGCACAGGCTACGGATAGCCTACGCCGTAGCTACGGCGTAGCACCTACGCACGACTATAAATCGCCCTTTACTTAAGTAGATATTTTGGGTATCTATACTTTACTGGAGTAATAATTTTTCAGACGACTTTTTGGTAATAATAAGGTAATAAATAATTAATTAAAATCCACAGACATTTATTTAGATTTTTTAGCAAAATAATGTTTATCTGGTAAATGTTAATATAACTTAGTGTAAATCTTGTTAAAAGTTAGTTACATGTGGTGGCTGTGCTTCAGCCTTCAACCCCGGTAAGTGAACAGCAATATGAACGTGATTTTATGATGCTAATGATAACCATAAATAACAGAAAAACTAATTTAATTTAGCGTTAATTCAAGCATTAATTCATTGCTGTTTTATTCATGCAAAACTACGTCGTTATTGGGACCGGATTTTATGGATCAGCGTGACTCTGTGAGTTCGTCTCTATTCTTGAACAAGCTGCTTACATTTCTTTTAATAAATTAACTTATTTAACATAACATACATTAATGCACAATAAGATGTGTTATAAATGCCTGCAAAAATGCGAAGTATATGTATTAGCAGGGTGCGATTTGCCGGGGGGGATGCGTGGGATTTCCCCCTTTCTGGTCAATGTATCCC